>NW_027507748.1:329273093-329720593 GCF_037356315.1 Lithobates pipiens
ATGCCTCTGGGTCTCATGCTTGTGGCTGCCAGTCTTGCTATGCTTCATGGGACTTGTAGTTCTGCAACAGCTGGATTTCCACTAATTGCATATTCCTGTCCTAGTGCATTTGTATAGCAAAGTGGTTTTTGACAATAGGAAATAAGGCCCTTTGTGACAGAAAACACAAAATGACTTTACAAACTGGTATTGAGTATTGAAAGAAGTAGACACACACTTTTTTTTTTTTTTTTTGATTTTTTAATAGTGCACATTTCAACCAGTGCCTCTTATTTAGATCTTTTTTTTTGTGTTTTTTTTTTTTTTAATTTTTTTTTTTTTTGTGAAATTGGTTTTTAAAAAATAATTTTTTTTTATATTTTTTTTTTGTTTTTAAATTTTTTTTTTTTTTTTGTTAAACATAGAAATATATAAATATATCAAAAATACAATTATCACTAAAATTTAAAATAATAAAATCAGATTTTTAACTATTTACATCAAACAAGGGGTAAAGCCAAATTTTGAAGATGCACACCAAAAATTGGTAATGTCAACATGTGCTATGTACCATCATGAGTGATCAATGGACGTGTTTGGTGTGTGCAATCCCTTCCTCTCTCATACTAGAAGGAGGAAGGGTTTGCAAACACCAAATGCGTCCATTGCGATCCTCTGATGGCACATAGCACATGTTGACACACCGCGTGCATCTTCAAAATTTGGCCTATAAAAATCTTGTAAAAACCTTAAAAACTTTTGGGCAAGGAAATGAAGGACATGATCGATTGTGGTTTAGGGGAAAAGGGGCTTATATTCTCCCTAAAACATCGATCATGTCCTTCATTTCCTGCCTCATAGGGACCAGCTGTTGCTGAATGCCCAGGATTTGTTGTTGCATGGCCTGGATGTTGCTCTCCATTATGTCGATCCTGGCATTCCAGGCCATGATCTGCCCTATCAGCCTCTGGGCACTGTCCGCTGAAAAGGGCTCCGCAGCTTCTCCTACCACCACCAGATCATCACCTAAAAACATGTGTAGATAAAAAATTGGTTAAAATATACAGCCATTAATTGTTTACCTTAAGCTGGGTTGTCAGACACTCACTTTCACTTTGTGGGGTGTGTAACTCCACCTGCTCTTCCTCCTCCACATCTAGCCCTGGGCTCGGCTCATCCAGTGGAGCTACGGAGCTTGGTCCAGCGGAGGATACCGAGCTCCGTAGCTCCCTCGCAGATACAGGACTGGGCAGCTCCAATACCGACGCAGGGCTGGGGTTGGGGCTGGGGCTGGGGCTAATTGCCCAATCAGGCTGGCGAGGTCGGGGGGTCCTGGGCTGCTCCGCCTCTTGTCTGAGTCTTTGTTTCCCTATGAGAATGAAAAAAAAAAAAAAAAAAAAAATACTTTTAAGCATAGTGATATTTGAGTTCAGAAATTTGAATATGAAACATTGGTTTGAAGTGGTGTAAAATTATTAGCTGGTTATTACAAGATCCTAGTTTAATACATCCTTAAAATGACTTTTTTTTAGTTAGGCTGTGTTCAGACTGCTGCGATGTGTGAACGCTGCAAATCTACTGTGGTTTCACGCATCGCATGCGGAGTTCGCACTGCCCTATGTGACCTGCTGGGAGTATCAGTGTAAAGTTTTATTGACACCTCCAAATTAGTTATCACTTCACAGTGCAATCTTTAAACTCGGACAGGAATCGGACCACATGGTGTGAACACCCATGTGATCCGATTTGGCTGTGGACTAAAAAAAGGGCCATGTACAAGTTTGGTCCGGATGCGATGTAAATTCAGCCATACTATATGCATGGCTGAAATCGCATCACACAGAGATCACATGTGATTTGCACTGCAGTGCGGTGCAAATCACATTTGATCTCGTACATTGCAGCAATGTGAACCTAGCCTTTAACCAAACTGTGATACTGTATTTCTTTTGTCCAAGTTTCACAGACGGACACACTCGAATCATCCCCTGGAGTACCTGTGTGTGATTATGTCAAAAATGTTCTATGAAGGCCCAAACTACACTTATAAAAGTTTCCTAGTCCAGATGTTGAACCAGCATTTTATCTATCTATCTATCTATCTATCTCATTTTTTTAATTGAGTCTACATTGCACTGAATAAATTTATGAAACTTTATTAAAAATGTATATCCTATAAACTGAGCGTGACAATTCAGTTTATCATGAACAATACAAAAAATAAAAATAAAAAAAATAACTAATTAAAATCTAATCCAACACCAGATAAATTTACACCATACACAAATTCATGCTATTTACGCCCACATATACGAACAACCATATGCGCCATATTTTCAGAAACAACCTACACGAACGATTACGATCCGCCAGAGGTTCAGTCACTATCTACATGAACGATTACGATCAAATCCGCCAGTTTTACATACACTATCTATACGTACGATTACGATCAAATCCGCCAGTTTTACATACACTATCTATACGTACGATTACGATCAAATCCGCCAGTTTTACATACACTATCTATACGTACGATTACGATCAAATCCGCCAGTTTTACATACACTATCTATACGTACGATTACGATCAAATCCGCCAGTTTTACATACACTATCTATACGTACGATTACGATCAAATCCGCCAGTTTTACATACACTATCTACACAAACGATTACGATCAAATCAAACGATTATGTCCGACAGTCACGAGAAACGCGGAGTTTACTCACTTTTTTTCAGGACCTTTTTGATGCGGTCATATTGGTCCGGCTCCCTGGACTTGATGTCCGACCATCTTTTCCGCAGCTGGTCCTTTCCTCTCCGTACCCCGAATTTTGACTCCAAGGCTGTGACCACCTCGTCCAAGATGGCGCTTTTCCTTATATTTGGTTTTGGGTAAGGGCCATGTTCCCCATCATAATCCTCCCTTTGAAGGATAGCTACCATCTCCACCATCTCTTCGAACGCCATATTGGTGGCCTTATATCTCCTCCTTGCTTGGGGCCCACGGCTTTCCTCCGCGCTGCTCACGCTGCTAATTGAGCTTGCATCCGCCATTTTCCACTCTCATACACCCACAGCGGAAGGAGGGTAAAAGGGGCGGGGAAACACGGTCGCAAGGAACGTCAGGGGCGGGCGACGCAGGCGGAGCCTGAGCGCATGCGCCGTGTATAAAGCGGTACCACGAGGCCGTACGCTTGTCCGAACGGGAGCAGCGAGTGCTACACGCGACGGTAAGATAGTTATCATTTTATTTTCGGTTAATTTAAAGCCTGCGTTAGGGATATCCATATTGAATTTTATTCTTATTGATGTTTAATTGATTTCTATGTGGGTTGGTGGTTGAGTGGGCTTGGTGTTTTGTGTGGTAGTGTGGGGGTGGGTGTATAGGGGGTGGGGCTAGTGTGTGTGTGTGTGTGTGTGTGTGTGTGTGTGTGTGTGTGTGTGGGGTGTGTGTGTGTGGGGTGTGTGTGTGTGTGTTTGTGTGGGGGGGGGGGGCAGTAGTGTGTGTAGAGTGTGTGTGTGTGTGTGTGTGTGTGGGAGTGTTTGTGTGTGTGTGGGAGGGGTAGTGTGTGTGTGTGTGTGTGTGTGTGTGTGTGTGTGGGGGGGGGGGGGGGGGGTAGCGTGTGTAGTAGTGTGTGTCTCGCCTACATTGTCACAATATAGTGTGCATTTGGTCTGACTTTTTTTTTTTTTTTTTTTTCTTTTCAGAAAATGAAAAAGTATAGTGCAGACCCCTTTAAAGAGGAGGCCTTCCTCTCCACCTTTATAGATCTAGTGGAGTCCCACAGCAATCTGTGGGATACAAAACACCCCCAATACCCAATCCGTGCTGCCCGAAAGAAGACACTGGAGACAGTTTTGGCGTTTGTGAGAACCCGAGTCCCCCAGGCAGACACTACCTTTGTGAACGCCAAAATTCAGAACCTGCGTAGCGCGTATAGGCGGGAGCAAAGAAAGATCCTAGAGTCCCAAACATCAGGATCAGCAGCAGGTCAGGTCTATGTACCTAGGCTGTGGTATTATGACAGGCTGCGTTTTCTGGATGACATGTCAGAAGCCAGGCCGTCACTTTCGACTCTTCCGTCTACCCGTCCCTCCACCCTTCCCTCCGCCTCAGGTGAGCCATCCCTGGAAGATCCAGACCCTTCCTTGCTGGACGAGGTTGATGCGCCCAGCTGGAGCCAGGTATATTTTAGTTTCTAACGTTTGGATTGCTCAAATATTAATGATGTCAAGTTCAATGTTTGAATTGCTTCCAAATCTAGGATTTCATCACAAATTAAATTAGATAGAAGGATACAGTAGTTTCCACAAATGTGGCTCAAATCTTAATGAACTGATGGAAAAATGATGGTGTCAAAATGATAGCCTTTTGTATTTCAAGACAAATGTATTTGCAAGTGAGAACTGTAAAATTGTTAGTGATTGATGATTTCTAAATATAGACATATTTTAGTTATTGATTGCTTTGTTTTTTTACACAGGATGAGCTCACCCAGGAGGAGGCCGGGACCAGTGGTATGGAGGAGGAGGCCGGGACCAGCCACACGCAGGAGCTAGCTGGGCCCAGCAGGAGTAGGACTGAGAGCCAGGTCCCTCCCCTCCGCCTAGCCAGCAAAAGGCCCAGGAGGATGGGCCGTACAGAGGAGGAGTCCTTGGTGCTGATACGGCAAGCCACCCTGATTTTGTCCAAACCCCCCAATCCGCAGGAGGCCTATGCCACTTATCTGGCTAGCAAGCTCCAAGAAATGGACAAACCCCAAAGAGACATGTGTGAGGCAATCTTCTTTGATGCCATACAACTGGGTCTGAAGGGTGAGCTCACACCCACCACGAAGCTCTACAAAACAGACCCTACTGCTCCTCATCCTCCTCCTCCTCATCCTCCTCCTCCTCCTCCTCCTCCTACCACAACTCCACCACCAGAGGCACAGCCTCCAGCGAAGCGTGGAGGGAAGGCTAGACGGAAGAGTCACAAGTGACTGCCTGGCTTCAGTCTGCTCTGAAAGAAGACGCAGGCTGTTGTAGTACCACAGTCTGGGGACATAGATCTCATCTGCTGCTGTTCCTGGTCTTTGGGATTCTAGGACCTGGTTGTGCTCCCTATGTACATGCTACGCAGGTTCGGAATTTTGGTGTCCACTCACTTGATGTGTGCCTGGGGGACAAAAGGCTTCACAAACGTCAAAATTGTCTCCAGTGTTGCCTCCCTCTTGATTTATTTTGGTTATGAGGAAAAATAAAAAATTTTGATTTCAAAAAAAAATTGTATGTTTTCCTTTTTTTTTCTTTTTTTTTATCAATATTTTTGTATAATTTTGGGTTAAAAAAAACAAAGTTTATTTGTGAGTAGGCAGATACATGTCAAAAGACTCTGGGGGTTATTTACAAAACACATGTTCATGTAAATATGCTAACTTCAAGTGCAATTTTTAAAGCACTGCAAGTGCACTTGGAAGTGCAGTCGCTGTAAATTTGAGGCTTAACATTTGAAATGAGGGGAAGCTCTGCTGATTTTGAACATGCAATCATGTGTAGGCTAAAATGATGGTTTGGGTATCTATCTATCTATCTATCTATCTATCTATCTATCTATCTATCTATCTATCTATCTATCTATCTATCTATCTCTACTTGCATAGTCCTGCTTGGCCCAAAAAAATGAAAGTCCATCTTGTTTCAAACCCCCCACCCAAAAAAAAACAAAAAAAAACAAAAAAAAAAAAACAATAGTAGTTCCAAAAATATATAGTAATAGATTTTTTTTTTCTGAAATAAATAAATATATATATATATATATATATATATATATATATATATATATATATATATATATATATATATATATATATATATATTATATAAATTGGGAATATATTTTTGCTATAATTTACGTTGGTTGTGAGGGTCTGTGGGCGGGGGGCTTATCAGAATCTGGAAGCCCCCTTTAACAAGGGGACCCCAGATCCCGCCCCCCCTGTTTGAAATGGTAAGGGGGTACAAAAGTACCCCTACCATTTCACAAAGAAAGTGTCAAAATGGTTAAATAAGACAAACACACTTTTGAAAAATTCCTTTATTAAAAATGAAAAAAATAAAAAAAAGATTCCAGCGGTGCTAATCCACTCTTGCTATCCAGCGACGGATCTCCGGGGTCCAGCGATGGATGATCATATCCAGCGACGGGGGATCTCTCAGTCCAGCGCTGTCCATACATCCTTCTTCTGTCTCCACTCCGGAGACACTGCAGAGAGCCCAGCGCTGACGTTTCTTATATTAGGAGGGCGGGGCCACCCGTCACCTGACCCCGCCCCCTCTGATGCTGGTGAAGGGAGCCAGGGGTTCCCCAGTGACGTGTGGGTGACCCCGCCCCCTCTGATGTAACGGAAACCTGCGTTACATCAGAGGGGGCGGGGTCACCCACACGTCACTGGGGAACCCCTGGCTTCCCTCTCCAGCGTCAGAAGGGCGGGGTCAGGTGACGGGTGGCCCCACCCTCCTAATATAAGAAACGTCAGCGCTGGGCTCTCTGCAGTGTCTCCGGAGTGGAGACAGAAGAAGGATGTATGGACAGCGCTGGACTGAGAGATCCCCCGTCGCTGGATATGATCATCCATCGCTGGACCCCGGAGATCCGTCGCTGGATAGCAAGAGTGGATTAGCACCGCTGGAACCTTTTTTTTATTTTTTTCATTTTTAATAAAGGAATTTTTCAAAAGTGTGTTTGTCTTATTTAACCATTTTGACACTTTCTTTGTGAAATGGTAGGGGTACTTTTGTACCCCCTTACCATTTCAAACAGGGGGGGTGGGATCTGGGGTCCCCTTGTTAAAGGGGGCTTCCAGATTCTGATAAGCCCCCCGCCCACAGACCCTCACAACCAACGGCCAGGGTTGTGAGGATGAGGCCCTTGTCCTTATCAACATGGGGACAAGGTGCTTTGAGGGGTCACAGACCCCCGAAGCATCCTCCCAATGTTGAGGGTATGTGGCCTGGTACGGTTCAGGAGGGAGGGGGAGCCGCTCTCTTGTCCCCCCCTCTTTTCCTGCGGCCTGCCAGGTTGCATGCTCGGATAAAGGGTCTGATATGGATTTTTAGGGGGACCCCCACGTCAATTTTTTTTTAAATTTGATGTGGGGTTCCCCTTAATATCCATATCAGACCTGAAGGCTCTGGTATGGATATTTGGGGGGACCCCCACGTCAATTTTTTTTTTAATTTGACACAGGGTTCCCCTTAATATCCATGTCAGACCTGAAGGGCCTGGTAATTGAATTTAGGGGAACCCCCACGCTTTTTTTTTTTTTTTAATCAATGAATGAATGAATTGTCGGCTAATACAGAGAACACTCATTGAGTGTTCTCTGTATTACGGAGACTCGACAATTTAGCCGCAAGTGATTTTAAAAGACTTTTTTTCCTGCACAAATGACACTTTGTGCAGGGACAGTTCTAAGCACCAGAAACATGCGCCCCTTCACAGGCATACTATAGATACCCCCCAGCTACGAAATTTAAAGGAATATTACACTTATTGTTTCACTTTAATCATTATTAAAATCACTGCTCCTGAAAAAACGGCCGTTTTTAAAACTTTTTTTTTGCATTGATCCATGTCCCCTGGGGCAGGACCCAGGTCCCCAAACACTTTTTAGGACAGTAACCTGCATATTACCCTTTAAAATGAGCACTTTAGATTGTGAACGTTCGAGTCCCATAGACTTTAATAGGGTTCTAAAGTTCACACGAAGTTTAGGTCTGTTCGCAGGTTCTGGTGCGAACCGAACAGGGGGGTGTTCGGCTCATCCCTAGTGCTAAGTATACCTTTTTTGTATTCACATAGGGGAGAAAAGACTCTGGGCATCTGAGGATACCAAGAACACCACACTTCCTAAAGAAGGGGAAATCCCCACTCCACAATCTGAGGATGTGTTTTCCAAGGTTCACTAAGTGGGCAAAATAGTGACCACAACAGGTCAGTGTCTGAGACCACAGCTTCAGGTAATAGATGTATGCCTGCATATTGATAATACACGGTGTGTTTTTTTATTTTTAGGTGATGTGGATGTTGTGGAAGAAGAAACTCATTTCACCAGTGCAAGTGCACGGATCCTCATCAGGGAGATAATGGTATGCAATCAGAATTATAGAAGACAAAGGAAAAAATCATTGATGTTAAAAAAAGACTCAACAACATCATTGATGTTTTAGGTAGAATCTAAAACACCAAAAAAAAATATTTTGCATTTTGTCACTATATTTTTGAATTTTAACACATTTTTTAAGTAATTTGAAAGCCAAATTTTGAAGATGTACACAGTGTGTAAACGTGCTATCTGCCATCACGGGATATCAATGTATGTGTTTTTTGGGTGCAACTCCTTCCTCGAAACTCAAGTAGAGAAGGGGTTGCACCCCTGAAACA
This sequence comes from Lithobates pipiens, assembly GCF_037356315.1. Lineage (NCBI taxonomy): Eukaryota > Metazoa > Chordata > Amphibia > Anura > Ranidae > Lithobates > Lithobates pipiens. The sequence continues at coordinate 329,281,506 of NW_027507748.1, forward strand.
CGTCCATTGATCACCCATGATGGGAGCTAGCACATGTTGGAATTAGGCATGGGATCAGGAGGGAAATCTACATTTTCACTCCCAATTTGTGTGCATCTTCAAAATGTGGCTTTTACAGGGGTGACATCACCCCATCTGATGAAGGCAAGATCAACACAGTTTTGACATACTAATGTCGAATATTACTTTCAATTTATCAAAGTTGAACTTTGTAAGTTCCTGACTTGTGTATGTTAATGATTTTAAACATGCCTGTTTAACTAAAAAGATGTTGGTTTGTTAAAAAAAAGCTTTTCTAATAACGCACATGTGAATGTGCTTTGAGTAAAATGTTTTATACTCAACAATGTGTGGCTTCTTCTTTCAATGCTCAATACCAGTTTTTGGAGTAAGTTGGTGTTTACAGTTGCAATGGGGGTTATTTACTAAAGGCATATCCACTTTGCACTACAAGTGCACTTTCAAGTGCACTTGTAGTGCAAAGTGGATTTTCCTTTAGTAAATAACCCCCACAGTGCTCTAAAATTTGCCCCAATCAGGCCATAGGGACTCAAAACAATTAATTCAAGATGCTGAAAAGGATGATTATTTTATCATTAACATTAACAACAAAAACAATGTGTGTGTAGCAGACCCACAACATAATAGTTAGCTGAAGAAGAGATTGTCACCTCATGTATCAAATAAATTACGTTTGCACCATTGAATTAAATGGCCATAAAGAAAAGGCCATTGGAGAACCTAGGAGACAGCTCAATGAAACACAAGTAGTAAATCAAATGAAAAATTAGTTAAGTTTCTAATAAAAATGTATTTTACAAATGTTTCACACATTGGCTGGCATATCAATGCCCCCACCCGCAAAGTACTCAAGAGAATTTTGAATCACTTTGCAGGTGTTTTAGGGGGGGGCAAGCTAGGACGGCCAGCTTCAAGTGCCGTCAAATTACTATTTGGTAATCTGGCCTCAGGCCCAACTGAGGCCACATAATTTGCATTTTTGCAGAGATAATTGTGTAGAATGCAGCAAGCAAGCAAGCACAAAATAGTTCAGTTTATATTCCGCCATGTGTATTTGTGTCAAAAATAGGTGGAATCGGCTGGCCATTATTTGAAAAGCATTCTCCACGACTCTTCTGGCTCTGACCAGCCGGTAGTTAAAAACCCTTAAAAACCCTCTGGTCCGGGGTGAGGGTCCTCATCGTAAATGGCCTCATCAGATGTTCACCAAGCATAAAACGCTTCATCAGCGATGAAAATAAATGGAAGACCACCTACATTGTCTTCCACAGGTGGCAAGCCCAAGCCACCATTCTGGAGCAGTCTTTAGAACTCCGTTGAACTCCGTTGATGACTCCACCATCCGGTCATTCTTCTCCACGTCCACATACAAAAAGTCGTATGTCACCGACACCACCACCACCAACAACACTATACTATTAAACCCCTTATAATTATAATAGTATGACCCTGAGTTTGGGGGGGGGGGTGGGATGATGTGGACATGTTTCCCATCTATTGCCCCTCCACAGTTTGAGAAGTCCCACTGCTGAGCAAACTATGATGCCACAGTTTGTCATTTCTGTAGGTCTGAAGGAAACTTTGGAGTGAAACCATAAAAAAAAGAGTACTTTTGCACATAACATTGCAAGCAGATTAGACACAAACATTCTTGGCCAACATAAGTATAACATTTATTTTAAGGTGTATTTAAAGACGAGAATTCTACCAATTTTTTTTTATTCCAAATTAGTTACTCTAAATTTTTAGTTTTTTTCTTCTCCCCCCCCCCCTTTTGTTTCGATGGGGCTGCATTTTGCTTCTTCAGCCCTAGAGATGTTTAGGCTGGTCCCTGATGTAATAGATCTGCCTGTGTTAGGTATTTGGGGAGGTGTAGATGGGAGCTGACCGCCACCGCTAAGCTGGAAGTGCGGACATGGCCTGTCTGTGATGGTGGGCTGCTTCACAACGAGTGCGATCGTAGGCGCCCCTGTGGGGTTGGGATCTGTGGGGTGGCTGGCGGAGTAGCCGTAGGGTTAAATGTTATGTGTTCGGGTAGGAGGAGACTGGGCATCGGACGGGATCGACCGGAAGCCACTCGATAATGATAGTGAGGCTTGGGTAGTCCGGATGCAGCCATACACCGGATGTGACAAACCGGAAGTTACCCGAGATCGGGAGCGAGGCTTGGCTGTACCGGATATGGCCGTAAACCGGCAGTGGAGGACCGGAAGTGGGGCGGAGAAGGTCATAATGTACTGTTTCTTTTGTTAAGGTTGTTGTAAGAGTGTTCCATCAACGGCTGGGCATATTCCCCCGGAAATGCAGCGGAACACACAATGTTCAGTGGTCCCTGCACTAGGTCACTTATCCAATGACAGCTGTTTTTGGCACCAAGAATACCGGTAATTGGTTATTTCTATGGGGGGTTGGACTGTAACCTGGCCTTAGCTAGTCCCTAAGTGGTCCACCAATCTCATTGGTGGGATTAAGGATGGGGGGAGGACCCGGCAAATCAGATTTGGATATGGGAATGAGGCTTGGTTTTGGCGGGAACAGTCAAGTGCCCAGAGTGAGGCCTGGAGGGCTAGAGACAATATAAATGGAGGTGATGCTAAACGTCACCTCGTGTTTGTAACGGTTCCAGGAGAACGGGTCTGCGTCCGGCCGGCGCAACGGACTCAAGGCTTTTGATCTTTTATACACTGTAAGTGCAATTTTATTTTTTTATCTTTAGTAATAAAGGGTTTTACACTATTTGGAGTTCTATCTTTCTTCCATGGCTTTGATGTTCCTATCCTGAGTCCCTCTGGATCTATGAGAAAGACTTCTGGGAGTGTTTTCTCCATAACCCTTATTGGAGTGGTGACGCAAGGAGAACACTGAGGACCCCTCTTGGCTGGAAGACGAGTCTATAGGTCTTTTGTGACCCTCTGTAGCGGGGGGTCATGTCTTTCTGGTAAGCGGCAAATTTAATAGCTTTTTGGTGGTGGATTAAGCACTATTCAATTGGACTCAGCAGTGGATTTTTTATGGTTCATTTGTGGAGGACTCTATTCACAGTTTTTGAAAGGAGTTTTTTGTGATTTATATATACGGACTTGCGGTTCATACACTGGGTGTTTTTTAGAGTTTGTATTATTATAGGTACATGCAACTTGATCTCATACTGCAAGGAATGAGTGATTTGCATGGCCTGAGCTTATAACACATATATGTATTTCACTATTTATGATATAAGTGTATATCAATTTATGTGTAGAGGCTACTAACAGTCCACGATTCAGTTCTTATTTTTGCACAACTTGATGTTTGTGTGATTTAGCTTGGCTTATTATTTCTCGTTTTGTTTTTCTGTATTTATGTGACACAGTCAAGCTGCAGCCAAATCTGTCGTGTTTAAGAGTATCACATATGATTAATTTTTATGTTTCACCTTAGCGCAAAAGACAAAAGCATAAGGTCCACTTAACAGATTTCTCATACCCTCTGATAGCCCATTGTAAACATTTTAGGGGGGGGGGGGATGTTTTTGACAGGTAACCCTCTCCACTTCATTGAGAGCTAAATGCATAAAAAATGTGTTGCTTTGGCCAGCCCCTCCTTACTTACACTATTGGCAGCCCACTGGACAGGTAAAAAGTGTCATAATACAAAAATATGAATACACAATGTACAAATTGAAGCACGTTTTTACATTCTGCAATTACTTATCAAGATAATAGGAGAACAAAACTTTAAACAGTACAATTTGAAAGTATTCAGGCTGGCCCTACACTACATGCTTTGGTGAATTCATCCATAAATATGACCACAAAAGAGGTAGGTACAGTGTGTATGGTTTGGGCAAAGTCAGCAGATAGAGTATTGGTAGCGGTTGGGGGGAGGGAGGGTTCCAAATGAGTTTGCCCCCCCCCCCAAAAAAAAACTCTTGCACTCTGCCTGATTTAAGGACAAAAATAACATTTAAACACATTTTAGGGGGGTGTTTAGAGTAAGCACTAAAATGTAGCTGACAAAATACATTGTTAAGTGACTAGGCTATGCTATGTATGGGCCCAGGATAGCATGCTGGGGAGGTTAGTGAAGGCAAATATGCATGAAGGACAAAAAAGGAACTTTAAAAGCTTCCAGCATGCATGAGGATAAAGAGGACATTCATAGCATATTACAATGATGGTAATTAGGGAATGATGAAATTAATATAATACATTAGCAAACATTAAATACATAGAATGTGATGTTAAAGGATAAAAATTACCTTAGTATAGTCTTTCTGCAGAAACCTGAATGATGGCAGAACAGGTCTCTGGAATAATGATCCCCAGGGCCTTGGGGGAGATGCCTGTCGAGAACTTGATGTCCTGCAGACTTCTCCCCATCGCCAAGTAACGCAACGTGGCAATGAGCCTTTGTTCAGGAGAGGTGCCCTGCTTCGTAATATTAGGAGACAGCAAATCCAACAGAAAGTGAAAAACGGGGTCCGTCATCCGGAGATTATTCCTGAAATCGTCAAGATTGTTCTCCCAGATCTCCCGCAACAAAGGCATGTGAGAGAATTGGTCACGCTGGAGCAACCAATTCTTCATCCATGAACTCCTCCTCGCCCTGTTTATGAACTGGGTTTGGGTCAAAGTAAGAGCCCCAACACCAAGCCCCTGCACAGCACGAAATCTATGACCAGTACATAACCGAAACATGGCTAGAAAATGGTCGGCTAGTCAGAACGAGCTAACAGAACGCACTGAAAATCAGAAAGGACCTGAGAAGAAAAATCTGAAAAATCAGAAACCAGCGGATAAGAATGCACTGAAAAACAGATACGAACCCACAAGCACAATCTGACAAGCAGTAACAAACTGAAAAGCATGAAGCTGAAAAGCACGAATGGTCTCTCACCAAACTTCTACTAACACAAGATTAGCAGAAGGAGCCCAAAGGGTGGCACACTGGCTATTGAAATTCCTTTTTATAGTGCCGTTGTATGTGTTGTACATGAGCGCATTTTTGCCGACAATATTTGTGTGAACGTGTGTATGTAAGACAAGTTTGAGCAAACATCGGGTGGAAAAAAATCCACGGTTTTGTTGTCGGAATGTTTGATCGTCTGTACCCAGCATAAGAGATTTTCTTCTAAGATTGCCCTGTATTTGACTTCATCCATCTTCCCATCAACTGTTAACCATCTTCTCTGTCCCTGCTGAAGAAAAGCATCCCCACGACATGATGCTTCCATCACCATGTTTCATAGTGGGAAAACATTGTTCAGGGTGATGTGCAGTGTTAGTTTTCCGCCACAAATAACGTTTTGCTTTTAGGCCAAACAGTTCCATTTTGGTCTCATCTGACCAGAGCACCTTCTTCCACATATTTGCTGTGTCCCCCATATAGCTTCTCAGAAACTGCAAACGGGACTTCTTATGCCTTTCTTTCAACAATGGCTTTCTTCTTGCCACTCTTCCATAAAGGCCAGCTTTGTGGAGTGCACAACTAATAGTTGTCCTGTGGACAGATTCTCCCACCTGAGCTGTGGATCTCTGCAGCTCCTCCAGAGTTACCATGGGCCTCTTGGCTGCTTCTCTGATTAATGTTGTCCTTGCCTGTCCTGTCAGTTTAGGTAGACTGCCATGTCTTGGTAGGTTTGGACTCTAAATGCAATGTGTGGGCAATGGTGCCAGTACAGGATTGCATGCAAGTGAGCTTAACAAAGTTGAATAATTGACCTACAAGGATGATATCAGACTAGAATATTAGGCTTCTGAAAGTCAGGAAAATGCCTTGCTGTTGGCCATGGCAAGTTGCCTGCATAATATCTGTGTGACCTAATTCTTCAAGGGCATGTGGTTTTAAAATGGCATGTTAAACGGCTTTAAATTCTATATCCTCACATTATCCTGTCAAGTCATTCCCATTAACCTCCCTGGCGGTGATCCTGAGTCTGGCTCGGGTTGGGATTTCAGTACCATAAGCGGTAACCCCGAGCCAGACTCGGGATCGCATCGCTGGATACAGGGAGAGTTACTTACCTTGTCCCCTGGATCCAGAGATGTCCTCTGCGCTGTATGATTGAGCTGGCCTCCGCTCGATTCACACAGTGCCGAGTGCCACCGAGCTCTGTTCCCTGTGACGTTACGGCGCACGGGAGTGGAGATCGGCGCCAAATTCAAAAAAGTTAAAACACACAAAACACACACAGTACTGTAATCTTACAGATTACAGTACTTTATAAAAAAATTACACATCCCCTTGGTCCCTAGTGGTCTGTCCAGTGTCCTGCATGCACTTTTATATTATAAATACTGTTTTTTCTGCCTGGAATTTGGAGATTGCCCATAGCAACCAAAAACTGTCCCTTTATGTCAAAAGTGATTTTAGACCAACTAGAAAACAGTGATAATAAATTAGAATCACTTGTAGAAATGAGCGATAGCGATTTGTGGGGAAATTCGTCATCAAACACTAAATCTAATGACAGCAACAATTCTGCAAATGAGCAAATTTCTGTGTTTTTGGATTTGATTACATTATTGAATAATTTTTATTATTATTTATTATATTATAAACTTTATCATACCCGGGATGTCTGCTAGACTCTGGTTTGAACAGATTTAAGAGAGTTATTACTAAGAATTGCACGTCTACAATATAAAAACGCAAAATTTCCATGCTAAATAATCGTACCGCTTTCAGCACCTAAAATCAGAACTAATCATACCGCCAGGGAGTTTAAGGATGAGCTCAGGCGTGTTCGCATGGACCACCTGCAGAGCCAGCCAGGAAGTCGGTGCAGCGCTGCACTAATCACAGGCAGTGTGACATTGCCCCGATGTGTGGGTGCAGAGATTAGGCAATGTCTCACTGCCTGTGATTAGCGCAGCACTGCACCGACTTCCTGGTGGGCTCTTCGCGTGGTCCAGGGGAACATGCCTGAGCTCATCCCTAATTCCCATTCCATTACCATACCCTTGCATTTGTTGCTTTTTTGCTATAATTTTCAGACATGCTTATTTAATCTTTAGTATTGTGTATAAATCAATATTTTAATTATCAGTAAACGTTTTCTAAAAGCAGACCTTCTATATTACTGGAAAATAAAACCCCCAAAAAATGTAAACGTGAGCTATTACAAGAGGATGTTAGACTAGAGCAACAGTAAAGATTCATACAGCAAGGTAAGAGTAAAAAAAAAAAAAAGTAAAAAAAAAAAGGCACTGTGAAATCACAATAGCTGCTTTAATGTTACAAAGCATTGTTCCGTATAAACAACGATTTCTTTTTACTGCCTTGAACATGAATAATTTCCTGCCTTTCACTGAAAATGAGCTCAAAGATACTGATGAACAATAGAAAGCCAGTGTATAATTCCCTTTAAATAAAAAAGAATGACCTAATCTAGGTCAGTTCATAGCACAAAAGTCAGAAGAACCATTTAACTTGTATTACTTACACTTATTTTTCTAAGTAATCCTAGAAACATCAAGGCAATTCACAGGATGTTAGCAATAACACATTTAAAAGTGAGGAGACAATATGGTCCATGTGAGCAGCTTGTGGCGGCGCCATTTATAGCTACAGTATCTGACAGGGGTACATGGCTTTGGTTATCAGTCTTGAGAAAGGTAGTCTTAAGCCCCATACACACTATCAGATTTTCTGCTGACTTTTTCCTTCAGATTTACCAAAACCATATAATATGAGGTCAAACCTTGGGAGTTTCAATGTGTGTGCAATCAGGCAGGTTTTACTACATGGTTTTGGTAAATCTGAAGACAAAAATCATTAGAAAATCTGATCGTGTGTATGGGGCTTTAGGAGGTGCTTTTTGTGAGAATTAAAGTCCATTTAAATCAACGAAAAATTATAATTAAATAATTAATTAACTAACAAAAAAATATTGCAGATTAACATTCCTTAGATTTTTTGGCTAAGTTGATCCAAACAAATGATTTAGTGCACTAACAGGTATGCTGTATTAGCAAATGTAGCTTCAGCTAGGTACAGTATACAGCACTGTGTTCCAGCGGTGGGATGGGGACTTCCTGTTTCCCTTCCAAAACAAAATAGAGCCATTCGCAAGAAATTTTCTATCCTATGAATGGATACAAGGCTTCCTCTAACTGGCTGAAGTGGAGAAGTGGATGGATATGTAGTGCTGCTCCCATAGAAGCTGCAGGAATACTATCCAGGTCTTTCCCACAGGCTTGGCACTACAGCCAGGCAAACAGGCTAATCACACACAATTCTTCATTGACCAGCCTAGGGGTGTTGGTTGTGGTGTTTTTATTTTTGAAGAACTTGGATAGGATTGGGGGACTATCGATGGGATACGCCAAAAAAAAGAACTATGTACAACTTGAGGCCTTCAGGGCAAGCTATTTTAAAGTATGTGCTTGTAACAAACAGTAGACTTCAATTGTAAGGTAACAATAGTAGCGGTAGTATTGGTAACTGTAAACTCCTTTCTCAGAGCCACAAGAGCAGAGATCCTTTAAGTAGATAATTATTAGGACAAAGCTCTACCGAATACTAGCTGGGGTCCCCTTTAGACACACAGCTGACTTTTTCTAGCACCCAAGAGGTAGCAAAAGCACAAAGGTCCCCAAGATCTCACAAGTCTCTGTACTCACACAAGGCCCAAGGACAGCAGGTTGCCTCCTTCCGACTTCCAAGTGAAACTTTACTCTGGTGATACCAGACCAGATCTTCAGCGAACATCCCCCCCTATGTTCCTAAGTTCTAGTAATATACAGAGCAGCAGTCAGGATTATGGGGTTGATTTACTAAAGGCAAATATACTTTGCAAATATACTTTGCACTACAAGTGCACTTGCTCCAGTAAATAAGGTAAAGCTTCACTTTGCAAAGACTACTCAATCACATGCAAGGAAAATAAAAAACTACATTTTTTTGCACATGATTGGATGAGAGAAATCCTCTCATTTCAGAGCTTCCCCTCAGATCTAGAGCAAGTGCACCTGCAGTGTACCACCTAGCATGAAGTGGTCAGTATCAGAGGCATAACTAGAACCTTCAGGACCCTGGTGTAAGAAACTATGAAGGGCCCCCCTGACCCCCCTTTCATCTGAGCCTGCGGTTTTCAGTTCTGGGAGGGCATCCATAGACATCCTCCCAGAACCTTGCCACCCGCGTGCCCCTTTTTGGACAGTATGCCAGTCATTGCTCATCACCGCCACCTATCAGTGCCCATCAGTGCCAATCAGTGTCGCCTATCAGTGCCACATATCAGTGCTCATCAATGCTGCTTATCAATGACCCTCAGTGCCACCTATCAGTGCCTCCTCATCAGGACTCTGAGCTGAGAGCATCTCCCTCATATAGCCCAGAGCCTGCACTGACAGTTTCCTCTCCATCCTTTCTCAGGCAGATGGAAGAGGAGAAAGCTGATCTGCTCCTTCTCCTCCCGGCTCTCTCCTCCTGATAAAATTCAGCTGCTTATCTTCATATTTCTCACCATGCACATACAGGAGGGGTGGGGGGGGGGGAGGAGCAGATTGTCTTTCTTCTCTCCCATTCGTGCGAGGAAGGAGGGAGGGAGAACTGTCTGTGCAGGCTCTGGGCTGTATGAGAGAGATGTGCTCAGCTCAGAGCAACCCGCTTGGCCCCCCCAACAGTCGTGGAAAGTCAGGGCCTGGATGCAAGTAGGACCTTTGCGACCCTGATAGTTCTGCCACTGGTCAGTATGACCCCATGCACATAGTAGTCAGTGCATCTCCTTCATAGTGATTTAAGTGCCCCCCTTTGTAGTGATCATTATGGTCAGCACATTCCTTCTTAAAGTGATATGCTGAGAGCCAGAGCCAGCCCCTCTTGCCCCCTCCACAGCCCAGTGCTCCGGTGAGCACTGGATGGGCAGAGCAGAGAGCCGGCGACTGACAGCCAAGGCTCTCTGCTCCGAGCAAAGGGGAGAACTTAGCAATTAGTGGTGTTTGATTGCTCAGTTCTCAGTGCAGAGCCAGTGGGGGACAGATGGCGCATCAGATCAATGCTGAATCCACTTACATGAGTGTGAATGTTTGGTTTAGTCCATACTTCTCTTTTAACTGTGCTCAGCCCCTGCCCTCTTTATTGCGATCAATATGTGACCCCTTTATGGTAGCCAACATGTGCTAAGCCTCTGTCTCCATGTAATGTGGCCAGTCCTGTTAGTAATGCACAGATCTCATGCCATTTCCTCGTGGCTCCTGAGTCTCTTTTAGAATGATGTGCAGTGTAATGTATTAATCCATCTGGGTGCAGAGATGTATGTGTTTAACAGTGATCCCAACAGCATCCCCTAAGTGGTGGTACCCAGTGTGCAGGATTTAATCCAGACCAGGAAGGTTTACAAAAATGTGATATTTGCAATACTTGCTTAATATGCCAGGGAAAACAATCTTTCTGTTATTTTCTTTTTCCTGTTTTAAAATAGAGAAATTAATGTAATAGGTTATTGTATCTGGTTGAGTATTTCCCATCTTCATTTTCAGAGAATAAGTAAACCAGAGAGAGTTACTGTATATGTTTATGAAAGACGTTATGTGGAATGCTAGGGGATTCCTGTGCTGTCAGTCATAATTATGCAAATTACTGACAATTACAAATGACAGTAACAATTATTTCCTTTGAGTAACTATGCTTCATGAAAGAAGCATTCCCTCAGGTTAGCTATAGACATCAAAGAGATTCTAGCTAACTATTTACCTATTTCTGTTCTGTAGCTATTAAATTGGTAATTACAATGCTCTTGCTGGAATTTTTCAAAATCACTGTAATGGGAGCATTGCTCCTGCAGAGTCTCTTTAGATTTGCAAGATTTACCTCTAAAGAGGAACCTTATATTGCAATAAACCCCAAAACCGCAATTACCCAGCCATGGGTACCATATTCCAAATAGCTGCATGTCATTTATCCAGAGGATTACCAGTGGGAGAACTACTGCTTCAAATACAAGATCAAACTTATAATGTTTACAAGAAATCCTAGTTACAACTGAGTACTGCTGACATGGTTGTTGTTCCTGTTACTGTAGAAAATCATGGCTTGCTACAGTTAGAAGAAATGTTAAAAGATAACTTAACCTAGGAACAAAAATCCAATATTTTACAGCTTACAGTCCTTAGGTATGATGGCTGCATTTTTTTTTTCAAGCTAACAACATTTTCAGCAAACACACACAAAATATCTATTGATCATGCCAAAAATGCAGTGTCTTTGTCACTTCCTGTAAGCTGCACCAAAGAATACCTTCCTTCCTAGGATGACAACCATGGCTCTTCTGTAGATAGAGTGGAGGGGTGACGTAGCCACTCAGGAAGTGTTCTTTGCAGGAATACCAGGTGGAAATACAGCAAATGAAGCTATTAAAAAAAATTCAGTGTAGCCATCACACCAATAAGTAGTAATATTCAATATCTAAAATTTATGGTTTAGGATCTTTAAACACTTTATTGCTACAGACCTAATTAATTATGCGTGATACTAAAACTCAGGCTTACCAAAACACTGGCATCTTAATACTTATACAGTATATGTAATATATACATATATATATATATATATACATATATATATATATATATATATATATATAGATAGATAGATAGATAGATAGATAGATAGATAGATAGATAGATAGATAGAAAGGCCAGTATGGTGGCCTGAAATTATGGGAGGAGCCCGGTGGGTATATAACCTGCCGTCCGCCCATCTTCCTCGTCGGTTCCGGTGCGCGATACCTGATACGTCAGATATCAAGGGCCGACTATCCAGAGTGGAGGGGTGACGTAGCCACTCAGGAAGTGTTCTTTGCAGGAATACCAGGTGGAAATACAGCAAATGAAGCTATTAAAAAAAATTCAGTGTAGCCATCACACCAATAAGTAGTAATATTCAATATCTAAAATTTATGGTTTAGGATCTTTAAACACTTTATTGCTACAGACCTAATTAATTATGCGTGATACTAAAACTCAGGCTTACCAAAACACTGGCATCTTAATACTTATACAGTATATGTAATATATACATATATATATATATATATACATATATATATATATATATATATATATATATAGATAGATAGATAGATAGATAGATAGATAGATAGATAGATAGATAGAAAGGCCAGTATGGTGGCCTGAAATTATGGGAGGAGCCCGGTGGGTATATAACCTGCCGTCCGCCCATCTTCCTCGTCGGTTCCGGTGCGCGATACCTGATACGTCAGATATCAAGGGCCGACTATCCAGATCAGACGCAGCGAGCCTGTTCGGCGGTTCCCGCGTTTTCGTCTTCAATTCGACAATCCCGTCTCGTCCATCAGCGGCCGTAGATTCGTCGTCGCTATACCCATCGAATTTGTCGCTCGGGCCGGCTGTCGCAGGTAGGGCTTCGGCACCCTCTTTTCATTACGTTTTCGATGTAACGTTATTTTGCTTGTACGCACGAGCCGCTCTGTTCTGTCATATCGAATGTTTCGGTGGCCACGTACGCTTGTCACTGTATGCTACTTTCGACGCAGGTGTTGTCATCATTCGACACGTTCGATTACGCCACGTCAGGCGATTCATTCGCAGCTACGGCATTCGAAACCGTTCGACTGCCCGTGCATTTCTATTGTAGCGGTCGAATCGTTCGACCCACAGCCGACTGCTTGTTACGACAAGGCAATCAGTCCGCACGTTTCGCTTGCTCTGCTCCAGTTCGAATGTGTCTCTTCATTTCTTGCAATTATGTTATGTGTCTCATTTCACCTCGTTCAAACATTTCAGTCCCAGTCATTTGCTGCTCCAATGTCATTTCTGTCACTAGTCGCGCTCCGTCGCGAATCCTGTCGCACCGCTGGTGCACCGATTCGCTTTGAAGTGCCCCAGGGTTCGGCCTCATTTCTGTACATGCTCCAGAGACTGAATCACTTGCAGGTTCACGCTCGGTCCCTGATTCTTGTCTTTGTCATGGCATATCATTTCTGTCACTTATTACGCTCCAATTCGAATCCTGTCGCATTCCTCTATGCACCGATTCGTCCTGGTGCGCCCAGCTGCTTCGCCTCATTTCAGTACATGCTCCAAAGACGGGATTCATTTGTTAGGTGCATGGGCTCGTCTTCTGATTCCAGTCTTTGTCATGGGTTTCATTTCATTTCACCTATCACGTTCCGGTACGAATAGTCATGTTCATGGACCAATTCGTCTCGGCGTGCCCCAGGAATGGCCTCATTTCAGTACATGCGCCAGAGACGGATTCATTATTTGCTACCATCGGTCCACTCGTTGAATCTTGTCTCTGTCATGGGATATCATTTCTGTCACTTATTACACTCCAATTCGAATCCTGTCGCATGTTACTATGCACCGATTCGTTCTGGCGTGCCCAGCTGCTACGCCTCATTTCAGTACATGCGCCAGAGACGGATTCATTATTTGCTACCGTCAGTCCAGTCGTTGAATCTTGTCTCTGTCATGGGATATCATTTCTGTCACTTATTACACTCCGATTCGAATCTCGTTGCATTTATTTGATGCACCGATTCGTTCCGGTGTGCCCAGCTGCTACGCCTCATTTCAGTACATGCTCCAAAGATGGGATTCATTTTCTAGGTGCTTGGGCTCGTCGTCTGATTCCAGTCTTTGTCATGGGTTTCATTTCGTTTCACCTATCACGTTCCGGTACGAATAGTCATGTTCATGGACCAAATTCGTTCCGGCGTGCCCCAGGACTGGCCTCATTTCAGTACATGCTCCAGGTTCCGTTTCGTGCTCGGTCGCAAGTTTGTGGCATGGCGATTCGGATCTCTGTCATGGCAGATTCACTCATTTCACGGTCACGTATTACTTCCCGCTTCTAGTCCAGTTGATTCTTCAACGTTGGATTCTTATCGGGGGGCCTTGCTCATCAGCCTCATTTCACTAAAAAAAAAAAAAAAAAAAAAAAGAAGGGAAAAAAAAAAAAAAAAAGGGAAAAAAAAAAAAAAAAAAAAAAGGGGGGGGGCGATTCAGGGGGGTGGGAAAGAGGAAAATTTATTTCCTTCTTTGGTGTCGTTTATCTCGTGTGTGACGTCTCACTTCCACTGTTAGCTAGCCTTCGTCAGGTGGGAGTCTCAAACAAACTTCACCTTCATCTCCTCAGGTCAGTCGAGTTCAGTAGGTCCAGCCTGCACCTGGTCAGACGGTGCCTTCTTAGGTAAGCATAATCATCTAGCGGGGAAATGCCCTTCAGCAAAGCTGCCTTCTTCGAAACAGGTATTTCTTTAGGAGTCTCCAACCAGTTGTAATCCATCTCACCCCTTATAGGTCCGTATTAGGAGAAAGAATCGCATCAGAGGGCTTGTGGCCTCGTCAGACCCAATTTCCGCCACCATGTCCCAGGCCGGCAGCGAGGACCTCACGGCTCCATTGTCTCCATCCGGTTCAGAGAATGGCAGCCAAAGGGCCTTCAGAGCTTGGACCATTCCCAGGCTAACAGCCGAGCTAAGACGCAGGGGTATCCCCTTTCCAGCAACAGCCAGAAAGGCAGAGCTTTTCCGGCTCCTGTTTCCTCCTCCCGCGGCGGTGGAGGCTTCTACTCAGCAGGCCTCCTTAGGCTCCATCGCCTCTTCTATCTCCCAGCTCCACACCCTGGTGTCATCCATCACGACCTCGATGACAGATCTGCAGGGCCGAGTAGCCCTCCTCGAGACCCAACCCTCTGTTTCTCCGCCTGTACCAGCATCCCTACCAGTTGTGAGCCCTCCTGCAGGTATCCCCGGAGCTGCACCGATAGTGTACCCATCTCATATGGTGTCAGCAAACATCAGGAAGGACATCTTAGAGGGAAAGGACGTCAATTTGGCTTCCCTGCTGATCTCAATTCATGAGCTGGCAGAGAATAAGGCTTATACTTGGGGGGACGTATCAGTGGTCCTCAAAGCTAAGGACTCTAGATTAGATAGGAAGCTCTCAGTTACTGAGTTTACCTTAGCTTTTGGCATGATGAGGGACATCATTTGCTCAGCCTCCCCTGGCAGGAGGGAGGAGCTGGATCGGTACCTCCATGTGGTAGTTGACCTGGGCTACAAATACGGCAGATCTTCTTTTTATGACTACCACCGATCCTTCTCCGCTAAAGCAGCCGCCAGGCTTTCCCAGTTCCAGACCCCTACGGATTGGAGCACCATGGACACAGAACTGTTCTGCCGCCACTTCGCGGGGCTTCGGTCCCCTCTGTGTACAATCTGCCAGTCAGCAACACATACTGCGGCCTGGTGCGCTACCTCAGTGGCAGCCCCGCCCTTCGTCGGCCCATCTACCTCGGGGGCCGCTCAGGGCCTGCAAGTGCCAGCTCGCCCGCCACAGACCGATAAGCTAGGGCGCCCAGTTAAGACCATGGGCGGTGCTTCGATCTGCAATAATTATAACAGTGGGTCGTGTAATTTCAGCCAGTGTAGGCTGCTCCATGTGTGCACCCAATGTCATAGAGCTCACCCCCGGCTCATGTGCGAGATCAAGCAGCTCAAAAGGTCCTGACTAAGCCGGCTCAATGTGTCGTGGCTTAGCGTCTACCTATCCAGCCACCCTACCCCCTCACTGTCCACCTTCCTCGTCCAGGGCTTCACGGAAGGCTTTCACACTGGACTCATCTCTCTTCCTCACGTCACACACGAGTGCCAGAACCTCCGCTCAGCAGCCACGGATGAGCTAGCCATCGACCAACTGCTGCAATCTGAACTAGATCAGGACTTTGTCATCGGCCCTTTCGTACAGCCCCCATTCGTCACCTGGCGAGTCAGCCCTATTGGGCTTGTCAAGGGCAAGTTCTCTAATAAACTCAGATTGGTTTATGATTTGTCAGCGCCTCATTCCTCTACGGTCCCCAGTCTCAATTCCCTTATTCCCTCTGAGGAGTTCTCCCTTAAATATGCATCAGTAGACATGGCCATCCAGGCCATTCTTAAGACAGGCACAGGTACCTGGCTCTCCAAGGCCGACATCTCAAATGCTTTTAAACTTCTTCCTATCCATCCTTCCCTCTGGTGCTGGCATGGAATCAAGTGGAGGCAGCAGTACTACTTTGCCACTAAGCTCACGTTCGGGTCCAAGAGTAGTCCTTGGCTCTTCGACACCTTCGCACAGGCTCTTGCTTGGATCTTGTTACATGTAGCCCAGTGTCGGGAAGTCATTCATTATCTGGATGACTTCCTGCTGATAGAGCCGCCCGGCTCTCCCCCACAAGATCTGGCTAAGTTGAGGGGAGTCTTCAGCAACCTTAATGTCCCCATTGCGGAGCACAAGGTGGAGGGTCCGTCGCAGGCTATCACCTTTCTTGGGGTCTGCCTAGACACTAACACCATGCAGGCCAGCCTTCCCCCGGATAAACTGACCCGCATCAGGACGGTCCTGAGGGACTTTACTCATGCCAGGACTTGTACCAAGAGACAGCTCCAGTCCCTCCTTGGTATGCTCAATTTTGCTATGCGCATCATCCCCCAGGGGCGCTCGTTCGTGTCACGCCTGCTGGCCTTATTATCCCACTCTCAGGACCCGGAGCAAGTACTCAACCTGGATTCCGCGGCTATTGCAGACCTAGCCATGTGGGAGGAATTCCTGTCCTCCTGGAACGGAGTGTCCCTGTTCGTCCCCTCCGTGTCCGCCCTTTCACCTCGGGTGGTGACCGACGCAGCGGCCTCCACGGGCTTTGCGGCTATTTTTGGCAACCTCTGGCTCGCAGCCCCCTGGCCTCCACAGATACTGGCTATTCCTGGCTTCACTGAGACGTCCTCCCTGTTTGAGCTATATCCCATTGTAGCCGCTGCACACACCTGGGGCCGCAGCTGGTCAGGCCAGACGGTGGTCTTTTCTACAGATAACCTGGCCACTGCGGAGATTGTCAATAAAGGCAGGTCCAGATCTCTACAGATTATGTCCTTCCTGCGGCGACTGACCCAGCTCTCATTATTGTTTCAGTTCAACCTTCATTGTTCTTTTGTCCCCGGCAAATTTAATCAGGCGGCGGATGCCCTCTCCCGCTTTAACTTTGTTTCGTTTTTTGATCAGGTACCTGGAGCCGGACCAACTTCTGCAGCTATCCCGGACTGGTCTCAACTGACATTGGATTAGCCCCGCACTTGTCAGCAGCGACTCAACTTATTGATCACTCCCTCTCAGACAATACCCGCAAGGCCTATCAGTCGGCCTGGAGGGCCTTTACTCGCTTCATATCATCCCACAATACAGAGACCTCCCGGGTCAAGCAAGTCCTTGCCTTCCTTTCCTACTGCCATTCGGACTTGGCATTATCGTTCAACACAATCCGATTGTACTTGGCCGGGGTACAACACTTCACATCCCTCCAGGACCCTACTAAGCCCTCCTTATTCACCTGTCACGCCGTCCGGGCACTCATGCGCGGCATTCAGAAACGTCGGCCGGTTTCCAGCATCAAACGGCTGCCTATCACGGGCGAAGTATTCAGGGACATGTCAGACATTCTGGCCTCCTCACCTTTCGGTCTCCATGTCAGTGTCGTCCTGCAAGCAGCCATACACCTGGCCTTCTACGGCTTCTTGCGGCCAGGCGAGTTTACCTGCAGTAGCCCCTCGGCACGTATGCTGTGCAAACACCATCTAGTAAGGTTTGAGGACCATTTCATCCTACATTTAGCGATCTCAAAGACACAGCAGCTTGGCCCAGGTACGGACATACATCTCTATAAGACCCACAACCGCTGGTGTCCGGTCGCTGTCCTCACCCGCTTGCTGACCCTTTTGGCCGATCAACCAGGGACTGGCCCACTTCTCCCCTTTCACTCCAAACCTCTCAACGCAGCCCAGTTCATGGAGCATGTCAGGATACTCCTGGGCATCCTTCACCTCAATCCTGCGCACTACTCGGGACATTCGTTTCGCATCGGGGCAGCTTCAACGGCCTCCCGCCAAGGGGTCCCGGTCCACGTCATCAAAAAGTTGGGTAGATGGAAGTCCTCCTGTTTTGCCCGTTATGTACCCAATCCGCAAGTTGAGATGGCTCAGGCCTTTGTCAAACTTACCCAGTAACAATCTTGGTTCAATAAAATGCATCCCCTACCTGAGTGTTTTGCCCCCTTATTTTGGTATACCGTACGTTAGACCAGGGCACACTTTCAGGTCCATTTCAGGTAGCGAGTTTATGTTGTCCTTGTCTATCATCCTTGTCCGTGTCGGTCAGAGGGCTCTTCACCATAAATAGAAAGGCCAGTATGGTGGCCTGAAATTATGGGAGGAGCCCGGTGGGTATATAACCTGCCGTCCGCCCATCTTCCTCGTCGGTTCCGGTGCGCGATACCCGCCCACCCATCCCCTTTTATCAGGCCTTCACTCTAGCATACTCCTCATATGAGTACTCATTTCACCCATTTCATATTCATTTCATTTTAGGGTATGCCCCCTTATTTTGGTATACCGTACGTTAGACCAGGGCACACTTTCAGGTCCATTTCAGGTAGCGAGTTTATGTTGTCCTTGTCTATCATCCTTGTCCGTGTCGGTCAGAGGGCTCTTCACCATAAATAGATAGATAGATAGATAGATAGATATCTAGATATAGATATCGATATATAAGCATTCAGCCAATGCTGCAACCACTGACTTCTGATTATCCACACTACACCATTCACCTATGTTTTATATTATTCTTAAAGCGGAGTTCCACCCAAAAGTGGAACTTGCGCTGTAAGTACTCCTCGCCACCTTACATGCCCCATTTGGCATGCCATTTTTTTTTGGGGGGGGGGGGGGGGAGTATTTACAGGTACTTTATGTCCCACTTCCTTCTTCCGTCTACCGTCTTCTGGCCACCTAGGCATCACATCCTCTCCCCCTAGGTGCCCACTCCCTCTCTGCAATCTTCTGGAACATGTCACAGGTCCCAGAAGATTGCCTGGCCACTAGGAGAGTGCAGCATAACTCGTGCATGCGCACTGCACCTGGCTGTGAAGTGGCAAGCTGTCATGGCCAGGTGCCCACAGTTGCTATGACGGCGCCGCAGAGAGGAGGGGGAGAGGTGCAAGGCTTCGGGCGGCAGCATCACTGGACTGTGGGACAGGTGAGTGTTTGTTTATTAAAAGTCAGCAGCTACACTTTTTGTAGCTGCTGACATTTAATAAACTGAAAAACAGTGGAACTCTGCTTGAAGTACATGTTTACTACACAGTTCCACGTTTACCAGTTTGATATGCAAATAATTTGAAAAAATATATATTTTATTGAAGAAAATACATTTTCAAAAGGCTTTATTTTTTATATAGATCTCCTTTTCACTTCTGCAGTGTTACAGGATCTTGTAGCCTATTCTAGAAATTGTATTGTACAGTAGTGTAGTATAACAGAAATATTGCAGCCAAGCGACTAGCATTTTCAGAAGGTGGTCAGTGGTTGATAGCTGTCATCTTTCTCTCATGACTGGTTTGCTTTACTTTCTAGTCTAGCCTGTTCCTGGTAGTTCATGATATACTGTAACAATCAAGTATAAAGGCTGGCATTTGTCTCTCCGTGATTAGACATATTGCAGCCTGTGGCTTTCCCTAATGAGGGAACCTATGTTAGTTCTTTGTGTTCTTGTGTAAAAATGTTACTGCTCAACTGTATTACAGATACAGATTATTTTATTAATCCCAACAGGTAAATTATTATTCCATATATTATCAAACCACAGAGGTCCAACCAACATTTCCATCTATTAAATAAGTGAATAGGTAATATTGGGAGCCCCTATTAACCTTGCCATGTCAACATAATAGTGGAAGCCAGTTTTCAACGTATCTCTGTTAACTAGGAAAACTGAAACAGAAGTACATTTGACACTTTTGTGCCAAACTTCTTGCCAACAGCAAAAAAAGTTACTGTAGATGGCCTTAACGTTACAGGGTAACCAAATACATTGTGTGCTTTTATCTAATTATACTGGTGTTAACAGTAAAAGCTTGCAGAGAAGAATTGCTCCAAGGCAGGTCTATAAAGAGACTAGTCTACAAGATGGAGTCCAAATTATCTTCCAATATTAGATACGCTGAGAGGGATTCATTAAACTGATATTATGTTGGAGAGCTTTCCTCCCCAGGCAGAGAAAGTGTTCTTATTCTTGTGTTATGCTGTGTGACCTGCTGATCTCGCTGCCTTTATTTATAACTCCTCTATTCCGGGCTATTTCAGCAGTTACATCTCCATCAGGCAATCAGTAGAACTCAAAGGCAGACCCGCTATCTACTCTGTTAAGTAGTTTTGGAATTCTAAGCTTTAAGTTCATTATTTGTAATGATGGATTGTCAAAACATTAGCTTTTCCTTCCAGTCACTTATTGTTTCCTAGCTTGATGTCTACTACTCCGTATGAATATTGCCAGACAATTGTGGACTTTATCTTCCTAGGATAGACTGTTTTGGGAACTAAAATAAATCTTAAATTCAGATTCATATTTCTGGAAAGACACATATAAACCATAATTTATGCAAGTCTATCCTTCCGTTAAAGTCTGCTTTGACTGTATCTGATCTTCAATACAGCAATACACTATCCCCTTACGGAATTCTAGCTCACGGAAAAATGCTGCTAAATATTGTTTGCAATTAAAATCTGGTAAGTGTAATGTCAGAAAAAAACAGACTTTGCTGTGAAAATACATTTCACATTTTTCTGATTGTCAGATCCCAAAAATAGTAAAGAAAGATGGGGCTTTTCTTGTCTAGGCATTCCTCTTTAATTATGGTTGGATTTACTACAGACAACAAGGCGTAGGTTGAATCAGGCATGCAAAAAGTAAGTCATCAGCTACAAGTCCTGTTGCTACTGACTGACAAAACAGATACTTACCGGCCTAAGTAGTCCAGCCCTGTCTTTATACACCCTGAAGTCCTCAGCACTGTCTTCCATCCCCTGCTGCCATCTTGGATTTGGGTGCCAATGGTGACTTCCAGTACTCACAGATGGCCATCTACTGCAAATGCATGAGATTTGCTGATTTTAATCCAAAAGATGGGAAGGGCTATGCTCTATAGAGGCTCTAGAGAGTGAACCAGATGCTCCCACCCCCTGCACAGCCCAGCACTCCGGTGAGCGCCGGAGGGGCAGAGCAGAGAGCCACTGACAGTCGTTGGCTCTCTGCTCAGGGAAGACTGAGAACTAAACGGTTTTTGATAGCTCAGTTCTCAGTCTTAGAAGTGGCAGGGGACATATGCAGCGTCAGATTGAACTTCTCTTTTAAAAGTAACACTTTAACATACATATACCACCTAAGCCTTTAAATCAGGGGTCTCAAACTGGTGGCCCTGCAGCTGTTGTGGAACTGCAAGTCCCATTGTGGCTCTGCCTGAGGGAGTCATGCTTGTATAGTCCCCAGCCCTCTCCTTAACATTTCATTTAAGGGGAAAGCCCAAGCTTTAAAATTTTAGGAAAAAAGCAAGTAAAAATGTAAGCAACATGGTTAAATATGATATTGATGAGGTTTTATGCCATGCTCATGCCTCACAATTTTGAACTGTATAGTACAAAATAAATATAATTTGAACAAACTGTTGGAATGTTCATTCAGCACATAGAGATGTACTACATAGAGCAGGGGTCTCAAACTGGCGGCCCTCCAGCTGTTGCAAAACGACAATTGCAAGGCTTTGCAAGGCTGACAGTTACAAACATGACTCCCACAGGCAGAAGCATGATGGGACTTGTAGTTTCACAACAGCTGGAGGGCTGACAGTTTGAGACCGCTGACATAGAGCATACGAGCATACTGTATAAGTACTGAAACGTGTGCAGAGAATTCAAATATTGTATCTCTGTCTTGAGAATAGTTACATTTTCGGTGCAGATATATCCGGTGTAGAGCAACAAGGTTGAACACTTGTCAAACCCAGCAACACTCCTGGGTATAAAATCAGGCAGTTTAACAGGAGATAATAACACAGTTAAAATTCTTATAAATCCCCTCTGATCACTACAGTTCTTATGCAATAATACATAGTAAACTGATATCACAGTCGAAACAGCCAGAGTCAGTTCCAATATGTTAAATTGTAATAATGTGTAGCAGGTTATATAAAATCTGCAATTAAATGAAGGTGAGCAGCCATGCAGTTGCTTGTATAAGAAGCATATTATAGCGTCCTTGGGGTAAACATCAAGTCATTCCAATAATTCAGAGTGCTAATGAATGCCAATCATGTAAATTAACAATTTAGGCGATATGGTCAGAATATGAGCTTTATTATGTGACATATACCATCGGAATATAATCCTTGGTAGTATCCTGATCTCAGTATTCAAAAACGATAACATAAATTGCTAAAGCAAATCCACTTTATTTTCAAGGAAAAAATCACACTCTATAGACATAGTGGGCTCATACTGACTGCAGAATGGCATATGGCGCAAATGTAAAATTCTATTGATATATCTATATATCTTTCCATGGTCAAGAAAGCAAGCAGTTATAACTGACTGAATTTTTTCATATTCACCATTGGCTATAGAAGGTCTGTTTGCTATGATCATTGCAATTTCCTAATACAGCACTGTAAACATCTCTGTGGATAAGGACTACGGATGATTTTTTTTTTATATTCCACCACTAATTATTTATTTAAACTTGGAATGCAGAGATCAGAGATCACTGCTATACCCAAAATATG
Source organism: Lithobates pipiens (assembly GCF_037356315.1). NCBI lineage: Eukaryota > Metazoa > Chordata > Amphibia > Anura > Ranidae > Lithobates > Lithobates pipiens. The sequence goes on from NW_027507748.1 coordinate 329,304,141, forward strand.
GTGCTGAGCCCCCTACATCCAATCCCCTCTCTTCCCTCCCCCATCTTCCCTTCCCTATTCTCTCCCCCAAACCCCCCCCCCCCCAATTGACCTTCAATTCGGGGAGGATGTGGAGCACGGGGCTGACTTAACTGTGGGCCATCGGTCCGTATCCCCCTGAAGGTCGGACATACAGATATCAGGAGGTCAGACTCCCTAATGGCCCAACTCCAGTAAGATATAAACAAGATGAGAAGCTGATCTCTCAATACAAGTGATACCCATAAACCAAAACGCTTAATAGTAATATACATATATGGTCAAATTGATTTTGCTGTCATACACTTAAAGTGGTTGTAAAGCCTTACAAACCACTTTGACCTACAGGTAAGCCTAGATTAAAGCTTACCTGCTGGTCCAAGAAATATCTCCTAAACCTATACGGTTTAGGAGATATTTACCTGAAGACAGCCACCGCTGTCTACGGCGCATGCGCCGTAGACAGCAGCGCGCAAGCGCACTGGGTAAGCCGCAGATCACGGCGATATGCCGCGAGTGTCGGCTCCTGTGCACATATGTGGGAGTGACGTCATTGCTGCTCCAGCAAATCACAGCGCCAGAGCAGCGAGACCCACCAAGAAGATGGACGCTCGGAAATATGGGGACAGCGGTGACTTCGCTGGCTCCTGTGTCAGGTAAGTGACACATAATGGACTACTATGTGATGCATAGTAGTCCATTATGCTTTACCTTTGCAGGGAATGAAAGAGGAAGTAAACTCATCAGGGTTTACTTCCTCTTTAAACACTAAGTTTTGATACGAATAAGCGATTGTCTATTTTTTGTATTTTTTTGGTATTTTTTGTTTAATTTGACAAAGGGTGCCTTAATTACCTGTACTGTTATCTCTGTTATGTCTTGCATTATCTTTAATAAATGAAAATCTTTATGGGAAAAAAAAAATATGGTGCTGACCTGGCTGCTGCCATATTGGTTGCCTTAACTTTAACCCTGGTGACTGAGCCCAGGGTTAGAATTTAGCTAAACTGGGAGGATTAATAGCAGTGGTGGGTCTACTGGGCCAGGACAGCGGCAAGGAATCCCATACTGTTATTATTTTTTTTTGAACCCCTACCGTTTAGAGGCAGATGGCACCATACTGGTTATTTATAGTGCCACTGTCATTTAGCATTGGAATTTTGTTGTGTATATATCAGCCAGGGCTATCTTTAATATTGACTGGGCTCTGGGCAAACATTTTCTTGGGACAGCCCCCCCCCCCCCCCCCCATTCAATTTCGCTCTCCACCTGCTCTGAGACATACAATAAATAGCATCTAGACTCAAAATCAGTTTATTAAATAAGCAATTAACAGAGAGTTTTTATGTTGGATCCCTGTATGCTTGCACTGTTACTCTATGTTCTTGAAGATTACCCGTTAGTGATGTCTAAGTAATTAACTTTATTCTTCCCCGTTAAATTTAAAATTTAGTGAATTGTTGTTCAAATGTGTAAGGAAGTCCTCTAACATAAAATCTTGTTTACTATGAAAAGGAGGTCATCTGTGTAGCAAAAATACAATATGTTTTTATCAGACGTCTGTAAGGATTATGAGCACTGAAAATTAAAGCGGTAGTAAACCCGCAAATTTTTTATTTATTTTTTTAAACCTGCAAAGCAAAAGGCATAATGAGCTAGTATGCACCGCATACTAGCTCATTATGAAATACTTACCTTAGAACGAGGCCCAGACATCTGGCCCGATACACGCCGAGGGAGCTGACATGCTCCCTCGGCGTTTCTTCCGGGTATCGCGGCTCCGGCGCTGTGAGTGGCCGGAGCCGCGATATCAGTCCGGCCGGTCGGCCGCTGCCGGATTTTCACGGCGAGAACCCCCCTTGTGCGCATGCGCCGCTGCAGTCAGCGGCGCATACCGAGGGGAATATCTCCTAAACCGTACAGGTTTAGGAGATATTTTTTTTACCTACAGGTAAGCCTTATTATAGGCTTTCCTGTAGGTAAAAGTTAAAAAATTGAGCATACAACCACTTTAAGTGTTCCTCCCAATTGCCCCTATACAGGTTGGTGTACATGGGTGCAAATCTGGCTCCCATTGAGGCTCTCTGTTTATGTAAGTAATATTTTTAATCAAATTAGAAATAATTATGTCTCAACAGGAAGGATACACTCTCAAGGATTAACCATTTTATTTCCTGTGTGTACTCTATACATACAGTATCTCACAAAAGTGAGTACACTCCTCACATTTTTGTAAATATTTTATTCTATCTGTTCATGTGACAACACTGAAGAAATTACACTTTGCTACAATGTAAAGTAGTGAGTGTACAGCTTGTATAACAGTGTAAATTTGCTGTCCCCTCAAAATAACTCAACACACAGCCAATAATGTCTAAACCGCTGGCAATGGCAACAAAAGTGAGTACACCCCTGAGTGAACATGTCCAAATTGGGCCCAAAGTGTCAATATTTTGTGTGGCCACCATTATTTTCCAGCAGTGCCCTAACCCTCTTGGGCATGGAGTTTACCAGAGCTTCACAGGTTGCCACTGGAGTCCTCTTCCACTCCTCCATGATGACATCCCGGAGCTGGTGCATGTTAGAGACCTTGCCCTCCTCCACCTTCCATTTGCCCCACAGATGCTCAATAGAGTTTAGGTCTGGAGACATGCTTGGCCAGTCCATCACCTTTACCCTCTGCTTCTTTAGCAAGGCAGTGGTCTTCTTGGAGGTGTGTTTAGGGTTGTTATGTTGGAATACTGCCCTGCAGCCCAGTCTCCATAGGGAGCGGGATCATGCTCTGCTTCAGTATGTCACAGTACATGTTGGTATTCATGGTTCCCTCAATGAACTGTAACTCCCCAGTGCCGGAAGCACTCATACAGCCCTAGACTGTGACACTCCCACCATCATGCTTGACTGTAGGCAAGACACACTTGTCTTTGTACTCCTCACCTGATTGCTGCCACACATGCTTTAAATCATCTGAACCAAATAAGCTTATCTTGGTTTCATCAGGCCACAGGACATGGTTCCAGTAATCCATGTCCTTAGCCTGCTTGTCTTCAGTAAACTGTTTGCAGGCTTTCTTGTGCATCATCTTTAGAAGAGGCATCCTTCTGGGATGACAGCCATGCAGACCAATTTGATGCAGTTTGCGGCGTATGGTCTGAGCACTGACAGGTAACCCCCCACCCCTTCAACCTTTGCAGCAATGCTAGCAGCACTCATAAGTCTATTTCCCAAAGAAAACCTCAGGATATGACGCTGAGGATGTGCCCTCAACTTCTTTGGTCAACCATGGCAAGGCCTGTTCTGGGTGGAACCTGTCCTGCTTAAACCACTGTATGGTCTATGCCATCGTGCTGCAGCTCAGTTTCAGGGTCTTAGCAATATTCTTATTGCCTTGGCCTTCTTTATTTAGAGAAACCTACTTTTTTCAGATCCTCAGAGAGTTCTTTGCAATGAGGTGCCATGTTGAACTTCCAGTGACCAGTATGAGAGAGTGAGAGCGATAACACCAAATTTAACACACCTGCTCCCCATTCACACCCGAGACCTTGTAGCACTAACGATTCACATGCCACTGGGGAGGGAAAATGGATAATTGGGTAATATTTGACATTTTCACTCAGGGGTGTACTCACTTTTGTTGCCAGCAGTATAGACATTAATAGCTGTGTGTTGTGGTTGAGGGGCCAGCAAATTTACACTGTTATACAGGCTGTACACTCATTACTTTTCATTGTAGAAAAGTATCATTTCTTCAGTGTTGTCACATGAAAAGATATAATAAAATATTTACAAACATGTAAGGGGGTGTACTCACTTTTGTGAGATACTATAGATCCATATGGCATCGTAAAGCCCAAACACCAGAGGTGTGTGGAATACAAGAGTACATCGATTTTACATCACAGGTTAGCCATTTTAAATCAACTGACCAAGAAGAGCCTTCCAACTTCTGAGCAATGTGTTTGGTTTCATGACAGTAAAAACGTAGCCTGGTTACCAATGGCTTCCAAAGAGCTTATAACGGGTTATATTTTCGGTCTCCCCTATATGGGGGGATGCTGATTTATGAACCTTGAGGAGGTGGAGAAAAATTGGAATGATGGGATTGGGAGGAACTAGTTTGCTAACCTCTTCATGTTTTAAAATGCCACGAGCAAGGGCTTCGCTCATAATTATTTTAGGTTGGTTTTTATACTCCTGGTGGAATATTCAGAAAGACATTCATATGTTTGAGAGTCAAATAACTGTCAAAGAGCTTCTTTTTGATAAACACTGGTATTTAGTACCACCACTGCCCTTCTTTTATTAGCTTGTTTCATTTTTGATGTAATATTAGGATTATTTTTCATTTTTGCTCCAGAGCTTAGTAAATGGGAGGAAGCTCTTCTGACTCCCATCATCCAATCATGTGTGAGCAAAAACTCTCTTTTTTTCTTGCATGTAATTGGGTGTTATTTGCAAAATAAAACTTTATCTCATTTACTAAGCTCTGGACCAACTGCACCTGCAAAGTGCACAGTGTAATTGCACTTAGTAAATCCACCCCATTGTGTCCTAAAATCTAAGGCAATTATTCTCAACTCTATTGAACTGGGCACCCCTAAATAAAACAAAGAGGTTTTTCAGTTTTTCAAGAAGCTGATGTAAGTTAACTTAAATATTATACATTTATATACACAATCCAATGTGTTTTAAAATGCCTAGACATACTTGGTTGATTAAAAATAAGATTCAATATGTACTAACATTTTAAAGTAATCAGATTTTGATTCAAAAAGGCTTTACCTCTTGAATATGCCCCTTGAAGAATCCCCTGGGGCACACATACTACTGATTGAAAAAGTATACAGTAAATGTTGTTTTTATGGCAACAGGATGTATAAAATAGATTCAAATCAGCTATTGACTGTTGCACAATGCTAAGGGAGTTCTAACAATAGAATTCTAAATGGAACTCCCTCTAAAAGAATCACTCTTGCTTTGACGTTTTATATAATCTGGTAAGGGAATAAGCTGCACCCTGGATTAAGATAAACACGTTATTAAAATGCGTGCAGACAAGCAGTCCATTATTATTCTAATGCTTCAGTGAACACCTTTTTAGAGAAGTGAGAAAGATGTTTTGGGTAGATTATAAATAAAACAGGGTTGCTGAATTTTCATATGCAGATTTCTCTGTATACTCTTAATGTAAAAATAAATTTTATATATTTATGGCCTATACTTACTCAACCCAAGAGCCTATTCCCAAAGTTCTGCTCTTTTAAACTTACATTACTAGTGTTATCAAATATCACTGTTATTTTGAATTAAAAAATAATTAAATATATGTTACTGTTGTTACCAATACCTTACCTTAAGCATCCTTGATCATATGATCTTTGGCTATATTACTCCAGAAAATCTGTACTTGTTCCGCCCTAGTGCACATGCAGCTTGATAAATACCAATGTTTGTTTAATTGCTTCCTGACCAGCTGCCGCAGTTATACTGCAGCAGGTTGGTACCCCTGCGCGAGCCGTTGTAGCTGTACGTTGGCTCCTTAAGACGCTCGTGACAGAGCGAGAACTGGGATCTGTCAGGGGAAAGGAGAGAGATCATCTCCTCCTCTAGTCAGCCACATTTCCCCCACAGTTAGAACACACATAGTGAACACAGTTAACCCCTTGACCATCCCCTAGTGTCCCCTAGATTTAACCCCTTCCTCGCCAGAGACATTTATACAGTAATCAGTGGCTATTTATAGCACTGATCGCTGTATAAATGTCAATGGTCCCAAAAAAAGTGTCCGATTTGTCAGCCGCAATGTCTCAGTCCCGATAAAAAAACGCAGCTCACCGCCATTACTAGTAAAAAAAAAAAAAAAAAAATGCCATACATCTATCCCCTATTTTGTAGACACTATAATTTTTGCGCAAACCAATCTATATGTGCTTATTGCGATTTTTTTTACCAAAAATATGTAGAAGAATATATATCGGCCTAAACTGATGAAGAATTTTTTTGGGATGTTTATTGTAGCAAAAAGTACAAAATATTGTGTTTTTTTCAAAATTGTTGCTTTTTTTTGTTTTTAGCTGTAAAAATAAAAACCGCAGAGGTGATCAATAGGGATGAGCCCGATGTTCGAGTTGAATGTAAGTTCGACTCAAACATCGGGTGTTTTTCGCCTGTTCACCGAATAACGAACAATATGCGGTGTTCACGGCAAATTCGAAAGCCACCAGGATCCCGTTAAAGTCTATGGGACACTAACATGAAAAACCAAAAGTGCTAATTTTAAAGGCTTATATACAAGTTATTGTCCTAAAACGTGTTTGGGGACCTGGGTCCTGCCCAAGGGGACATGTATCAATGCAAAAAAACTGGCTTTTTTTCAGGAGCAGTGATTTTTTTTTAATGCTTAAAGTGAAACAATAAAAATAAAATATTCCTTTAAATATCATGCCTGGGGGGGGGGTGTCTATAGAATGCTTGTAAAGTGATGCATTTTTCCCGTGTTTAGAACAGTACCACAGAAAAATTACATTTCTAAAGGAAAAACTGTCATGTAAAACTGCTTGCTGCTGTAATGAATTGTCGGGTCTCGGCAATATAGATAAAACTCATTGAAAAAAAGAGCATGGGTTCCCCCCCCCCCCATTCCATTACCAGGCCCTTTGGGTCTGGTATGAATATTAAGGGGAACCCTGAACCAAAATTAAAAAAAAAATTGTGTCGGAAGTCCCTCTAAAATCCATACCAGGCCCTTCAGGTCTGATATAGGAATTAAGGGGAACCCTGCCTCAAGTTTAAAAAAAATGGTGTAGAGGTCCCCCCCCAAATCCATACCAGACCCTTCAGGTCTGGTACAGATTTTAAGGGGAACCCTGTGCCAAAATTTAAAAAAATGGCATAGGGGTCCCTCCAAAATCCATACCAGACCTTTATCCGAGCATGCAACCTGGCAGGCCGCAGGAAAAGAGGGGGGCGAGAGCGCGCCCCCCCCCTGAACTGTACCTTGGAAGGCTCTCACCGAGTGATGCATCTTCGCTGTGACAGTTCTTATATAACTGAGAGCGGGGCCACCCGGTGACATAACCAGGTGACCCTGCCCCCCTCTTGAAATTCTTGCATGGCTTCTGTTACACTGTTGCCCTTGTACATTCTGTTTAATACACTACTCAGACTATTGTCCAGCGTCATTTAATGACCAAGTGGAATAGTGAAGTTCATGCCTTTTATTTAGTCGTTCTGAGAGGGTCAAAGAAAACAGGGATTTCTGGGAAAGATCATCCACCAAATTATTTCTCTTTAGACTGCAAGAAACACTCGTCTGCACCTCTCCTCCTTGTGAAAGGTTTGCAGGTATAAACTCTACTTATTTATACCTTTTTTACCGCTACTACATCTAGGAACTGTCCTAGACTCTCCTGTGGAGTATCTGTTATACAACCAGCTGCAGTTAGATAAATCCAGTCTAGCCTTATGGTAGCCCATATTTTAGTGCATTTGCATTGTAGTATGCTGTATATTTTATCCATTGTGGAATTATTGAACAGTGTCCATGAGTGTGCTAGATCTGGGATACATTAAGCCAATAGCAGAACAGTAAAACTATGACCTTTTACAAAGAGGGCAGGAACAATACAGACGTCTGTTATGGTCAGCACAGCATGTACAGTCAAACACTGCAGCCATGTTGCAGCTAGAGCAAAGTCAGCATGTGCAGATCAAGAAAGGTAAAAAAAAAAGGAAAAGCACATCTCGAGGCACCCCTAAGAAATGTAGAAGAGTGTATAGCATGGGTTATCAGAGACTCAGAGAGTTAAGTGACCTGTTAATAGAGTTAAAATAGTTAATTTGGAGGTTCAGGTTACCACAAAGGAGATCTACCAGGTCTTTCATCTCCTGACTCAAAGGTATCCACCCCTTGGTACAGAAACTTTGCTACAATTTACAAGAAAAGTGGGTCACATATGGTTCTGAGTACAAACAAAAGCACAATGGGGTTTATTTACTAAAGGTACTACAAGTGCAATGCCCACTAAACTCCACTTCACTACACTGCCCATCCCACTACACTACCCACTAAACTCCACTACACTGTCCACTAAACTCCACTACACTACACTTCCCACTAAACTCCACTACACTGCCCGCTAAATTCCACTACACTACCCACCCCACCACAATACACTGCCCACTAAACTCCTCTCAAGTTCACTACACTACACTACACTGCCCACTTAACTCCACTACACAACACTGACCACTAAACTCCACTACACTACACTGACCACTAAACTCCACTACACTACACTGCCCACTAAACTCCACTACACTACACTATCCACTAAACTCCACTACACTACACTTCCCACTAAACTCCACTACACTACACTGCCCACTAAACTCCACTACACTGCCCACCCCACTACACTGCCCACTAAACTCCACTAAACTGCCTACCCACTACACTGCCCGCTAAACTCCACAACACTACCCAACCCACCACAATACACTGCCCACTAAACTCCTCTCAAGTACACTACACTACACTGCCCACTTAACTCCACTACACTACACTGCCCACTAAACTCCACTACACTACACTGCCCACTAAACTCCACTACACTACAATGCCCACTAAACTCCACTACACTACAATGCCCACTAAACTCCACTACACTACAATGCCCACTAAACTCCACTACACTACAATGCCCACTAAACTCCACTACACTACACTGCCCACTAAACTCCACTACACTACACTGCCCACTTAACTCCACTACACTAAACTGCCCACTAAACTCCACTACACTACACTGCCCACTAAACTCCACTACACTACACTGCCCACTAAACTCCACTACACTACACTGCCCACTGAACTCCACTACACTGCCCACTAAACACTGCCGTCTTTCAATAACATGATCACTATTACACTAGAAAATGAAAGCAAATCTCTCTTTCAACCCGGTCAGGATTACTTTCTAGAAAAGGAATTGCCAGACAGCACTCATATACCCTGTCCATGCACAAGTCCCCTTGTGACAACCATGCCTGTGATAGTTACCAAGACCAACTAAGGTGCACTGGGTTCAAGAGAACAAGAGAGGACAAACAGGTAGTAAAGGCTTTTAAGGATAGACACTTCCTAGAAATAATGGAACAGGGTACAGTCAAAGATCAGTCTATATGCTGGGTTGCACCCCTTCCCTTCAGACCCCAAAGACATTGCTTGCCTAACAACAGAGAACAAGTTTATAGATGCTTCATTCCTCTGAGTTGTAATTTGCAGAGAATGCCACTTCTTCACTGCCTTCATGGAGAAAATATTTGGGAATGGTCATGGAGAAATAGTCCCGACCCTTAAAGACTTTGAAGAATGTTGGCATCTAATGATATTTGAGGTATATCACCCAAAAAAACAGAAACGATTAGTGTTTGACTCCAGTGCCAAACATGAGGGTGTCTCCCTAAATCAGGGGTGCTCAACCTTATTAAGAGCGAGGGCCACTTAAGCAACTTAGTAACCAGTCGTGGGCCACAATGAGCAGATGACAGTTCTGTGTCCAATCTGCATATGCAAAGCGGTCACAGACACAGCCCACTCTACTCTATGGGCCCTCTCATTTGATTAAATGGAAGGGGATGGATCTACTTTCCGTTTTTTTAGCAGATCGGATTGGAAGGAGGCAGGTGTAAATGGACACAAGTCTGTTTACATCTGCTGCTCCATAGAGGTGAATGGAGGGTCCGATTTGGTCAGACAGATCATGTTAAAGGGGCCAAAGGCTACTTTTACACTGATGGTCTGCGGTCTACCTGCATCTGTGGCTTTTTTGCAGGTTAACTGTACTTTGCCATAGAATTTCTTTCTGAAAGTGCACCAAACCCACAGGTAAGACGAGAAGTCTATGGCTCAGTGCAGGTAAGCCGCAGGTACACTCTAATATACCTGAAAATCAGTTATCACTGCAGAACAGATATGTCCATATATACACTCTGATTTTAGTAATAAACGTGCTGTCCCTGGCAAAGTGTATTTATCACTCCACCTATGACAGGAGCCGGTGCTATAAAAGAAGCATTGGCTTATGCAGCTCTGCTCCACAGCTGCTTGCTTCCTGTACTGCTGGCTTCATTCACAACACTGATGCTCTGGCATGGCGGGTAGACAACCTGCAATCTGGGCTTGGAGGTTGCTGGCCACATCAGAGGGCTCTGCAGGCCACAAGCAGCCCCCGGGCCACTGGTTGGGCACCCCTACCCTAAATGATGTCCTCCTCTCGGGTTCATATCTCAATAACAGAATGTTAGGAGTATTTTTCCACTTCAGTAAATATTCTACTGGATTCATGGGTGATATCCAGCAAATATTAATTTGCTTTCTTGTCAAAGAGGAAAACAGGAACTTATTGAGATTCTTTTGATTTACAGACAATGACCACTCCAAGAACATCACAGAATACCACATGATAGTACACATATTTGGTAATAACCCTTCCTCTGCAGTTGCTATTTATGGCTCCAGACATTCTGGGTGAGACAAAATATGGGTCGGCCTTAAGCACTTTGTGGATAAGGATATTTATGCAGATGACTGCTTAAAATCACTACCTACAAATGAGGTAGCCATCAGTCTGCTTAAAGAGGAAGTAAATTGCGATGGGTTTTACTTCCTCTTTTGCTCCCCGCTAGGCCTGAAAATTAAAAGCATAATGGGCTAGTATGCATCGCATTATCTGACACTTACCTGCAAACGAAGCCCGCGCTGTCCCCTGTTCAGGCCGCGTCCATCTTCGCCCCTCCTCCTTCCGAGCCATGGACTCCAGCTCTGTGACTGGCCGGAGCTGCAAGACGTCACTCCCATGCATGTGCGCGGGAGCCGTCAGTCACGGCACACGTTGGGGGAAGAAACGGCAAGGTGGTCACAGTGCATGCGTCGATGATGACTTTGGTGCACTACAAGTGAAATATCTCCTGCTCTCCTACTGGCTTTCTTCCTATGCAGGATGGATTTGATTTAAATCATATAGATTTAAATCATGATTTAAATCACTAGTAAAAAAGGCTTGATTTAAATCAACTCAATTTAAATCATCATTTTTAAAGAGCAACTGTCATCTCTGTCCCCCAGCGGCTCCTCCTCTGACCCACTGTTGACTCACTGACAGTCCCATTCACTTTAACCGGTTCCCGACCAGCGCACGCTGATGTATGTTGGCAGAATGGCACGGGCAGGCATATTGGCGTACAGGTATGTTCAATCTTCAATGCCGCCCTGCCATCGCTCGCGTGCCGGTCGGGACCCCCGTGAGTCCGGTCGCGGACTCGATCGCCGCGGGCATACCAGCGATCGTCTCACGGGACGGCTGAATGGAGGAAATGCCGTGTAAACAGCATTTCTCCATTCTGCCTAGCAACTAGTGACGCTGATCTCTGCTCCATGCGATTGGAGCAGAGATCAGTGTTCACTAAATGAAAGCCCAACCCCCCCCCACAGTTAGTAACACACCCCTAGGAACACTTAACCCCTTCACTGCCAGTGTAATTTACACAGGAATCACTGCATTTATATAGCAGTGATTACTGTATAAATGACAATGGTCCCAAAAATGTGTCAAAAATGTCCGATGGGTCCCCCACAATGTCGCAGTCACAATAAAAATCACTGGTCGCTGCCATTACTAGTAAAAAAAAAAATAATAAAAAATTATTAATAAAAATGCCATAAAACTATCCCTATTTTGTAAACGCTATAACTTTTGCGCAAACCAATCAATAATCGCTTATTGTGATTTTTTTTTTTACCAAAAATATGTAGAAGAATACGTATCGGCCTAAACTGAGGGAAAAAAATGTTTTTTATATATTTTTGGGGGATATTTATTATAACAAAAAGTAAAAAATAATGCGTTTTTTTTCAAAATTGTCGCTCTATTTTTGTTTATAGCGCAAAAAATAAAAACCACAGGGGTGATCAAATACCACCAAAAGAAAGCTCTATTTCTGGGAAAAAAAGGACGTCAATTTTGTTTGGGAGCCACGTCGCACGACCGTGCATCGATATCGTCCGTCTCTGCTATGGTCCAATTCTGCAGACGGAGGAAAATCCTATTTTTCTATCCATCTGCAGAGCGGATCGGATGAACACAGACAGACGGTCCGTGTTCATACAATACCCCATAGAGGAGAGGGGAGATCTGACAGGGCGGTCCCTGTGCAGGGACTGTCCTGTCATCCGTCGGCTCAGCGGAGATAAATGATGGGATCCCCCCTGAGCAAGCGGATCTTCATGGGGCAGATCATTACGGCTCTGTCCCATGTGAAAGGGGCCAAAAGCATTTTATTAAAATAAATGTGATAAAAATCAAAAAAATCGGACTTTAATCAAAAACATCTGAGTGAAATAAAAAAAAATGTTTTTTATTTTTAAACCATTGATTTTCCTATGCAACCTAGCCTTGGTTTTCTTTCAGACTTAAAATCTGACCCCTTCACCTTCCAAGTAAATGGAGAAGAAATCTATAGTTATCCATAGAGGTGCCCTCTCTGCCATAAACAGATCTAAATTGTGATACCTTCAACTGGGACAATCCTCCCCACATCTGATAAAAAGAACCTATAGATAGAGTAGAGAAACTCATTAACAACTTTATCTAGCCTTCATGTTGCATGCCCATATGCCCCGTGTCACTGACCACGGTGTCAGGGCTCAGCCTCCATGATACACCGTGGTCAGTTGACGGGGGGAGGGTATAGCCAAGCAAGATCAGCCAGGTTTTTAGGTGATACTGGGAGGCGGGGGGGGTATTAAACAGCACAAGCACTGTGCTGTATAACATGCTTTAAGGCAAGGATAGGCAATCTCGGCCCTCCGGCTGTGGTGAAACTACAAGTCCTATGAGACATTGCAAGACCCTGAGAATCACAGGCATGACTGCTAGAGACAAATTCATGATGGGATTTGTAATTTGAGCACAGCTGGAGTGCTGAGGTTGCCTACTTAACCTCCATGGCGGTATGATTATGTCAGATTTTTGAAACTCAAAGCGGTACATTGTTTCGCATGGAAATTTGGCGTTTTATAATGTAGGCCTGTAATTCTTAGGAATAAGTCACTTATATCTGTCCAAACGAGAGTCTAGTAGACATCTGGGGTATGATGAAGTTTGAAACACGAAATCATAAATTATAATATAATAAATAACTAATAAATAATTATAAAAAATAATAATATAATAATAATACATTTTATTCAATAATGTAATCAATTCAAAAACACAGAAATTTGCTCAGTTGCAGAATTGTCGCTGTTGTCACTTTCAGTGTCTGATGACGAATTTCCCCACAAATCACTAGCCCTCAATTCTGAAAGTGTTCTTAATTACTATCACTGTTTTCTAGCTCGTCTAAAACCACTTTTGACCTAAAGGGACACTTTTTGGTGGCCATGGACAATCTCAAGTTTCCAGGCAGAAAGAACAGTATATATAATATAAATGTTCATGCAGGGCACTGGACAAACCACTAGGGACAAAGGGGAGGTGAAATGATTTGATACAGTAATGTGATCTTATGCCCTGTACACACGAAAAATGTGTGCTCAGATCGTGTTGTCGGAAAAGCCGATTGTATATGGGCTCCATCGGGCTTTTTCTGTCGGAATTTCCGACACACAAAGTTTGAGAACAGGATCTATAATTTTCCGACAACAAAATCCGATCATTTGTGGATAATTCCGGCAGGCAAAGTGCCACGCATGCTCAGAATAACTTAAGAGACCACAGCTATTGGCTGCTGGCCCGTTTATAGTCCCGACGTATGTGTTGTATGTCACCTAGTTAGTTTGAGCCAACATTGGTTGGAAAAAATCTGATGGATTTTGTTGTCGGAATGTCCAACCATGCGTACAGGGCATTACAGATTACAGTGTACTGTATGTGTTATGTATTTTTCACTTTTGAATTTGCCGTTGGGCTCCACCCCTGTGCGTCCCAACGCTCACAGATCCTGAGGAAAAAGTAAATAACTTTGCCTGGCTTGGGGTACCATACTTGGGATTACCACCAGGGAGGCTAATATAACAGGATCTGTTTTTTTTTTAAGGCTAACAAACACTTTAAGCTTTTATAGAAAAAAAACTGGAAGCTGATTTCAGCTGTACTAGATTGTGCACTCTCCAGTTTTAGTAAATTATCCCCTTTGTGTATTTTCCGATGTTTCTGTCAGGGCAATAGCTGTTGTAGCTCACCTTAAAACTGTAGACAAAGGACAATGCTACATAGGGTTTGTCATGGGAAAGCTTGTACCACTCCCAGAACACACAATTCCCAGACTGGAATATTGGGGGTTATTTACAAAAGGCAAATCCATTTTGCACTGAAAGCACACTTGGAAGTGCAGTCGCTCTAAATCTAAGGGGTAGAACCTGACATGAGTGGAAGCTCTACTGATTTTATCATCCAATCATGTACAAGCTAAAATGCTGTTTTTTATTTTCCTTGCATGTCCCCCTCGGCTCTACAGCGACTTTACTTCCAAGTGCACTTGCAGTGCAAAGTGGATTTTCCTTTAGTAAATAACCCCCATTGTGTTGCAGTGTTAGCTATGGAGCTAGACAAACTAATTGCCACAGAAATGAATATTGAGATCAAAGACACTAGGTTTTCCCCACACAGTAAAGTAGCTCTGGGTTATATATGTACACTGAAACCAGACGTTCCTATGTCAATAACAGGGTGCTAAGAATAAGGAGGTCAACTCACCTAAAACAATGGCACTTTGTACCTGCAGACTATAATCCTGTAGACCTAGCAGCCAGAGCTGTTGCTGTCAGTTGCCTTAACAAAACAACATGGTTTACAGGTCTTATTTTTGATTGCAGCACTGACACATTTGACCTAATAGACGTAGATGAATAAACCCACCCTCAGGTGTCCTCATTAACTACTGTGATTTCTCTCAACCAGTTTAAATCCCATCATTTCAGCAGATTCCTGACCTGGAAGTCACTTGTCTGAGCCATCACCTGCTTAGCTCACATAGCTTGGTCTCAAAAAGATACCCCATTGGCAAAAAGGAACTGCAAACTAGTCTAGAGCAATCCAAAAATATGATCATTTTGTACTGTACAATGGGAAGCATTTGCCAGAGAAATTGATTGTATCACCAACCAAAAACTTATTTCTAGAGACATTACTTTAAAGAAACATGATTCAATCATTCATGAAAATAAATTTTAATCCCAGGCCATCACCACGTTGTCCATTTGCTCGGGCTACACTGCCACAATCAAATAAAACACCATGGCCGATTGTTGCAAGGGGCCTTGCAAGCTGCTGGACTGTGAATAGTAGGAGCAAAGAGGTGTTTTATTTTTAGGTGTGTTATCTGCAGTAAACTTTGTGGAATTTTTCAAACACAAAAGATGGCTAATCTACTACCTGATAGATGTTTCACCAATGTTGGCCTTAATGTATTTGGTCCCTGGTCTGTCACCACTCGATACACCAGAGGGAGTTGCTCAAGCAATAAATGCCTGACAGTCATATTCACCTGCTTGTCTATCCAAGCTGTCCATATAGAAGTGATTGAATCTATGGACACTTCAATTTTCATAGGCTCTCTTAGATGGTTTATTGCTATTAGAGGTCCTGTAAATCATATCTGCTCTGACAGAGGCACAAACTTTGTTGGAGAAGCAAAAGAGCTATAAATTTCTTCAAACGAACTGTGTCAGCTGGTAAGAGCGGAGTGAAGGCGTTCCTCATTTCACACTGCTGACTATTTTGTGCCCGGAATAGGCACTATTAAATGTGAATGGGATACTATATTCTGTCATGTTTTAACTCAATCCAAATAAATACCACACTATGAGATTTTATTCTGGTTTATACATGTCTGGATTTCACCTGTGAGGAGGAGGAGATAGTGATTAGCAGTGTTTTTTCCTTGGGTTTCCTTGTGTATCAGCATAAGGGGAGATTGAGTGAAGAGGAGGAATTAACCTATGGCTACTTTCACACTGGGGTGGGCGAGCATCAGCGTTAAAGCGCCGCTATTGTTAGCGGAACTTTACCGTCATTTTAGCAGTGCTATTCAGTCACTAGCGGGGAGCTTTTTACCCCCACTAGCGGCCGAAAAAGGGTTAAAACCGCCCGCGGTTTGGTGCCACTGCCCCATTGATTTCAATGGACAGGGGCTGCTTTAGGAGCGGTGTATGCCAGGACTTTTTTTTACCATCCTGCAAGCGCACCACTCCAGTGTGAAAACACTCGGCCTTTCACACTGGAGAAACAGGAGAGGTTCTTTACAGGCGCTATGCAGGTGCTATTTTTAGCGCTGTAACACCTGTAAAGTTAAGAAAAAAAAGGATTAAACAGCGCTGGACCTAAACAATAAACAAAAATTGGATTGCAAGGCTGCTGCTCAACTGTGGGATACACACACAATAAATAGAAAGGAAAAATATAGAGCTGCACCAAAACATTAATTAGAACTATCACAATTATCGATAATAATGTAATGGACATAAAGTCTTTCACTTAATTGAATAATGAAAGTCCACAATAAAAAACTCGCATGTTGAAGGTCAATATCTCAGCATAATATAAATGCACCACGGTGATTCCACACATGTATCTAAACAGAAAAAGTGCCCAACCACCGAAAAAAAGATTGCTCTTACCAGATGGTAAAAGCATAAGGAGCGTTATGGTAAAGCCAATCACAACCTCTCACTTATACCGGATGCCTTTGCTTTCCCGGGGAGCGACACTTCATACACTGCAGGTCACTACGGTGCTCCACATTCCCATTAGTTAGCAATGAGTGTACTCAAAGGAAAAAGAAACTCCCGGGTCAGCAGGTAGATGATCTCCAGTTCAGGCTGGAATTTATGAAAATCAGAAACAGCCAAGCTTTTCTCTTGGCTGTTTCTGATTTTCATAAATGTATTTACAGTATTCTACTATCTGCAGCCACTTTTTTTGTTTTGTGAAAATCCAACAGTTACCAATCTTAGGGATTGGGGGCGACCCCTGAATTTGGTAGCACCCATTCTCCAGTACCGGTCACCACTACAGTGATTTCTGGCTTCCACTGTGGTCCCAGTTTTTTGCCTAAGAGAGACACTGCAAGAATTATTCTTTTTTTTTTCTCCCTGCAATGAACTCAAATGTATTGAAGACAGCATTTTAACTTTATATCAAATAGCTTCTAAGAAAAGATCTACACAAATGACATCATTCCCTGACTAAAAAAAAAAGATGAAAAGAATAATATGATATATATATATATATATATATATTTTAATTTAGTAGAGAAAAATGTGTACTGCAAAAATAGTATTTTTTTTCCACAGCAGTCTAATCTGTGCAATACAAAATTATACTTTGTGTAGTAGAAAAAAAATTCAGAAATAATAATGCTACACAACGTATGTCTTCTTTCTTTTCCTAGAAGAAAGTAGTATCATTTAAAATTGACATTGCGGCCTATTACATCTGGAATCAAGTAACAACAATAAAAAAATGCAGTTCATATTTGTGGGCCAACAATAGAACACTGAAGAGAAACTATAATGGTTTTGAATCCATTTTATTAAATGTTTTATCTGTTTTTTTTTGTTTTTTTTTTGCTTTATATGTTTTAAGACCATTTTTTGCTATTTATATAAAATCTTTGTTTTACAAATAAATATTTAACATAGATTTCCCCAGTGATACTGGAATTCAAGTGAAAGCCCACATCAGAAGTTATTTATTTACATTAAGACCCTTGGTTGAAAATTTATAGGAGAGCCCTCTGAATACAACATGAGTGAAAGAGTGGAGGAGATAAGCCACTTCTATTACTTTTTTGCTTGTGTGTGTACTTTTCAGCTTCAGCTGTTGTGCTCTATAAAAACAGACTTTTTTTTTTTTTTTTAGCAGATAAAGACTGCCTGTAAAATGGATCTTAGAGCTTTACCTTTTGGCTGAAAATGAGAATAGAAAATTTATGCAGAAAAATATTATATTTACCTGACCTGAAAATAAATTCTAAATATTAGTCCTTAACACGGTAAATCAAAAAAAAAAATGTAATGAAATAAATAAACACTCACCGGCCACTTTATTAGGTACACCTTGCTAGTACTGGGTTGGACCCCTTTTGCCTTCAGAACTGCCATCATTTTTTGTGGTATAGATTCAACAATTCTGCTCTGACCTCTGACATCAGATGGTTGTGCACGAAAATCCCAGTAGATCAGCAGTTTTTGAAATACTCCGACCAGCTTGTCTGGCACCAACAACCATGCCGTGTTCAAAGTCACTTAAAGTGTTACTAAACCCAGTACCCTGCATTCAATATATCTGGTCTCCCAAAGTACACAGAACATGGAAATGCAATCATTTTAGTAAATATAAACTGCTAAATACCTTTTCTCATCAGCAGTATACAGCAGTCCTGTGACTTCTATCAGTCCCTGGTTAAAGCTTGTAGGAGGAGTTTTCATACTGCACTGGCTGTCCTATTAGGATGCAAGACCCCTGACCCTATGTCTGGAAAGTGTTGATATGCCCTGGGCTGATCACATGCACTCTCCCCAAAAAAAACCCTCTTGGAATACACAAAAAACTGAGGATATGCATCCTGACGTCATTTTCTCTGTCTTATCCAGAGAAAATGTTTTGGGGAAATGCAAGACGAGGGGGATCTGTGTATACAGGATCAAACAGCCTTTTACACAATGCAGTGGATTAACCCCTTAGGTTACACAATGAGTATAACAAGCATGTTTTACTGCATATACAGATCGATTTTACTGTTGTGGGTTTAGTAACACTTTGAACCCCTTTTTTGCCCATTCTGATGCTCGGTTTGAACTTCAGCAAGTCATCTTGACCACATCCAGATGCCTAAATGCATTGAGTTGCTGCCATTGTGTTACCAAACAATTTAATAGGTGGACGCAATAAAGTGGCTGGTGAGTATATATATATATATATATATATATATATATATATATATAGATATAGATATAGATATAGATATAGATATAGATATAGATATATAGATATAGATATATATATACATACACACACATACACTTTATTGCCAAGTGTTGGGGTTGAGGTCAGGACTCTGTGTAGGCCAGTCAAGAGTGTTCTGTCCACCAGATGTTTATGCTTATTATATGTACCTGTGTTGTTAAATTGACATGTAAAGTGTGTATTTACATAAGACAATCCTGTGTGGTGTGCAGGCTCCATCTAGCCTTCCTTTTTGGTATTGCTGCAGTTGTTCTGTTTATTTGATTCACTGTGTGTGTAGTTAAGGAAGTTGTTAGTATGCAGGGAATTCTGGGTACAATCTTCACAGGAAGTGATTCAGCCACCATGCTTTAAGAAGACATTGCGGGAAGCAAGACATGTCTTGCTCAATCTATCGCCATCAACCCTTAGAGAATTTAAAAAGTATGTTTTTACTATCACATTCTATATTGTATGTTGTTGTTTCTGCAATGTATGCAATATTGTACACATTTAAGTCTATTTCTGTTATTTGTAGTTTCACCTGGCTTGTTATAATAAAACTGAGATCAAAGAAATATGGTATCTGAAGTTATTGGGACAAGAAGGTTTAGCTTTCTGCTTCTAGAGACAAAGAGTCCTGACCTCAACTCGATATAACACCTTTGAGATGAAATAGAGCGGAGACTGAAAGCCAGGCCTTCTCGCCTTACATTAGTGCCTGATAAGGATGAGCCAAACACACCCCTGTCCGGTTCGCACCAGAACCTGCGAACAGACCTAAACTTCGTGTGAACTTTAGAACCCTATTAAAGTCTATGGGACTCGAACGTTCAAAATCTAAAGTGCTCATTTTAAAGGTTAATATGCAAGTTACTGTCCTAAAAAGTGTTTGGGGACCTGGGTCCTGCCCCAGGGGACATGGATCAAAAAAAAAAGTTTTAAAAACTGCAGTATTTTTCAGGAGCACTGATTTTAATAATAATTAAAGTGAAACAATAAAAGTGTAATATTCCTTTAAATTTCGTACCTGGGGGGTGTCTATAGTATGCCTGTGAAGGGGCGCATGATTCCCGTGCTTAGAACTGTCCCTGCACAAAGTGTCATTTCTGCAGGAAAAAAAGTCTTTTAAAATCACTTGCGGCTATAATGAATTGTCAGCTCCCGTAATACAGAGAACACTCAATGAGTGTTCTCTGTATTATGGGAGCCGACAATTCATTCATTGATAAAAAAAAAGCGTGGGGTTCCCCTAAATTCAATTACCAGGCCCTTCAGGTCTGGTATGGATATTAAGGGGAACCCTGCGTCAAATTGAAAAAAAAATTGATGTGGGGGTCCCCCTAAAAATCCATACCAGACCCTTTATCCGAGCACGCAACCTGGCAGGCCGCCGGAAAAGAGGGGGGACGAGAGAGAGGCCCCCCCTCCTGAACCGTACCAGGCCACATGCCCTCAACATTGGGAGGATGCTTTGGGGGTTTGTGACCCCTCAAAACACCATGTTCCCATGTTGATGGGGACAAGGGCCTCATCCCCACAACCCTTGCCAGTGGTTGCGGGGGTCTGCGGGTGGGGAGCTTATCAGAATCTGGAAGCCTCCTTTAACAAAGGGACCCCGAGATCCCAGCCCCCCCTTGGCCATGGCTGTGGGGATGAAGCCCTTGTCCCCATCAACATGGGGACATGGTGCTTTGAGGGGTCACAGACCCCCAAAGCATCCTCCCAATGTTGAGGGCATGTGGCCTGGTACGCTTCAGGAGGGAGGGGCGCTCTCTGGTCCCCCCTCTTTTCCTGCGGCCTGCCAGGTTGTGTGCTCGGATAAAGGGTCTGGTATGGATTTTTAGGGGGACCCCAAGTCAATTTTTTTTTATTTGATGTGGGGTTCCCCTTAATATCTATACCAGACCTGAAGAGTCTGGTATGGATATTTAGGGGGAACCCCATGTCAATTTTTTATTTTATTTGACGCGGGGTTTCCCTTAATACCCATACCAGACCTGAAGGGCCTGGTAATTGAATTTAGGGGAACCCCACGCTTTTTTTTTTTATCAATGAAAGAATTGTCGGCTCCCGTAATACAGAGAACACTCATTGAGTGTTCTCTGTATTACAGAGCCGACAATTCATTATAGCCGCAAGTGATTTTAAAATACTTTTTTTCCTGCAGAAATGACACTTTGTGCAGGGACAGTTCTAAGCACCAGAAACATGCGCCCCTTCACAGGCATACTATAGACACCCCCCAGGTACGAAATTTAAAGGAATATTACACTTTTATTGTTTCACTTTAATCATTATTAAAATCACTGCTCCTGAAAAAACTGCCATTTTTAAAACTTTTTTTTGCATTGATCCATGTCCCCTGGGGCAGGACCCAGGTCCCCAAACACTTTTTTAGGACAGTAACTTGCATATTAGCCTTTAAAATTAGCACTTTAGATTTCTCCCATAGACTTGTACAGGGTGTTCCAGCTTTTCGCATTTGCAGGAACCAGCCCAAATTGTTCACTGTTCACTGAAGGCTAACCTTGTGGACAGCCTTCTCAGAAGAGTTGAAGCTGTTATAGCTGCAAAGGGTGGGCCAATTCAATATTGAACCCTACAGATTAAAACTGGGATGCCATTAAAGTTCATGTGCGTGTAAAGGCAGGCATCCCAATACTTTTGGAAATATGAGGGGTCATTTACTATAGCAGCACGTTGCTAATTACCGCAAATTAATCATGCTAATTAGTACTAAAACGGTATTCACTATAGTGCTAGTAAAAAAAAAATAATACTCCCAAAATCGAACTTACTATAGTTCCCTGAAAACAAATAGCGCCCAAACCCTTACTCTGCTAAAACCTGGAGTAGTGGACATGGAAATAAATGTTTAGAGCATGATATAATTGCCTAAATGTTACTGAAATATGTGGTATATTATTTAATGATAATCTGCTTTTAAACTGTGTGAAAAAATGATTTCTACACTGAAACATCTTTAAAAGTCTAAAAAGAGATGAATTCCTTGTCTCTGTACAACTAGGTGCCAAGACAACTGAGCATGCTCAGACCTGCAAATAGTTCTAATTTTACCTCCCATGGCTTTTTTACAAGGCGCTATAGTAAATACCAAAATTAGCACTGGGCTAAAATGTGTTTTTGAGAATGAAAATCAGTGCTATTATGGTTCAATGCAAGTTTGGTACAATTGTAACTTCCCCAAATAAATACTTTTAATTTTGAGATTAAATGTATACTTTCTCTGAAATAAATGTTCCTTGCAACAATGTTGCTGCTTCTATTTTTGTTTTTTCTCATCTATTTTGTTTTTAAGAATGCTAGAATGTGGAATGTCTTGATGTTATGGTGAAATATATTTTTCTCTGTCACTTTCAATTGTTATGGCCCATACACACAATCGGATTTTCCAACAACAAATGTTGGATGTGAGCTTCTTGGCTGAAAGTTTGACCGTGTGTATGCTCCATCCAACATTTGCTTTTCCGCCAAATGTTAGCTAGCACGTTCTTGAATTTTCCACCAACAAAACTTTGTTGTCGGAATTTCTGATCACATGTACACAAGTTTTGACGCAAAAAAGTTCATGCATGCTTGGAATGAAGCAGAAGATGCCGCACTGGCTATTGAACTTCCCTTTTCTCGGCTCGTAATTGTTGGCCAACATTTGTGTGACCGTAATATAAAGAAAAAGGAGAACCAGCGCCTATAAAATTACTCTGAAATATTCTAATGCAGCACCAAAAATTTGTAATAACTAATAAGTCATGAAAAATAATGATTAAGGGCACAAGTAGAACATATGCTAAATCCAATATTAGAGTGCATAAGTGTCAACAGTCCAAACTAAAAACAAAAAATATTTGTATCATATAACACAATGTAATATAATAATTCAGGTCTTCTGTATAATCTCCATATATAGCTATACTCTGACAAGCCTCACATAGACATTTTGTACTGCTTCCAAGAATTAGCCCGGGCTTCACTCCAATCATTAATGGTATGAGATAGTAAAAGCTTCAATCAAAATAAACTCTTGAATATGTATCCACAGCTCCCTTCCACTCAGTCTGCAAAGTTTGGCTCCACCATGAATGAGCCACAGAGAGGCATATATAGTGTTATGCAGTCTTTAATTTCTTAAAAGCACTTACAAATTGTGTGTAAAGTACAGCAGGTTGCAGCGCAGCTTTGAGAGGAGGGAGGGACCGGTCCATCACTGGTGTGTGATATGAGAAGCACGCCATGCGTTCCAGCTGTTTCAATGGAGGCGGAGAGCTCCTGTACCAAGCGTGTCACGCCTCACTTTTGATGCATTTCACGCTCATCAGGAAAATGGGCCTGCCGCCATGATACCAGAGCCTAAGTAGTGTCAGAGTGCATGCCATTGGTCAATGGTGATTGTGGGGGAAATAAACTATTATCTTACATAAAATAAATATCTAGTTAGAAAACATCTCTGCCTTTATTAATTTTTTATGTAAGATAATAGCTTATTTCCCCCACGATCGCAATTGACCAACGGCATACATTCTGACACTACTTAGGCTCCGGTATCATGGCAGCGGGTCCATTTTCCTGATGATGCGTGCTTGAGCGTGAAATGCAAAGAAAATGAGGCTTGACACTCTGGGTACAGGAGCTCTCCACCTCCATTGAGACAGCTGAAACGCACGCCACGCTTCTCGTATCACACACCAGTGACGGCCTGGCCCCTGCCTCCTCTTAAAGCTGCGATGCAACCTACTGTAATTTACATGCGATTTGTAAGTGCTTTTAAGAAATTAAAGACTGTATTACACTATCTATGCCTCTCTGTGGCTCATTCATGCTGGAACCAAACTTTACAGATTGAGTGGAAGGGAGCTGTGGATACATATCCAAGAGTTTATTTTTAGTAAAGATTTTACTATCTCATACCATTAATCATTGGAGTAAAGCCCGGGCTAATTCTTGGAAGCAGTAAGAAATCTCTATGTGAGGCTTGACAGAGAATAGCCAACTGAGGAAGGATTCCTTTTATTTTACATGCCTGTTGGTCACTTTGTGGCCAAAGATATCTGGTGAGCACAATTATATGTCACTTCGGGTGAAGCACTTTTTTGACAAGAGTTAAAGCACATTGCACTTTAGGAAGCACGGTGTTGGAGTTTATATAGAAGACCCAAAGTATTATATTACATTGTTTTATATGATGCACATATTTTTTGTTTTTAGTTTGGACTGTTGACACTTATGCACTTTAATATTGGATCTACTTTCGCCCTTAATCATTATTTTTCATTTGTGTGACTGTGTGCGCAAGACAAGTTGGAGCCAACAACCTTCGAACAAAATTCCATGGTTTTGTTGTCAGAAAGTCTGATCGTGTGTATGGGGCATAACTCTCCATCTCACAACAATCTTTTCCCAAACTCACACAGGTGTCTTTACAAACCACAATCAATACCATTGCTGATGGAAATGTAAAATGGGTCACAATTTTGTGTTTTTTTTATTATTTCCAAATAATCATCAATTTGAGCCCAAAAATGTGATACGTGTACCAACGTCAGCAATCAAAATGAAATTCCCACAAATTAGAGTGTAATATCACTATTCTACACTCACCCACCAAATATCACAGAATAAAAAAAGAAAAATAACTCTTGAGTAATGTAATTCCACCACTTTTATGTGCATTTAT
This sequence comes from Lithobates pipiens, assembly GCF_037356315.1. Lineage (NCBI taxonomy): Eukaryota > Metazoa > Chordata > Amphibia > Anura > Ranidae > Lithobates > Lithobates pipiens. Next base: position 329,328,864 of record NW_027507748.1, read on the forward strand.
GTGTAGGAGGCTCTCCCATGTGGCAGCTCCATGGCTTATGCCATGTACACACACGACCAGACTTTGACAGCAAAGGTCCGATGGACCTTTCCTGTCCAAAAATCTGACGGACTTTAGAAATAGAACATGTTTCAAATTTTTCCGCCGGACCCATTTCCTATCAAGAAATACGTTTGTGTGTATGCTAGTCCGACAGACAAAAACCGACGCTAGGGCAGCTATTGGCTACTGGCTATGAACTTCCTTATTCTAGTCCGGTCGTACGTCATCACGATCGAATCCATTGGACTTTGGTGTGATTGTATGTGGCCAAGTCCATTCATTTGGAAAGTCCATCAGAACTCCGCTGAAAGTCCGTCGGAAAGACCGTCGGACCTAGTCTGCCGGAAAGTCCAGTAGTGTATACGTGGCATTTGAGGTTATAACTTCTGCTAGGCCTCCCTGAGCGTCTGGGTTTGAATCCCAAACATTCTGCTTCATATAGGGAAGTTGTCTCATCGCCCAGGTCCTAAAACTATGTCTAAATGTAGTATTTATGTGTAGGAGGGTTCCACCACCATTATAAATCTTGCCAGATACAATATCTAGCCAAAAGTATTAGGACACCTGCCTTTAAAATTTGATTTGGCCCACCCTTTGCAGCTATAACAGCCTTTAGGAAGGCTATGAAGGCTGTCCACAAGGTTTAGTGTGTCTATGGGAATGTTTGACCATTCTTCCAGAAGCTCATTTGTGAGGTCAGGCACTGATGTTGAATGAGAAGGCCTGGCTCTCAGTCTGTGCTCTAATTCAGCCAAAAGGTGTTCTATCCGGTTAAGGTGAGGACTCTGTACAGGCCAGTCATGTTCCTCCACCCCAAACTCGCTCATCCATGTCTTTATGGATCTTGCTTTGTGCACTGGTGTGCAGTCATGTTGGAACAGGAAGGGGGCATCTCCAAACTGTTCGCACAAAGTTGGGAGAATGAAATTGTCCAAAATATCTTGGTATGCTGATGCCTTAAGAGTTTCCTTCACTGGAACTAAGCGGCCAAGCCCAACTCCTGAAAAACAACACCACATCATAATCCCCCCTACACCAAATGATTTGGACCAGTGCACAAAGCAAGGTCCATAAAGACAATGGATGAGTGAGTTTGGGGTGGAGGAGCTTGGGGATGAATTAGAGCGGAGACTGCAAGCCAGGCCTTGTCATCCAACATCTGTGCCTGACCTCACAAATGCACTTCTCGGAAAATGGTCAAACATTCCCATAGACACACTCCTTCCCTTCTTCCCAGAATAGTTGAAGCTGTTATTGCTTAAAAGGGTGGGCCAACTCAATATTGAACCCTAAAAACTAAGACTGGGATGCCATTACAGTTCATGTTCGTATAAAGGCAGGCATCCCAATACTTAGGCAAATATATTGTATATTGCTTGTGACACTGAGCATGGCTAATGGCTATGGACTTAGGGCTGGTTCACACCACAGAGGTGCAGATTACACGTGTGAGGCTACTAAGTGTGTAGCAATTCCATCTAGCAGAACTGGGGTTGCTGGTTCAATTTCCCAACATGCTAATGTTTGTGTTGAAGTTTATATGTTCTCCCTGTGTGGGTTTCTCACTACAATCAAAAGACATGCTGGTATTTTATTTGTCTCCTGTCGAAATAGTCTCTAACGTAAGAAAGTTCGTTTTGGACTTTAGATTGGAAGCTCATTGCAGCCAGGGACTGATGTTAATGTTTGTTAGCACTAATGATGCCCAGGGACTTGGACATTTAAAATTGTTACACTGCACAGGTACATATGCTTAGAAAACTGTTGCTTTGTTTATGTGCATGCAAATGGACTTCGATCTTTGGCCTGTAGTTGGAGATATGTTGCACATAGCCTAGGGCTAACACAGTTGCAAATAGTATTATGTGTTCCTGCTCATCCGATGCAATCACTTTAGACATACATAAAGAGACAGATTGAAAGATACTGGTGGGCATGTGCTTCTATTGGGCATGTGTCAGTGAGCTAACAATACAACTTATCTTATATAAAGGGCTGCAGTGGGGGGTTCGTTTGGCCTGAGAAGGCCAGTTTTTTTGCTGTGATTTGTGGGGAAGGAATTATATTGTCAAATGTCAAGCGCATTTTTTCCACCAAAAGTGGGTTTATGTGGCCATTCTGTCAATGTTGTGTGTGTGTGTGTTCCTGTCTGACCATGCATTCATGGTTTAGGAGAATCTGCTGACCTTCTACTCTTTGATCTAATTGCGTAAAGGGATTGTAAAGGTTTGTGTTTTGCACAGGATGCATTCATTTTAAAAATCACCTGTCAGTGACCGGCCTCCCAGCCCCCCACCCCCCATTTTACTTATCTGAACCCTCGCACTTGTCCCACGGGGACACGCTCTCTCTGCATAGGGTTCTCGGCTCTTGATTGGATTGATAGCAGCGCAGCCATTGGCTCCCACTGCTTTCAATCAAATCCAATGATGCGGGGGGCGGGGCTGAGTCCTGCATTCGGCCTCTATGGAAGCCGAATGCTGGACTCGGGAGCACGCCTGCAAGGTAACCCCCCCGGGAGAGCTCTTCTCCCAGGGGGTTATCTGATGTGGGTAGGGGCCAAGAGAGCTGCCGAGGGACCCCAGAAGACCAGGTTCGGGGCCACTCTGTGCAAAACGAGCTGCACAGTGGAGGTAAGTATTACATATTTATTGTTAAAAAACAAACAAATATTTAGGGCCCTTTCACACGTGCGGACCGTTCGTCCATTTTTGCATGCATCCATTTACGGATTAAAATGGACATCAATGCTTCTCTATAGGATAGCAGACATTAGCGGATGATCATCCGCTAATGTCCGTTAACATCCGTCTCCGTTAAGCTCCGTTTTTCTGGATGGAAGAAAATCCTATATTTTCTTCTGAAAAAAAAAAACTGAATGGACAAAAAACGGATGTTAGCAGATGATCCATTAACATCCGATCCGCTGACATCCGTTTTTCGTCAAAATATGTAATTTAATATGCACACATTACATTTAACCTATGACCCAGGTAGTGGCCTTTAGAAAAGTCACATGCACAAGCATATGCTGCCTAGTAATGGCCAGAGATGTGTCCCATGAATGGCTCATTCAACTTGTGCATGCCAGGCCAGGTTTATGGGACAAAAGAAGTGCAGAATACAGTGACCGAAACACAAGCATGAAATGGGAAGAAATATTTGAGGAGGTCACACCGAACTGGTTGTCGCTCAGTAATAGACAGCGTCAGACACGTGATAAGCAGTTTGTGGGATGGGGGTGGGTTGGCATGGTTAAACTTGTAGTACACCCATATGTCAGCATCCTGATAATTGTAGTCCAACTCACAATGCAAATCCCAGCACTCTTCTCCTACATTAGGCCCCATGTACACGTTTTGCTGGTGCAAAGTCTTCTGAAGGAAGCTTGAAACCGGCGTTTATAAATGCCCATTTTGCCGCATTTGCATGTCACGTTGAGCCTCGTTTAGTGTGTTTTTGTATTTAGCGTGTCACTTGCCACAAGTTGTGGATTGTCTGCAAAGTAAAACCAAAATGGATTAGTATGCATCGCATACTAGCCCTTATACTGTACTGACCTGTAATCCATCTATGAACAAATATTTTACAGTTCCACCAGCAACAATTTGCAAACAGAAGAAGAGGGGGATGTAGAGGATACCCAGCAAGTGACAGAGGAAGAAATGGGAACTGAACATAACGAGCAAGGTCCGAAGAAAACCCGTCATCACAATCGGCAGCAACAGCCACGCTTAAAAGACAGTGTGTGCCTGTAAGTATCCTATCTAAAATGCCCCATTTTGAAATGTTGGCAAAATAAAATGTGCTAATAAATGTTCCACCCCTCAGATTCATTCTGTTGGAGCTACCGCATCGAGAGGCAGTAAACATCACGGACATCACAAATGTGACATGGATGGAGCCATGTTGACATTTATGGAGGAAATTAAGTCAATGCGAAGGGCTGATACCAATGACCCATTTTCTGACCCCAATAACGAGGATGTTGTGTCACCAATGTGCACCAACCACCACTGCCCAAAATGTAGTGCCCTCACCTCAAGTGGCACCCACCTATGAGTCCTCCAGTTCCCAGACCACTTCATATGGTAATTCCTCCCAGTCATCCAATCTCTATTCCACTTCCCCTAGTCCTTATTATCAGGACCTTTAAAGAACCCCCATTTTAAGTTGCCCCGTTGTAGTTGGCCACCAAGTTTGCACTGCATACATCTCAGGAGTGGTTTTTCTACCTCCATGTTTGAAGGGACTAGGTTAAGGTGGGGGGGGGGGGGGGGGCTTGTGTAACCCAGCTTAGAGCTCTGGAAACCCTTTTTCCAGCTTCCTCTGCCTCTCTGTGCAAGGCAACCTGTGTCCTAGGGGCGCAGGGTGACAGAGAACACCAGTAGCAGTCTCTTCTGTGGTTCTTGGTCAACCCTGTGCCCCTAATAGACACAAAGGGTAACTTGCACATAAAGAGGGGCTGTGGTAGCTGGAAAAAAGGGTTTTTTAGTGCTTTCTAAGGTAAGCTGGGTTCCACAAAAATATGTTTGTACAGTTTAATTATTTTTGTGATATATGTTGCAGTCACTTATTGTCTATGATATTAATAAAAATAATTGACTGCATGGAAAATGTAGTTTTATTATTGTACTCTATATAAGCAAAAAACAACTGATACAAAAGAATGTGATGGTCATTGGGCCAGTGATGATTGATGTTGGCACTAGGAGAATGAAAACTACAAGCTTTAATCATACACTGATAGAAGTCACAAGACTGCTATACTGCTAACGAGAAAAAGTATTATTTCTTAAAACTATTGCATTTCCATTTTCTGAGGGTCAAACATGGTACTGGCAAGGTGTACCTAACAAAGTGCCTGGTGAGTGTCTTTACACATGTTGATACTGCCACGGAACCTCTCCCTCTGGGGACATGAAATAGTTTGCAAATGTATCATGCATGATAATGACTAAATTGTTGGGTCGCAGTCCGGTAAAGAGTACAGAAGGTAAATTGATCTTGTCCTCTTCCTCAACAGTAATTCCTTCTTTCTCACATATAATTTTATGGAGGACACAACATGCTTGTATAGCTAGTTTGGCATTCTCCAGGCTCTGTTGAATTGTTGTATGGAATATGCTCCACTTGCTCGTCAAAATGCCAAAGGGATGTATAGGATAGTCCAGATGCCAGAAACCTAGAAAGAGTAGAACAAATGATGAAAGGAATCCTACATTATGCTGGACATAATTAAGCAGAAAGACTAGATGGCTTACCTCAGGGTAAATAGAAGTCGCTCCTCTGGAGGAACACAACGTCTCATATGTTCATCCTTATCCTCTATTTTTTTGTGGGAAATGTCGCAGATCTGCATAGTGCAGAGCAAAAAAACCTTCAGTGGGCCTCTTGAGCAGCATGGGATGTATCCAGAGCCTGCGTCTTCTTGCAGAAATCTTCCTGGTCATGCTTTTTTGTCACCTCAAATAAGATAGCATGACAAATAATGTCACATACTCAAAAAATCTGCCCAAATACATTGGTCTAAATAAGCACGTAGACTACAGCAAGGAATCAGGAAGCACAAAACAAGCTGAAACCACAAAGCAGCATGGGAAGCACAATGCACGCTGGAGAAAACAAATAATCATGGAAAAATTCCCATAATTCACGAAAAACTGATTAAATACAGTTCTAAAAACAAAAAACAGACATAAACGGATGAAAAACTGATATAAACGGATGAAAAACGAATGCAAAACGGATGACAATGGATGTAAAATGGATGACAATGGATGTAAAACGGAAATGAAAATGGATGAAAACTGATGTTTACTGACAACAACTGATCATAAAAAAAATGTGACTGAACTGATCTAATGTATGGTCCGTACATGTGAAAGGGCCCTTCAATCATGTACACAGAAATGCAGCCTCCAGCAGAACATGGTCACATAATATGTGTGTGGATTGTGGGGTGGTGGTGGGTGTTATATTTTGACTATGCCTTTTAATTATATATTATATTATATTACAATTTTATGTTGGAATGCTTTGTAAGAATAATAACTGTTAAGTATGTTTCTGTAATCTTGCAGATAAAAATGTGATGTGTTTCCCGTTATACACTGAAAGTGAAGCTGTGTCCACTCTAAGATTTAGACAAATTTTAGATTGTACTCTCCTATGAGCAGGGCCCTTAAAACCAAATTACTAACTGTTTTGCTAACTGTTTTGTAGCACCATATATCCTGTAGAATATATATTTTTTTTATGCTAGTAAATGTACATGATTTTGTTTCTGCTGGAAAAATAAAAGTACATTATTGAGCTTGTTTTCTCTTTTCTTTCTTCTTCTTAATTAGCTTTGGGGTGGTGGTTTTGGGGAAGTGCAATATCTTAATTATACCCATAGAAATTATAAGATATAATTGCGCACCAAAAAACAAATCTTTTCACCACACCTACATGTAAATGATAAAGGTGTTTAGGTGGAGTCTTTGTATATAACCGCTGTGGAGAATTGCAGGTAATGAATTCAGCTGGTGGATAGGCAGTGTTGTATATGTCAGCCCAAGTGTTGGTCATCTTACCTTAAAAAAGTAATTAGTTCAGTTACAAATTACTTCTCCCAAAAAGAAATTGCGTTAGTAACTCAGTTACTACATTGGAAAAGTAATTAGTTACTCAGCAAAGTAACTGTGACTTTTTTTTTATATTCTAAGGGGCGGGTCTAGTATTACTGTAAGCAAGGGGCGCGTTCCCCCCTGCACATCTATTTCACCTCTGTACCCCCCTGCACATCTGTTCGCCCCCCACACACACATATCTGTTCCCCCTCTGTACCCCACTACACGTCTATCATCCACCCCAAAAACATATATCTGTTTCCCCTCTGTAACATCTGTCCCCCCCAAACTCACAGATCGGATTGTTCCTTGGATCAGAGTCACGGATCGGATCATTTTTCGGATCAGCAGATAATAATTGAATTTGCAAAAACCTGTGAAAATTCCACCACCATATAGTCCCCAGTGTCATTTCCACAATCTCCCCACTGTAATATCCATGTCATCTCCCCCACTGTAATATTGGCTGAGTATGGCTGGGTACGGCTGAGCATGGCTGGGTATTACCGAGTAATGCAGAGTATGGCTGGGTATTACCGAGTATTGCAGAGTATGGCAGAGTATGGCTGGGTATTACCGAGTATGGCAGAGTATGGCTGGGTATTACCGAGTATGGCATAGTATGGCTGGGCATTACCGAGTATGGAAGGGTATAGCAGAGTATGGCTGGGTATGGCAGAGTATGGCTGGGCATGGCAGAGTATGGCTGGGCATGGCAGAGTATTGGCTGGGCATGGCAAGGTATTGGCTGGGTATGGCAGAGTATTGTCAGGGTATTGCAGAGCATTGGCAGGGTATTGCAGAGTATTGGCAGGGTACTGCAGAGTATTGGCAGGGTATTGCAGGGTTTTGCAGAGTATTGGTAGGGAATTGCAGAGTATTGGCAGGGTTTTGCAGAGTATTGGCAGGGTATTGGCAGGGTACTGCAGAGTATTGCAGGGTATTGAAGAGTATTGGCAGGGAATTGCAGAGTATTGACAGGGAATTGCAGAGTATTGGCAGGGAATTGCAGAGTATTGGCAGGGTATGGAGGGATGGTTGTGACTGCAATTGTCACAGAGCAGCGCTGTGGGCACTACAGATCCATCCTACAGCGCTGCTGCCATCCAAATTCTCCCCTCCACTGTACAGATCTGTACACAGAGGGGAGAGAGGAACCGGCATCACCATGATGGCAGTTTGTTTACAAGTGATCGCTCCGTCACCAACGGGTGCACCAAGATGGCCGCCGCTCCGGACCTAGGCCGACGCCGCGGCCTTTCCTAAGGCCGAGGCCACGGAGCGCTCCGGATCGTGGCTCGTGACGATCCGTTGCGCCCCTAGTGGCGGTAGATGTAATTGCGGCGTTACGGCGATTACATCGACTGCCCCCAGCGGTGGTAGATGTAATTGCGGTAACGCCGCCCAAGTAATGGGACCGGCATTACCATGAGGGGAAAAGTAATCAGTTAGATTACTCGTTACCCTCTAAAGTAACAGCGTTAAGCAACGCTGTTTACTTTAACTCCTTTACTTACATCACTGGTCAGCCCTGGTTCACATTGGTGCAATTTGGTATGTGAATTTGACACGTCAAATTGCATGCCAAATCAATGGCAATTGCACCGTCCTTGTCAGTGCGGCGCTGCAATTTCCAAAAGTATTTTCTGTACTAATTTTGGTGACTTTGGAGTGCAATTTCCATTGACATATGTGCAGAAACTCGCACAGATGTCTCTAACATTCCCCCCGCAGTTGAGACTGGCACGTGGGAATGATATTGTGTGAGTTTAGCTGAACTCACACGATTTCCTCCCGCTGTCAGTGTGAACCAGGGATCAAACTGGGCCTTTGTCTTTGTAATTCATCTGCTGCAATCCCAGGGACACCATTTCTTGAGGGGGTTCCTCTTTAGTAAATAGGTGCTGCTCATTTGCCGGGTAAGTGTAGGATATGTACTTGTGCTTACTCAATGTGGGGGTGGATGTGGTAGTTAGATTTGGTGTGAGTGTGGGGTTCATTGATTTGTTTGGCATCACCACACATTTGCTTCTGGCTCGTGTGCACACATCACATTCCTGAATTTGTTCTGCTGATGTAAATCAGTAAGGACTATGCAAATATAAAGGAGAGCTCCTAAAATATATATGACTTGTTTCACATTTCTGTGACTTTTCCAGCAAATTTGGACCTCCGAGTTGCATGACAAGTTGTACCCCATGATTCTCAATGATAACCATTCATATATGTGCTACTTCAAGTCGCACCGACTTCCAAGTAGTCTTCTAGTAGTCTCTGTACTACCTTTGAATTTGGCCCTGTTGTCACTTGTGCATCTTGAAAGTGAGGCAAATTTGTCCCTACACTACCTTGGTTTTACTTTGATGTGATTTGAGGTTCACACACCACAAGATTACACAGGCATTGCTTCTCGTCATGGCGAAGCTGTGCAATTTTAAGGTCGCACAAGTGCAAATAGGGCCTAATATAGTGATATCAATTAATCTCGATAGGTTACTTTCATACTTGGGTAACTTTTCATGCAGCTTTGGACCTCAGAATCACATGAAAAGTTGCCCCCCATGATTTCCATTCATATCTATGCAACTTCACCCATGTTCACATAGCTTTGAATTGACATGTCAAATTGCAGGCCAAATTGGTGCGACGCTGCACTGATTCCCAAAACTAGTTCCTGCACTACTTTGGGTGACTTCAGGGGGCGATTTCTTACCTCCCAACTTTTTGAGATGGGTATAAGGGACACCTATTAGCAAAAGTATGTAGCCATAGGACACACTTCCTTAAAGGAGAATTATACAAAAAAAAAAATTATTAGTTTTTTTCAGCAATAATATTCCTTTAGATTTAATATAAAAATAGTGACGTGCTGAAACATGGACTTAAATACATATAACTGCTATTACAAATGCATAAAACTCCTAGATATAAGAAATGCTGTAAAGCCAAAGGATGATAAGAACACCAGCAGTCAGGAAGAAAAATCCTCAACGGTGACCAGGGGTCTCAAGACGATCATAAACCATGTATGATTTTATCTGTGCTTCCACCACCACAAGTACAGGCCGCTCACCTTAGTGTATGGACCTCTGATTTAACAGAAAGGTCACACAAGCAGTCCCCATCGGGCATAAGATCCAAATCTGTTAAACGGCTGATCCAACAATCGAAATCCAGCCTCAGTAATGTTCTTATCATCCAAGTGCACTGGTGTCTCTGAAATCGCTCCCAAAGTCGGGCCCAGGACCTTTTCACCCTTTTTGTGACTTTTACTGCAACTTTGGACATCAGAGTTACATGACAAAACATACCGCATGATTTTCTAAGAATTCCATTCATATCTGTGCGACTTCAAGTCACACCACCTTCAAAGTAGTCCCTGTACTACTTTGGTCTGACTTTTATGTGAGTTGAGGTCCATAGACCTCAAGTTTACACTTTCCCTGAAATCGTGACAAAATTGCCAAAGGAAAATTTCGGTAAACTTGCGCGACTTTCCCTGAAACTCCTGCATCCATAGACCTCAAGATTACACAGGTATTGCTTAAAGTTGTATCAAAATCGTGCAATTTTCAGGTCATACAAGTGTGAAAGGAGCCTAAGTCACTGTGCTGAGTACTATTATACCTAGAATATAAAGTAGTCCCACCATCAAATACTAGTAAACGTATGTTCTCAATATAATTGTGCTCAAATGGCTGAAAATCAAGCAAATGGTATCACCGACTGAAAGCTTGCATTGTACTCAGCAACATATGCTAAAAAGAGGTGAATGCCTATTAGCCAATGCCACATCAGCATGAGCATGGTTGTTACTATAATATTAATGCCTGAAATGTAAAACATTATTGTATAGATTGTTAAATTCTGGTCTGAACTGCCATTCGACACCCATAAGATACGAGCACCTCATCCCCTATACATATTAAGTTTATAATGTAAAGAGAACAAGAGAGAAAGGGGGATTTTTACGGTGCTTAGGTATGAAACATACACATACATGAAATAAAATAAAAAGTTTTTATTACATTTATTGAAGTGCCATTAAAATATTGCATATAGTGCAATGATATAAAAATGCATGAGCAAATTATACATAAGAGGGGTCTTGGAGACAAAAAAATTATGAAGTACTTGCAGCACTTTATCCCAACATGTTTCGAAGTAGCTTCGTCAGGGGATGTGCATGCTATTAACAATATGATTGAAACAAAAAATTTATAACAGTTTGTATAGAACATTTAGACACATACATTCAATTATACAATTAAATGATGTATACAGAGCTTGCCAAGTGAAGGTTCTTAACCACTTGCCGACCGCCGCACGACGATATACGTCGGCAGAATGGCACGGGCAGGCATATGGGCGTATATATAAGTCCCTGCCTGCCCGCGGGTGGGGGGCCCGATCGGGCCCCCCCCGGTGCCTGCGGCGGTCGGCATTCCTTCGAGAGCGATCCGGGATGAGGGGGCGGCCATTCATTCATGGCCACCCCCTCGCGATCGCTCTCGACGAATGGAAATCCTTCGTGACATCACTTCCTCTCCTGTAATGTAAACACAGGAGAGGAAGTGATGTATTCTCTCCTCCGTGTCGGTATTTTTTGTTCCGGCACCGAGGAGAGAGGTTCAGTGAGTTGCACCAACACACCACACATACAGTAGAACATGCCAGGCACACTCACACCCCCCCTTTACCCCCCGATCACCCCCCCAATTACCCCTGCCCCCCCAGTCACAGTGACACCAATTGCTTTTTTTTTTTTTGCATTGGTGTCATTTGTGACTGTAATAACTGTTAGGGCAGTTAGGGTTAGCCCCCTTTAGTTCTAAGGTACCCCCCTAACCCCCCCAATAAAGGTTTAACCCCGTGATCACCCCCCGTCGCCAGTGTCACTAAGGCTGGGTTCACATTGCAGCGGTTTGAGAACGGATGTGATTCGCACCGCACTGCAGTGCAAATCACATTCGATCTCTGTGCGATTCGAGTTCAGCCATACAGATAGTATGGCTGAATTCGTGTCGCACCCGCCGCACCCGCCGCAAACTCGCACGGGACCCTTTTTTTGGTCCGCAGCAGAATTGGATCACATGGGTGTTCACACCATGCGATCCGAGTTTGCAGATCGCACTGCGATATGCGAACTGATCTGGCGGTGTCATTAACATTTCACTGACACTCCCAGCAGTTCGCATAGGGCAGTGTGAACTGCCGCCGGGAGGCATGCGATGCGGGAACCCGCCGCGGATTCGTGGCGTTCCCGCATCGCTCCAGTGTGAACCCAGCCTAATAAGCGATCATTTTTCTGATCGCTGTATTAGTGTCACAGGTGACGCTAGTTAGGCAGGTAGGTATTTAGGTTCGCCGCAACTTTTTATAGCGCCAGGGACCCCCATATACTACCGCATAAAGCCCCCTGATTGCCCCCTAGTTAACCCTTTCACCAGTGATCACCATATAACTGTTACAGGTGACGCTGGTTGGTTAGTTATTTTTTTATAGTTTCAGGGCACCCGCCATTTATTACCTAATAAAGGTTTAACCCCCTGATCACCTGGCGGGTGTCATTTGTGACTGTAATAACTGTTAGGGCAGTTAGGGTTAGCCCCCTTTAGTTCTAAGGTACCCCCCTAACCCCCCCAATAAAGGTTTAACCCCGTGATCACCCCCCGTCGCCAGTGTCACTAAGGCTGGGTTCACATTGCAGCGGTTTGAGAACGGATGTGATTCGCACCGCACTGCAGTGCAAATCACATCCGATCTCTGTGCGATTCGAGTTCAGCCATACAGATAGTATGGCTGAATTCGTTTCGCACCCGCCGCACCCGCCGCAAACTCGCACGGGACCCTTTTTTTGGTCCGCAGCAGAATCGGATCGCATGGGTGTTCACACCATGCGATCCGAGTTTGCAGATCGCACTGCGATATGCGAACTGATCTGGGGGTGTCATTAACATTTCACTGACACTCCCAGCAGTTCGCATAGGGCAGTGTGAACTGCCGCCGGGAGGCATGTGATGCGGGAACCCGCCACGGATTTGTGGCGTTCCCGCATCGCTCCAGTGTGAACCCAGCCTAATAAGCGATCATTTTTCTGATCGCTGTATTAGTGTCACAGGTGACGCTAGTTAGGCAGGTAGGTATTTAGGTTCGCCACAACTTTTTATAGCTCCAGGGACCCCCATATACTACCGCATAAAGCCCCCTGATTGCCCCCTAGTTAACCCTTTCACCAGTGATCACCATATAACTGTTACAGGTGACGCTGGTTGGTTAGTTATTTTTTTATAGTTTCAGGGCACCCGCCATTTATTACCTAGTCTCACTAGTGTACCCCTAAATTTAGGGGTGTCTACTTTCCAAAATGGGGTAATTTGGGGGGGGTTTGTGCCATCTTGGCATTTTATGGCCTTCAAAACTGTAACGCCCTTAGAAAGCCTGAAGGCGGTGCTTGGTTTTCGGGGCCCCGTACGCGGCTAGGCTCCCAAAAAGTCCCACATATGTGGTATCCCCGTACTCAGGAGAAGCAGCAGAATTTATTTTGGGGTGTCATTTCACATATGCCCATGGCATGCGTGAGCAATATATCATTTAGTGACAACTTTGTGAAAAAAAAAAAAAAGTTTGTAATTTTCCCGCAACTTGTGGCAAAATATAAAATATTCCATGGACTCAACATGCCTCTCAGCAAATAGCTTGGGGTGTCTACTTTCTAAAATGGGGTCATTTGTGGGGGTTTTGTGCCATCTTGGCATTTTATGGCCTTCAAAACTGTAATAGGTAGTGAGGAGTGAAGTCAAATATTTACGCCCTTAGAAAACCTGAAGGCGGTTCTTGGCTTTCGGGGCCCCGTACGCGGCTAGGCTCCCAAAAAATCCCACACATGTGGTATCTCCGTACTCAGGAGAAGCAGCAGAATTTATTTTGGGGTGTCATTTCACATATGCCCATGGCATGTGTGAGCAATATATCATTTAGTGACAACTTTGTGAAAAAAAAATAAAAAAAAATTAAAGTTTGTAATTTTCCCGCAACTTGTGGCAAAATATAAAATATTCCATGGACTCAACATGCCTCTCAGCAAATAGCTTGGGGTGTCTACTTTCTAAAATGGGGTCATTTGTGGGGGTTTTGTGCCATCTTGGCATTTTATGGCCTTCAAAACTGTAATAGGTAGTGAGGAGTGAAGTCAAATATTTACGCCCTTAGAAAACCTGAAGGCGGTTCTTGGCTTTCGGGGCCCCGTACGCGGCTAGGCTCCCAAAAAATCCCACACATGTGGTATCCCCGTACTCAGGAGAAGCAGCAGAATTTATTTTGGGGTGTCATTTCACATATGCCCATGGCATGTGTGAGCAATATATCATTTAGTGACAACTTTGTGAAAAAAAAATAAAAAAAAATTAAAGTTTGTAATTTTCCCGCAACTTGTGGCAAAATATAAAATATTCCATGGACTCAACATGCCTCTCAGCAAATAGCTTGGGGTGTCTACTTTCTAAAATGGGGTCATTTGTGGGGGTTTTGTGCCATCTTGGCATTTTATGGCCTTCAAAACTGTAATAGGTAGTGAGGAGTGAAGTCAAATATTTACGCCCTTCGAAAACCTGAAGGCGGTTCTTGGCTTTCGGGGCCCCGTACGCGGCTAGGCTCCCAAAAAATCCCACACGTGTGGTATCCCCGTACTCAGGAGAAGCAGCAGAATTTATTTTGGGGTGTCATTTCACATATGCCCATAGCATGTGTGAGCAATATATCATTTAGTGACAACTTTGTGTAAAAAAAAAAAAAAATTATTTTTTTGTCATTATTCAATCGCTTGAGGCAAAAAAATAAAATATTCGATGGGCTCAACATGCCACTTATCAATTTCCTTAGGGGGTCTACTTTCCAAAATGGGGTCATTTGGGGGGGTTTTGTACTGCCCTGCCATTTTAGCACCTCAAGAACTGAGATAGGCAGTCGTAAACTAAAAGCTGCGTAAATTCCAGAAAACGTACCTTAGTTTGTAGATGTGACAACTTTTGCGCAAACCAATAAATATACAGTTATTGACTTTTTTTTTACCAAAGACATGTGGCTGAATACATTTTGGCCTAAATGTATGACTAAAATTGAATTTATTGGATTTTTCTAATAACAAAATGTAGAAAATATCATTTTTTTTCAAAATTTGCGGTCTTTTTCCATTTATATCGCAAAAAATAAAAATCACAGAGGCAATCAAATACCATCAAAAGAAAGCTCTATTTGTGGGAAGAAAAGGACGCAAATTTTGTTTGGGTACAACATTGCATGACCGCGCAATTACCAGTTAAAGCAGCGCAGTGTCAAATTGTAAAAAGACCTCTGGTCATTTACCAGCAAAATGGTCCGGTCTGAAAGTGGTTAAAGAAGACGCTTACCCTCCACTGTCTCAATCCCCCAAGCCACTGAGAATCAGCCACTTAGTATGAAAAATGTGTATGACCCTACGCCCACGGATGACCGCTCAACAAAAAGAGGACATAGACGGGGGTAAGTCACAACTAGAAAAATGATAAAAAGGGGTTGAAAAAGGGAAAAATTGTTGAAAAATAACACAAAATTTGTATTTAATATGACAATAAGCATATACATCAAAATGATGATAGAAACTTATATCTTCAATAATCGAGGAAGTGGCATGCAGCCTCAAAGATTATAGAGACTTAATTAAGTCAACAAAAGGGATGTCAGATTATTAGGCAATGCAACCAGTGCGTTGCAAACATTCAGTCAGAGCACGGTAAAAAAATTGTAAAAAAGGTCAAAAAGATGTGAATGCAGAGAAGCCATAGAGATAAAGATCAATAATGATTGAGAGCAATACAAATTAGCAGTACAGCCATACTTACTGCAAAGCAAATAAAGTGTCAAAGCAAAGTAGACACTGCTGTGACTAAGGGTATATATTGCTCTGCATACGGCTGGGTAGTACAGTGTGCTGCTCTAAAAGACCAGTATCTCACTAGAAGGCGTGTTCACGCTACACCTATAATAAAAAAGAATCCAGATGTAATCAAATCGCGAGTGGATGTAAAAGACGTGAAAAAAGGAAAGGATTGTAGTAGCAATATTACTTACCGATGTGCGTCAATGGCCAGGGGTATCAAAAGTCTCTCCGTGCTCAAATTGAACTAAATAATCCCTGGCTTATATATCCCCTGTCCATATTCCCCGTCTATATGCAATATTTTAATGGCGCTTCAATAAATGTAATAAAAACTTTTTATTTTATTGCATGTATGTGTTTCATACCTAAGCACCGTAAAAATCCTCCTTTCTCTCTTGTTCTCTTTACATTATAAACGTATTATTGTATAGAATCAAACATTAATAAATGTATTTTCTATTTGGGTATCTGTTTAGCTCTGTAGCATAGCGGTATACCCTGCTACCTTCAAAGGTTCAAGCCATGAGTTCAAATCCCACTAATGGTATCACCTCCTGGAAACATGCATTGTACTCAGCTTAATTAGCCAATGCACATCAGTTTGATTCCATATTTTAACTCTTCAATGAGTTAAAATTTAGTATCTACAGTACTTATTCAATAATATTATGGTGTGGAATTCCAAAAATCAAGGAAAAAAACATTTTAGGGTCCACCCCCCCCCAGTACATACCAAGCCCTTCAGGTCTGGGGACAAGGGCCTCTCCCGACAACCCTGGCTGGTGGTTGTAGGTCTGCAGGCAGGGGGGTTTATCAGAATCTGGAAGCAAGGGGGCCCCCAGATCCCGTCCCCCATGTGATTGTGTATTGGGTACATCATACCCCTACCCATTCACCAAAAAAAGCAGTGAAATGTAAAAAAAACAATAGCCAGTTTTTGACAAGTCCTTTATTGTAAAATAGCTCCGAGCTGGCTTCTTCCCTGAGCCGTCTTCTCCTGCCGTTGTCTCTCCCTCCTCCATCTTCTCCCTGAGCTGTCTTCTACCAGAGCCATCTCTCCTGCCGCCGTTGTCGTCTCCATCTGCGGTGTTCTTATGCACCACCTGTTACCCACTAATTAAAAAAAAGCCGCTCTTCTTCTGTGGTGGTCTCCCACCACTGTGTTGTCACCCACTGTGTAGCGTCTCTTACATAGCCATGGGGCGGGCTCTCCAGGTGATGTCATCTGATGGCCAGAGAAGATCGCCAGAAGAGAGCGGGGTTTTTTTATTAGCGGGTAACCGGCGTGGAAAAACACAGCAGTGGGAGAAGACGGCTATGGCAGGAGAGACGGCTCGGGGAGAAGACAGCTCGGGGATAAGAAGCCTCAGGTAGAAGAAATATCAAACACTAGTAAATACATTTTCTACTTATGATTGTGCTATGCCCAATAGGCTAATGGTCAGCACTTCTACCTTGAAGGACTCAAATCCCACAGAGAGATACTAAAAGATTGAATTGGTGGAAAAAAGGTGAATGACTATTAGCTAATTAGCCAAAGCAGCATATGCCGAAAATAGGTGAATGCCAATTAGCCAATGCACTTTAATTTGGCTGATTCTATTATATTAGCTGTTCAAATGCATGCAATGGTATGTAAGAATTCAGTAATATTATGGTGTGGAATTCCAAACACCACACGCTAGCTAACGGCCAGTTTATATTTCTTTGTTTGTTTATTTTAATTTGCTTGTGCACTGAAAAAATAAACACAGCTGGTGAAAGGTAGGTTGGCTGGGATGCAAATTCATCCCATGAGTGTTGTGGAGATATCTGAATGGACCACCAAGCCATTGTGCTAAGTACACTGAGATTTTCCCTCCCCAGTGTCATGTGACGCATTAGTGTTACAAGGTTTCAGGTGTGAATGGCCAGCAGGTGTGTTAAATTTGGTGTTATCGCTCTCTCTCTCATACGGGTCACTGGAAGTTCAATATGGCACCTCATGGCAAAGAACTCTCTGGGGATCTGAAAAAAAAATTGTTGCTCTACATAAAGATGGCATAGGCTGTAAAAAGATTGCCAAGACCCTGAAACTGACGGCAGCACAGTGGCCAAGACCATACAGTGGTTTAGCAGAACAGGTTCCACTTAGAACAGGCCTTGCGATGGTCGACCAAAGAAGTTGAGGGCACATGCTCAATGTCACATCCAGAGCTTGTGTTTGGGAAATAGACATATGAGTGCTGCCAGCATTGCTGAAGAGGTTGAAGGGGTGGGGGTCAGCCTGTCAGTGCTCAGACCATACGCCACACACTGCATAAAATTGGTCTGCATGGCTGTCGTCCCAGAAGGAAGCCTCTTCTAAAGATTATGCACAAGAAAGCCCACAAACAGTTTGCTAAAGACAAGCAGACTAAGGACAGGGATTACTGGAACCATGTCCTGTGGTCTGATGAGACCAAGATAAATGTATTTGGTTCAGATGGTGTCAAGCGGGTGTGGCCGCAACCAGGTGAGGAGTACAGACATGTGTGTCTTGCTTACAGTCAAGCATGGTGGTGGGAGTGTCATGGTCTGGGGCTGCATGCAGCTACCAGCACTGGGGAGCTACAGTTCATTGAGGGAACCATGAATGTCAGCATGTACTCTGACATACTAAAGCAGAGCATGATCCCCTCCCTTCAGAAACTGGGCTGCAGGGCAGTATACCAGCATCCTAACAACCCCAAACATACCTCCAAGATGACCTCTGCCTTGCTAGAGAAGCTGAGGGTAAAGATGATGGACTGGCTAAGCATGTCTCCAGACCTCAATCCTATTGAACATCTGTGGGGCATCTACAAACGGAAGGTGGGAGAGTGCAAGCTCTCTAACATCCACCAGCTCCGTGGTGTCATCATGGAGGAGTGGAAGAGGAGTCCAGTGGCAACCTGTGAAGCTCTGGTGAACTCCATGCCCAAGAGGGTTAAGGCAGTGCTGGAAAATAATGGTGGCCATACAAAATATTGATACTTTGAGCCCAATTAGGACATTTTCACTTAGGAATGTACTAACTTTTGTTGCCAGTGGTTTAGACACTAATGGCTGTGTGTTGAGTTATTTTGAGGGGACAGCACATTTACACTGTTATGCAAGCTGTACAATCACTACTTTACATTATAGTAAAGTGTTATTACTTCAGTGTTCTCACATGAAAAGATACTATAAAATATTTACAAAAATGTGAGGGGTGTACTCACTTTTGTGAGATATTGTATATATAGAGATATATATCTATATAAATATAGATATATACAGTGCCTTGCGAAAGTATTCGCCCCCCTTGAACTTTTCAACCTTTTGCCACATTTTAGGCTTCAAACATAAAGATATAAAATTTTATTTTTTTGTGAAGAATCACCAACAAGTGGGACACAATTGTGAAGTGGAACGAAATCTATTGGATATTTTAAACTTTTTTAGCAAATAAAAAACTGAAAAGTGGTGCGTGCAAAATTATTCGGCTCCTTTACTTTCAGTGCAGCAAACTCACTCCAGAAGTTCAGCGAGGATCTCTGAATGATCCAATGTTGTCCTAAATGACTGATGGGGATAAATAGAATCCACCTGTGTGTAATCAAGTCTCTGTATAAATGCACCTGCTCTGTGATAGTCTCAGGGTTCTGTTGAAAGCGCAGAGAGCATCATGAAGACCAAGGAACACACCAGGCAGGTCCGTAATACTGTTGTGGAGAAGTTTAAAGCCGGATTTGGATACAAAATGATTTCCCAAGCTTTAAACATCCCAAGGAGCACTGTGCAAGCGATTATTTTGAAATGGAAGGAGTATCAGACCACTGCAAATCTACCAAGACCTGGCAGTCCCTCTAAACTTTCAGCTCAGACAAGGAGAAGACTGATCAGAGATGCAGCCAAGAGGCCCATGATCACTCTGGATGAACTGCAGAGAACTACAGCTGAGGTGGGAGAGTCTGTCCATAGGACAACAATCAGTCGTACACTGCACAAATCTGGCCTTTATGGAAGAGTGGCAAGAAGAAAGCAATTTCTCAAAGATATCCATAAAATATCTCGTCTAAAGTTTGCCACAAGCCACCTGGGAGACACACCAAACATGTGGAAGAAGGTGCTCTGGTCAGATGAAACCAAAATCAAACTTTTTGCCCACAATGCAAAATGATATGTTTGGCGTAAAAGCAACACAGCTCATCACCCTCAACACACCATCCCCACTGTCAAACATGGTGGTGGCAGCATCATGGTTTGGGCCTGCTTTTCTTCAGCAGGGACAGGGAAGATGGTTAAAATTGAGGGGAAGATGGATGCAGCCAAATACAGGACCATTCTGGATGAAAATCTGTTGGAGTCTGCAAAAGACCTGAAACTGGGACGGAGATTTATCTTCCAACAAGACAATGATCCCAAACATACAGCAAAATCTACAAAGGAATGGTTCACAAATAAACATATCCAGGTGTTAGAATGGCCAAGTCAAAGTCCAGACCTGAATTCAATCGAGAATCTGTGCAAAGAGCTGAAACTGCTGTTCACAAACGCTTTCCATCCAACCTCACTGAGCTCGAGCTGTTTTGCAAGGAAGAATGGGCAAGAATTTCAGTCTCTCGATGTGCAAAACTGATAGACATACCCCAAGCGACTTGCAGCTGTAATCGCAGCAAAAGGTGGCTCTACAAAGTATTAACGCAAGGGGGCCGAATAATTTTGCACGCCCCACTTTTCATTTTTTTATTAGTTAAAAAAGTTTCAAAAATCCAATAGATTTCGTTCCACTTCACAATTGTGTCCCACTTGTTGGTGATTCTTCACAAAAAATAAAAATGTTATATCTTTATGTTTGAAGCCTGAAATGTGGCAAAAGGTTGAAAAGTTCAAGGGGGCCGAATACTTTCGCAAGGCACTGTATATATATATATATATATATATATATATATATATATATATATATATATATATACATACATAAATCTTTCAACTTTGGTTACCATCCCATAATAAATTCAGAATGTTTATACAAACACTATGTATAAAAATGACTGCCATTCACACCAGTGACTTTTCAAGATGAATTAGGAAAAATACTTTACTACAAAACTCAAACGATGTCTGAACTCTCAGCCTTTTCTCTATCACTTCCAAATTCTCTCCCGATCCTAACCTTAAAATTCACCCCATTACATATGGTGTCTATGTATGACAATGCCCTGGTCTCCCAGAGCCACCGCAAGTTAGCAGAAGTGATAATGAGAAGTAGTGCTGCTAGTGCTATGAATTAATTAGCAAATGTCTGTCAGTGACTTTATAGCAAAAATGGTTTTGAAAAAAAAAAGTTTCTCTTCAGTTGCCATAGCAAACACTACAATGGACAAATACACTGTGGATTGTGAGGGTTGAAAATAGGAAGCACTATCTGCAACCAGTAGGTAATATTTAATTTAAATTAGCTTTTTTGTACATGATCTACACCAGCATGGACAGTACACCATGGCTCACTCAAAATGAATACAAAAAACCATGAACAAAAAAGAAAAGATACTATCATTTATACATCGTAGGATCTCTCTGTTGCAGAAGCCCGCCCCTCAGTGCCTGCTCTTATGTTCCAGTCTTGGGACATTCTAATAATGCTCGGCGCTGGCTCCTTCCTATAGCATTAGTCCTTGCCAACTCAATCCTGTTTCATTCAACTTTCCAAAAAATGACTCTTTCTTTCAGAAAGAACATTAAAATGAATATATTGCATTTACTGAACAAGATCACTTTATTTTAATTTTAAAAAAAGTAAATAAATACAAAAACACTGGTAGAATTATTCACCTGAGAAGAGTAATAAAGTATGTTCAAATATACAGGAATCAGCCATATCTTTATGACTACTGACAGGCTAAGTAGAAGGGTCTGGGGGTTTTGGTAGATCATAAGCTTAAAGTGGATGTAAACCCCATTCATGAAATTTGACCTTAAGCACATACAGTATCTCACATAAGTGAGTTCACCCCTCACATTTTTGTAAATATTTTATTATATCTTTTCATGTGACAACACTGAAGAAATTACACTTTGCTACAATGTAAAGTAGTGAGTGTTCAGCTTGTATAACAGTGTAAATTTACTGTCCCCTCAAATTAACTCAACACACAGCCATTAATGTCTGAAAAAGTGAGTACACCCCTAAGTAAAAATGTCAAAATTGGGCCCAATTAGCTATTTTCCTTCCCCGTTGTCATGTGACTTGTTAGTATTACAAGGTCTCAGGTGTGAATGGCCAGCGGGTGTGTTAAATTTGGTGTTATCTCTTTCATACTGTTCACTGGAAGTTCAAAATGGCACCTCATGGCAAACAACTCTCTGAGGATCTGGAAAAAAAGAATTGTTGCTCTACGTAAAGATGGCCTAGGCTATAAGAAGATTGCCAAGACCCTGAAACTGAGCTGCAGCACAATGGCCAAGACTATACAGTGGTTTAGCAGGACAGGTTCCACTCAGAACAGGCCTCACCATGGTTGACCAAAGAAGTTAAGTGCACGTGCTCAGCATCATATCCAGAGGTTGTCTTTGGGAAATAGACGTATAAATGCTGCCAGCATTGCTGCAGAGATTGAAGGAGGGTGTCCGCCTGTCAGTGCTCAGATCATATGCCACACTGCATCAAATTGGTCTGCATGTCGGTTGTCCCAGAAGGAAGCCTCTTCTATAGATGATGCACAAGAAAGACTGCAAACAGTTTGCTAAAGACAAGCAGACTAAGGACATGGATTACTGGAACCATGTCCTGTGGTCTGAAGAGACCAAGATAAATATATTTGGTTAAGATGGTGTCAAGCGTGTGTGGCAGCAACCAGGTGAGGAGTACAAAGACAAGTGTGTCTTGCCTACAGTCAAGCATGGTGGTGGGAGTGTCACGGTCTGGGGCTGCATGCAGCTGTCGGCACTGAGGAGCTACAGTTCATTGAGGAAACCATGAATACCAACATGTACTCTGACATACTGAAGCAAAGCATGATCTCCTCCCTTTGGAGACTGGGCTGCAGGGCTGTATTCCAACATGATAACGACCCCAAACACACCTCCAAGACAACCACTGCCTTGCTAAAGAAGCTGAGGGTGATGGATTGGCCAAGCATTTCTCCAGACCTAAACCCTATCAAACATCTGTGGGGCATCCTCAAAGGTGCAGGAGCGCAAGGTCTCTAACTCTCACCACCTCTGTGATGTCATCATGGAGGAGTGGAAGAGGACACAACCTGTGAAGCTGAGTGGCAACCTGTGAAGCTCTGGTGAACTTCACGCCCAAGTGAGTTAAGACAGTACTGGAAAATTATGGTGGCCACACAAAATACTGACATTTTTGGGCCCAGTTTGGACATTTTGACTTAGGGGTGTAACACTTTTGTTGCCAGCGGTTTATTTTATTTATACATTAATGGCTGTGTGTTGAGTTATTTTGAGGGGACAGAAAATTTACACTGTTATACAAGCTGTACACTCACTACTTTACATTGTATCAAAGTGTAATTTCTTCAGTGTTGTCACATGAAAAGATATAATAAAATATTTACAAAAAAGTGAGGGTTATACTCCCTTTTGTGAGATATGTATATATACATATGTTTTCTCATTTCTCTCCAAAGCCCTCAGATCTAAGTCTTTCTGCTGCTCTTTTCTTTTGTTATCAGCATGATCTCTGCCAACTAAGATAAAACCAGCCTGAAATTTGTGGCGGGGTGGGTGCTATAAATAGATTCGTAGAAAGCTGGTCTATTCACAGCACAGCTCTGCAAGTTTCTGCCTATGTGGAAAGGAAGTGGGTGCCTTTCCTCCAATCAGCTCTCACACAGTGTATGCCCAGACTTCACACCCAGTGCTGAACAGGAAGAGAAAATCTCTAACACGATGTGCACTTTCTAAAGAATATAGCAAGCTGAAGACAGCAGATATACAGTACATGTAAAACTTACGTAGGGAGATTTGTTTAATCTCTGTGTGACATCTGAGGCTGTTCACTTCACTGGGTATATGTGAGTGTTTACATCCACTTTAATATCAGCATGCAATGCCAAGCTGCAGTTTCCAAAGCGAGCAAAATCCTTTCTTGTAATAAGAGAGGTATGGACTCCAGAGGAAGAGAAATCATTTTGCCCCTGTACAAATCATTAGTAAGACCTCATTTGGAATATGCAGTTCAGTTTTGGGCACCAGTTCTCAACAAGGCTATCGGGGAACTGGAGAATGTGCAGAGAAGAGCAACCAAACTGATAAGAGGCATAGAGGAGCTATGCTTCTAACTGATGAGGAGATATTAGAGGAACTGATTTTATTCTCACTTGAGAAGACAAGATTAAGTGGGGATATGATCAACATGTACAAATACCTAAGTGGTCCATATACTGAACTTGGTGTTGAGCTGGTTTTGGCCAACTCAGTAGATTGTTTTAAAAAAGCCCTGCATTCTTTCCTAAATGTACATAATATAACTGGGCACTAACATTTATAGGTAAAGTTAATTCAGGGAATATCCCATTGCCTCTCAGTGGATCAGGAAGGACTTTTTTCCCCCTGCTGTAGCAAATTGGATTATGCTTTGCTGGGATTTTCTGCCTTCCTCTGGATCAACTGTGGGTATAGGATTGTGTATATGGGATTGTATGATTTTTTTCTTCCTTTTATTGGTTGAAGTAGATGGACTTGTTTCAACCTGACTAACTATGTAACCATGTAAGTGAATACTTTTGAAGACTTTTGAAAGTCAGTGGGATATACTAGGCAGCAAGCAAAAACATTGTCCCTGAAGTTTATGTGCTGAAAGCAGAAAAAAATAGGCACCACAGTTTGTTGTGTATGGGGCTGCATCACTGCAGACCAGTCAGTGTGCCCATGCTGACCAGTGTCTACAGTCAAATGCACCTATAATGGGCACTTGAGCATCAAAACTGGACCACTGAGCAATGGATGAATGTGGTCTGGTTTATTGAATCACATTTTCTTATACACTGCATGGATGGCTGGATGCATGTACGTCACTTACTTGGGGAAGGGATGGTACCAGAATGCAGTATGGAAAGAAGGCAGAAACCCTGGGTCTTGCCAATCATGTGGACGTTACTTTGACAGCTTCTACCTAGCTAAACATTGTTACTGACCAAATACAACCCTTCGTGGAAATGGTATTTCCTGGTAGCAGTGGCTCTTTCAGCAGAATAATGTGTCCTGCCACACTGCATAAATTGCTAAAGAATGGTTTGTGAGATACTCCCTTTCTACAATGGAAACATTTTTTCCAGTCAGAGTGACCTTCAACTACAGAACAGGGTGCTCTTCTCCCCTAACTAGTTGGGACACGATTACATACAAGCCCAGTTTTAAAGCATTTGTTCGCACAAGTTGCAAGTTCTGAAAGTCTGGGGCTGTAAGGACTAGAGATGGGCCGAACACCGCCATGCCAGAATTCTGGAACTTTGCAAAAATTTGGACCTGAACAGGAAACCCCCTTGAAATCTATGGTACCCAAAATTGAAAACTCAAAACTCCCCATTTTGAAGGCTTATATGTAATTTCTTGGCCATAAAAAGGGTGTGGGGGCCCGGCAACTGCCCTGGGAGACTTGTACCAATGCAAAAAAACTTTTAAAATAGAGTGGTGATTTTAATGATGGTTAAAGTGAAACAATAAAAATGAAAAAGTTTTTTAAATATAGTGCCTGGGGGGGGGGGGGGGGGTCCCTCTAGTCTTCCTGTAAAGTGGTGCATCTCCATTGTGTATAGAACCTGCTGCAGCAAAACTAACATATATAAAGGGAAAAAAAAGGCATTTAAATTTCATTTCTCGGCATGCTTTCTTTATTTTGTAAACAACGGCTTGGGGAGCCAGTCTATATGACGAGGCCACAATTTAGTGCACTTGAAACAAGATTAGAGATTGTTTGGATAAATTCTGGTATCTTTTTGGCAGTCTTTGGATGGAAATAACACATTTTTGCACCACAGTGAGCAAGCCTTATGTGAAGAAGCCAAATTATAGTAAAATCAGGCCAAGATTAACAATTTATTTTTAAGGTAAGGTAAGGCATGAAGGTTAAAAAAAACGTCTGTGTTTAGCAGCTCCCCCAGCCCCACTAATACTTGCTTGAATCCAATCACAATCAAGCAATGTGCACAAATGTGTCGGCTCTCTGGGGACTCTCCCTCATCATTGACTGAGACAACAGTGTCAATTACAGCCAGTGAGCCAATGAGAAGAGAGAGTGTGAAGCCGAGCCGTGGCTCTGTGTGTGAATGGACATGAAGATCAGGGGCTCGGGAGTAAGCCTGCTTGGGTGCCCTCATTGCAAGCTGCTTTCTCTTCGGGCACTTGGCAAAAGGGAGGGGCCAAAAGCTATAGTGGGTAGCCAAAGAAGAGGAGGATTGGGGCTGCTCTGTGCAAAACCATTGCACAGAGCAGGTAAGTATAACATGTTTGCTATTTTTTTTTAAAGTTGCTGTAAAGTTGTAATCACTACAGTGCACCTTTACATTAGAGTGTGCCTAGCAATCACAGCCCCTCATCACAGTGCCCCTTGCATTCTAAAGACATAGTACAGGACTCTGTATCTCGGCGGCGCCATTTTTAAACTTCAAGACTGCCATGACAAGGCTATACTGACAAGGCTGCAATGACACTGGACAAGGCTGCAGATGGATGGGTAAGGCTGCAAATGGACACTAAGGCTGCATTGATGGGCATTTAAATGTAAGTTTTTTCCTTAAACTTCACTCCTAAAGGTTTTTTTCCTTAAAATTCCCTCCTAAATTTGGGGTGTGTGTTATACGCCGGCGTGTGTTATATGCCGATAAATACGGTAATGTATAGAAGGTAGGGCCCGAAAGTGACTCAAGCCCAGGGGCCCCCACCACCCTAAGTCCTGCCCTGATGATCACCTTGGGTTGGGCTTTTTACTAACTGTTTCAGAGAAACCCCATTTAGTGCCTCCATTACATTCCTGCTCCTGCTTATAATTTAAGTTTGAGAATTCCAGTTAACAGTCAGGCATGTTGAAATCACCCATAATAAAAACCTCTCCTTTCATTGCCATTTCACTTATCTCATCAATCAAGTTATCATAATCTTCAGACTTTCTTGGGGGTCTGTACACTACACCAATTCTGAGGGAAGATCCCTCTCTGGTTGGAAGGCACCCCAAAGAGTTTCAAGTATTTTATTTGATTTTGAATTAAGGTTGTCCTTATGCTATTTTTGACAAATGTCTTTCCTGTATAGTGTGTACCCTGATATAGTTATTTCCCACTCACTAGAATCCTGGAATTATGTCTCTGTAAATGCAAAAGAATCCAAGTTGTCCGTAGACATATGTGAGAGCTGTCTGCTCACAAAGCTTGTTGCCTAAACTACAAGCATTGTTGCACATGAATGGACAAACCCTGCCATTAACTGCTGTATTTTTAACACCAGAAACTTTAAATTAATTATCAACCCCAGCAGCCCTATCCTTAGCAAAACAAACTTTCCAATTGTTTTAACCTGCTGGGGACAGAAATGTTCCTCATCAGTTAAATCTCTGCCCCCATTTCTCAGTTTAAATGCATGTCAAAAAACTGCTAAATTCCATACCAAGAATCTCAGCGATCATGTGTGTGGGATGCAGATGCTTATACAGCTCAATATCAGACCCCCTTCTAGCATCATGAACTCTGCTATATGAGGACTTTAATTGTTGTGCATGATGGATAGGTAAGACCTTTGAAAATGTAAGTGCACCCTAACTGGTGAAAATACCAGCCTAAATGCTGAAAATTCTTCTGTAGAGAACGCACATTATTCTGGGACAAACAATACCTCCCAACTTTTTGAGATGGGAACAAGGGACACCTATCAGCAAAAGTATGTAGGCATAGGACACACACCCTGTCACGCCCCCTTATAGGAGAAGTTTACAAAAAAATGATTAGTTAAACCCACAAGTGCTTATTTTAACCACTATTATTCCTTTATGTTAGCTTTTGGAATTTACAAATGTAGTAATTTAGGAATTTGATTAAAGGTTTAGCACTGGGAATTACTTTTTAAAGGATAAAAATGTGCATTTTATATACAAATATATAGATCAGACCTAAATGAGGGATACATGAGGATAAAAGAGGGACAGAGGGACTTTGTTCCAAATCAGGGACAGTCCCTTGAAATCTGGGACAGTTGGGAGCTATGGACAAACCATTGGAGCCAAGATGCACAACATCAACATTGCACTATTCACTAGCTTTTTTGACAATATTTAAAACACACTTCCTGATAGTAGTGGCAGGTAAACACCTAACTTCCTTTGATGCTTCCACATGATTCCTTAAAGAAACACCCCTTACAATTAAATCACCAACAAGTAGATGACTTCTCCTTTTAGTAGCCTTATCCACAATACTTTCCTGGTTTGCAACATTAGATACAAAATTTACTTTGGAAAATAAATTTATTTCCCAGGGACCTCCTTCCTATGCACAGAATGGTTATCATTCTCCCAAACAGCTGTGTTTGCATCCTTTGTATCTGCTTCTAGCTCAG
Organism: Lithobates pipiens; assembly: GCF_037356315.1. NCBI lineage: Eukaryota > Metazoa > Chordata > Amphibia > Anura > Ranidae > Lithobates > Lithobates pipiens. The sequence goes on from NW_027507748.1 coordinate 329,356,986, forward strand.
AAAGTACATTATAAGGGTTATACAGCACCACACCAAAGGCTATATATTTATGGTCCACAGTCCTCACTCTTCCAATGCTATATATGTTTTTTTTTTTTTACCAGCACTTTTTACCAAGGCTGTCTTAGAGGTTTTCAGCTTGCTAGGTCACTGTATTTTGTAGGACCACAATCTGTTGTCTTTTGTTGTGCTTCACTGGCAAGTTATAGCTTCTGGGGCAGCAATCCTATTTCTTTTGTTCATGATTTATACACTTAAGAGGTATTATTCCATGGCATGGGACTGGCGTGCACCCCTCAATCTGCTCATCGCATCTTCCGCCAATTGTGTAAATCAAGGAGGAAAGCAAGTATCCATAAAACAGGCCTACAGAAAATTCTTCATACATTTTTTTGACTGTCACATGGTCCTCTTGCTTCCAAGAAGCTCTAGAGCCAACCCTGTCAGTGAGTTTAAATGTCTTTAAAGTGGTTGTAAACCCTTACAAACCACTTTGACCTACAGGTAAGCCTAGATTAAGGCTTACCTGTAGGTCCAAGAAAAAAAATATGGTTTAGGAGATATTTACCTGAAGACAGCCACTGATGTCTACGGTGCATGCGCCGTAGACAGCGGCGTGCAGGTGCACTGGGTAAGCCGCAGATCACGGCGATATGCCGCGAGTATCGGCACAGCGAGTGAATCACAGCGCCAGAGCAGCGAGACCCACCAAGAAGATGGTTGCTCGGAACTACAGGGGACAGCGGTGACTTCGCTTGCTCCTGTGTCAGATAAGTGACACATAATGGACTACTATGTGATGCATAGTAGTCCATTATGCTTTACCTTTGCAGGGAATCAAAGAGGAAGTAAACCCATCAGGGTTCCACTTTAATAGGCAGTGCTTAAGAGGAGGTACTTTGCTAATTACTCTTCTTAGCCCTGCCCCAGGCTGACTGCATACAGTACATATATTTCGAAAAAAGCAAGTGAGAGCAAATAAGAGCAATAAAACAGAGGAGTGAGAATGAATGTGACCTAAAGAGAGTGAGCAAGAGCATAAGAGTGAAGAAGAGCAAAAAAAAGAGAGAGCGAGAGCAAAATAGAGTGAGCAAGAGCTTAAAGTAGAAGTCTGGTCCAAACCTAAACTTACATCTGCTCCCACCCCCATTTCTAAACCCTATACTAAGTACCTTGTAAAGGGAAGATGTGTAGACTTACCTGAACTAAGGGTGTTCCAGTCTGGTCATGTGATCACCTACCAGTGACGCCATCAAGGGAGATGAAGGACAGCAGTCAACAGATGCCATAGCAAGCCTTTGAGTGACATCACCGCCCAGGCTCTGCAGCCATTGTTGCGGCCTTCACTCTTTTGATGCCAGCCATTGGGGAGATCACATGACCAGAGGTTTAGACCAGACTTCTACTTTAAAAGCACAAGAGAACAACACAACAAATGAAGATGTGTGAGAGGGAAAAATTGGGAAAGAAAAATAAAGAGAAGTTTCTTTTTTAATATAAAATATATGGTATTAATGCGCTAGATTCAATAGAGTGGTCAAAAAATATGTCAAAGACGACAATGTATCAATACCTTACATGTATTCATCTAGATCCATCATACAGCCATAACCACATAAAGTGCTCTCATGCATATATGTGCAAAAAAATTACAATTCATTAATCAATTCATTAGAAAGTGCCTAATGTGCATATAAAGTGCAATAATCGTTTGTGCTAACTTTTGAAAAACTTAAAGTAAAGTGCTAGTAACGGAATAAATATCCCAAATCTTCACATAAAGTGCTATAAGTGCTGTGCCTGCTATAGGAAAATATCAAACAGTAACTAATCCTTCTAATTAGATTGTACCCACAGAATGCTTCATAAAGTGCCTGTGTGCATAAATGATGTAAACTCCACACTAGCGCTTTATATATTATGTAATTGATATACAAGAAATACTATGAGCAGTGTATTCTGATACCCCAAATGCACAAAATACTTTGCGTGCTACAAAGTGTTAAACAGCTCATCCTCCTGGTTACTAATGATAAGGTGCTATATTACTTAAAAAAATAATAAAAATGCCACAGTGTCAATTATAGTAAAACTTTAAACTCCTTTTAACGCCGTTAATCCTTGCAATCAACTCCGATTTGATCTACTGTGCTGCAGTCTCTTTAACCTTCATATTAACATACGCTGTTCTCTTGGTCACTCTGTCTAATTTTCCTTCCGATTTATAATCAGATTAATTCACCAGGTGCGGACATACAAAGGAAAAAACAGAGAAAAACCATAATAGTGTGATACTGCAAGCACGGAGTATTTCTGCGCTGTAATTGGTGATCCTACTCACAAAACCCAATAGTGTGTCAAGCCTCTGATAGAGCGTCAGTTTTGCACTCCTCCTCACAGCCTCCAAAACATAGCAAGCCTTTGAGTGACATCACCGCCCAGGCTCTGCAGCCATTGTCGCGGCCTTCTCTCTTTTGATGCCAGCCATTGGGGAGATCACATGACCAGAGGTTTAGACCAGACTTCTACTTTAAAAGCACAAGAGAACAACACAACAAATGAAGATGTGTGAGAGGGAAAACTTGGGAAAGAAAAATAAAGAGAAGTGTTTTTTTTTTTTAGAAACACTACACAAATCTTCTGCAAACTGGAGTGGTAGTGGATTTATTCTGCAAATTATACCAGGTTCATTGAAGTGCTGGCAGCGGATGTTGAAGTGGATTTCAAAGCTGGATACCAGACACAGTATGTCTGCTCAAGAAAGTAGTCTACTACTTATTAGGACTTTTTAACGCTTTTTTTTTTTTTTTGCACGTCTGGGGGATTTTGTATTTTATGCATGGAGTACAGTAATTATTTTTAACAGACTAATATATGTGAATTCTGTTAATGGTTTAAATGAACTTAGGAAAAAAAACAATAAACTTAATTAATAATCATTAATAATATTTTATTGAATCTACAGATCCTATGTATGTGGGAAAGAACATATAACACAGATGATATTTGAAGGTAGCAATTTAATGATAAAAAAAATAATTCTTTGCCTTGAAGCAACATTTCCATAACAAAAAAAAAATTGGTGATAAGGTGATAATCAGTGCCTGTGAAACTGTTAAGCCACCCACACATGGATTTATCCATGTATGGGCTAGCTGGTTATACTCAAGTCGATCAACTTGTGTGCAACCAGCCTGTCAGAAGACTATAGCTTAGTGGGAGGGATTCTTATCCCCATTCCCCATCCCCAAGGCTTATCTTATCCCCATTCTTATTGGATGCGTAGAAGAGGAAATAGGCTCTTGCTCTTTTTTTCTCTCTTTCTTTCTTTTGTGTTTTTTTTTTTTTTCATTCAACTTGCTGGCTCAATGAAAAAAAAAAAGACTTATGTATGGCCTGCCTTTGAAAAATTAGTACATAGATAATTAGATTACATAGACACACATGCACCAAATACTGGCAGCATAACTGAGATGAGTTCAACTCTGTTCACCTTGCAATATTATATAGAGTACCATACACTTTTTGTTATGTGTTATGTGTGTATGCAATATTAACCACTTCTGCCCCGGACCATTTTGCTGGCCAAAGACAGGACCACTTTTTGCGATTCGGCACTGTGTCGCTTTAACTGACAATTGCGCAGTCATGCCACGTGACTACCAAACAAAATTGACGTCCTTCTTTTCCCACAAATAGAGCTTTCTTTTGGTGGTATTTAATCACCCCTGCGGTTTTTATTTTTTGTAAACAAAAATAGAGCGTCAATTTTGTAAAAAATTATTATTTTGTTATAATAAATATCCCCCAAAAATACATAAAAAAACATTTTTTCCCTCAGTTTAGGCCGATACCTATTCTTCTACATATTTTTGGTAAAAAAAAAACGCAATAAGCGATTATTGATTGGTTTGCGCAAAAGTTATAGCGTTTCAAAAATAGGGGATATTTTTACTAGTAATGGCGGCGATCATCGATTTTTACTGTGACTGCAACATTATGGCGGACGCATCGGACATTTTTGACACATTTTTGGAACCATTGTCATTTATACAGCAATCACTGCTATACAAATGCCGCGATTCCTGTGTAAATGACACTGGCAGTGAAGGGGTTAACCAGTGGGTGGCAGTGTAGGGGTTAAGTGTTCCTAGGAGCGTGCTACTAACTGTTGGGGGCTGAGCTTTCTTTTAGTGAACACTGATCTCTGCTCCAATCCCATGGAGCAGAGATCAGCATCACTTGTTGCTAGGCAGAACAGGGAGATGCCGTTTACAACGGCATCTCCCAGTTCAGCCGCCCCGTGAGACGATCGCGGGTATGTCCTCTGTGCTTCCTCACAGTCACCAGATACTATCCTCAGTGGCTGTCTTCCAGCACTGTTATGCTAACTGCAGCCTCATCTGCACAGAAATGTTGCACTGCTTGCCAGCCTCAATCTGCTTTCTCCACCACTCACAGAACTTTTCTTACAACACTCCCACAATGCATCACGTTCTGTGAATGGATGGTGGAGAAGATAAATGGTCTCCCCTGCCCATTCACAGAATGTGATACATTGTGAAATTGTAATAAGATGAGCTCTGTCAATGACATAGAGAACAGAAAGGGCTGGGCAGATGGCACAGCTTTTCTTTGTAGCTGAGTTGGACCCAGTTCCCTCTCAAATACTGCGGTCACCCTCTGACTCTATTCCACACTCTCTAACCTACAACTTCAATCTCTCCCTCTTCTGGCATCTTCCCCAACTCTCTAAAACATGCACTAGTCACCCCCATACTTAAAAAGCCTTCCGTGGGCCTCACCAATCTTAACAACCTATGCCTAATCTCCTTGCTCCCCTTTTCCTCCAAACTCTTTGAATGCCTGGTCTACAACCAACTGAGTGACCACCCCATTAAGAATAATCTTCTTGATCTCCTTTCAGTCTGGATTTCACCCTCAACACTCCACAGACAATGCTCTTGTCTACGCCCAGCTTTCTGCCTGTCAGATGTAAGTGACAGATATTTGTAATATTATGAATTAAAGCACATTTCACTAAGTGGCGCTTTTCTACTTGTTTTTTTCTTTTCATGTGACTGAGTCGGCTTCACTCTAAAGAACAGCAGCCTTCTGTGAAAGAGCATATATTAGTGTCTGTCCGTCTAGCAAGATACAGCGTTTTTGGACTGATTGCACACTTACAAGTATTTTTTATTTAATACAAAAAAATCATGGCTAGACAGTAGTCTCATAAAGACTTTTTACTGATAGTTATTTATTACAGTTCATTTTAATCTTAATTTTATTTGCTTATCAGTTTGATTAATTATGTGATTTACATTGATTTACTGAGCTCCATTGTTCCTTTTTTCTATCTTCCTAACCAATGACACCACAAAGCTCTTAATCCACTCCCTGGTCATCTCTCGCCTTGACTACTGAAACCTCCTCATTGGCTTACCTTTAAATAGGTTATTCAGTTCATTATTAATGCTGCTGCCAGACTCATCCACCTTATAAACCGCTCAGCGCCTGCTAGCCCTCTCTGCCAATCCCTTCATTGGATGCCACTCATCCGATGCATTAAATTCAAAATTGTCAGGGTTTTTCCCGCATGAAACGGGCGAATGTGCGTGTGTGCGCATGCGCGCTGCTGGGCAAGCAAGGCATCGACGCGGGTGTGTGCCCCAGCGCGCATCCCAGGTGCACGCACGTGCATGCCAGTGGCCCCATTTAAGGAAGGCAGCTGCACTTGCTCAGTGCTGTTTGTCTGCAGCTCTGTATCTGAACCTCCTGCAATCTGCCTGCTGTTTGTATCTCTGATCTGGCTTTCGACTGACCTTGCTGACCTCTCCTGCCCTGACCCCGGCCTGCTTGACCTGGCTTTGGATTGTACCTCCGTTGACGAACCCCTGCCTGCCTGTACCTCGCTTCTGCCTACTGAACATATCTGACTGCATTACCCGTTGTGACCCAGGCTGCCTGACTATTCTTCTGTCGTTCAAGTGTGCTGCACCTTGTTCCTGCTGCCGTTGCTCCTGTGTCTGCTGATTGCTGCCTGCTTTTCCACCATCTGCCCTGCAGTTCCAGTATCCAGGAGGACCCAGCTGCTGCTTCCAGTCAGACACTCCTACCCTGCTGCGCTCACGGGACCACTGTCTCCATTCCAGGGGCCCCTGAACCAGAGCTGTAAGAGAGGTCTTCTTCCGTCAAGTCAGGCTCACCACCAGGTATCTAACAAAAATGCTAACAAGAACTTCCAAAGCCACCCACAACCTGGCCCCCAGCTACATCACTAACCTAGTCTCAAAACACCAACCAGTTGTTCTTCCCAAGACCTCCTGCTCTCTAGTTCCCTTGTCATTTCCTCCCATGCTCACCTCCAGGACTGCTCCCTGGCCTCTACCATCCTTTGGAATTCCCTACCCCAATCTGTCTGACTATCGCCTACTCTATACACTTTTAGGCAAACCCTGAAAACTTTTCTCTTTAGAGAAACCTATCCAGCCTCCACCTAACATCTGTACTTTTATTTTTTCCATCAGCTCATCCCCCACAGTTATTATTTTTTGTATCACTAGACCCTTCCTTTTCAGGTTGAAAGATCTAACGAGCAGGGCCCTCTGATTCCTCCTGTATTGAATGGTATTGTAACTGTAATGTTTGCCCTAACATTGTACAGCGCTGCTCAAACTGATGGTGCTATATAAATCCTGTATATTAATAATAATAATAATAATAAAGCACTGAAAGACAGAGAGGTGACTATGTAGCAGAAGCAGACACCTGTAGGTACTGAGATACACATCATTACACATAACTAATGTGTATAGTGGTGTATCACGACACCCCCATAAAATGTATACTGGATGTAAGCTTTGAAGCCAAAGACAGGCTTCCTAGCACTTTAAATTTTGTTTGTCTGTCAAGCTTTAAATTTTCTTTTTGGGTCAAGCTGCCCTAAACAGACTATTTCCATTACTAAATCAGTCTTCCTTTCATACTGTAGTATTATCATACTGTAGCAGTATGTAGTAGGCAGCTCTGGGTTCAAGCAGAAGTAGAGGTGACTTCCTGTCTGTTGCTGAAACAAAATTGAGTCAGGCTGAGTGCTTTTCAACCATTCAAAGGAAGCCTTGTATTTTTATTAGTGAATACAAGGCTTCCTCTGAGTGGCTAAGGCGAAAAAGCAGGTGGGTGATGTCGCCTTTACTGCTTTTGAACACAGCACTGCACACTGTATGTAGCTGATGCTACTACAGTATGGTACAACACTCACAGTCATAAAATAACTGAGTAATGGAAAAAGCTTGTTTACGCCAGCTTGACCCAGTTTAACTATTTAATGTGATAGGAAAGCTGGACTTCAGCTTTAATTGGGATTTATGTTATCATGATGCAATCGTTCTAGATTGGCTGTGGAACAGGGCGGGAAAACACAAGATGAACAGTTCTACAAAGCTGCATGGAGAGGCCCTAATAACATAGTATAACATGAAACTCGCTTTTCTAAAAGTTCACAAATAATTTCCTTTAGCAAATCAAATCAACTTGCCCATTCCATTTATGTTCTAAAAGGTAAAATTAAGTAAAGTGAATTAAAGTGAACGTGTTATTAAAGGACAATTTTGCCTTTGGTACAAGTTGTCCTTTCCAGTATGCTTCCCTCGCTGAATGAATCCCACCTGGTCTTATACTTACCTTCATCCTCATTGCAGTCACTGCGAGGCCTGCCTTGAGCCTCAAGACCCTTCTTTTTAAATTGGTCATGCTGGGTCCTATTTGTTCTGCATAAGGGTGCCACATACCCATTCATTCATATGGGAGACTATTTATTTTTTTAAGTTTTTAAGTGTTTAACCACTTCAGCACAGGGAGATTTTCCTGCTCAGCGACCGGGCCGTTTTTTGCTACATGGCACTGCGTCAATTTAACTGACAAGTGCGTGGTTATGCTATACTGTATCCAAACAAAATTGATGTCCTTTTTTTCGCCATAAATAGAGCTTTCTTTTTGATTATATTTAATCACCTCTGCATTTTTTATTTTTTGCATTATAAACAAAAAATGCAACAATTTAAAAAAAAAAAACACAATATTTTTTACTTTTTGCTATAATAAATATCCCAATTTAAAAAAATATAAATTCTTCCTCCGTTTAGGCCAATATATATTCTTCTACATATTTTTGGTAAAAAAAAGCGTATATTGATTGGTTTGCGCAAAAGTTATAGCATCTAGAAAATAGGGTATAGTTTTCTGGCATTTCTATTAGTATTAGATTTTTTTTTTTTTACTAGTGATGGCAGTGATCTGCGATTTTTATTGGAACATTATTAAAGTCACCCACAATCAATAACCTAGATGGGGAGTGATGCGCTAGTTTTCTCAATATTTCATACAAAATAACACTGGAAAATGGAGGAGGGATAGAAGGCAGCACTGGAATGGCTTCCGTAAAATGCCCCAATGAGGACAATGCAATCAATCGCTGACATAAATGCTGTCTCCATGATTCTTCGTATGCAGATTTTCATTTTGCCGTTTTGGAAAACCACTTGACTTATTCAGGCATAAAAACTACTCCAAGATCCTTCATAGCTTAAGAAGGGGTTAACTGTTTTTCAAGTTTTTTCACTAGTCGACTGAACTTGAAAAAGGATTCCAAGTACAAGGTTGTGATGCTTTGCCAGCTCCTGACTTATGCCTGCGACAATCAAAACATTGAGCCTTATCCCCAAAGAGGAATTACTGCCACTACTGCCAACAAAATGTTCAAAAAGTTTCTTGGTGCCCTGCCAATTCTAAAAAATGGCAAACATCTGAACTGGAAGGGGCAGCCAGTCATTGCAAATGTCAAATTTCTCTGTTATTACACATCAATAGGTATATATCGGGACGCTACAAAAAAAATAAAAAGGGCTGCTGGTTCGAATTCCAACCACAACACTACCTGCCTGGAGTTTGCATGTTATCCCTGTGCTTGTGTGGGTTTACTCGGGGTACTCCAGTTTCCTCCCGCACTCCAAAGACTTGTAGGTAGGTAAATAGGCTTCTGTTCAAAATTGGCCCTAGTATAAGAATGGGGACCTTGGATTGTGGGATCCTTGAGGGTAGGGACCGATGTGAGTGTGCAGGGATAGGGACAATTGTAGACACTCACTCAGGTTGAACGGGATGGACTGGTGTCTTTATTCAACCTTACTAACTATGTAACTATAACTATATAACTGATTAACTGTAACCGATCCTCATGCTGCACTATCGCCATGACTGTATGCACCGACTATCTTGAACCTTTTGTTTTGTATGTACCCATTCAATTTCTTCCAACCCAGACAGTAGGGGAAGCTACTGATGCCTTGGGTACTAGAAAGAATGAGGAGAAACCCCCAGATTTGTTCTTTTGGCAGCAGCACTATGGACTTGTTGGAGTATAATTCTTATACGTGATCTTGCAGTCATTTTTTCTTCTGTTAGTCATGAATGAAATGATTTGGTGATTGTACTCCCAGCTAATTGTCTTTGATGTTTGTCAACCAAACCCTCCAAAAAGGAAGCTATCCTGGCTCCCACTGAAAGACACTGGTTGGGCCCACCTTCTAAGCCCTTGTACACACGGTCGGAGAATCTGTCGGAATAAGTCTTATCGGACCGTGTCGTCAGATAATCCTACTGTGTGTGGTATGCATCGGACTGATTCCGTCCGAATCTCCGTCCGACCCAATTTTCCAACATGTTGGAAATATTTCCCGACCTAATCCGATCATGTGTAGAGCATTTTCATCGGACCAAGTGCCACGCATGCTCAGATCAAATTCCTACATCAAAGCTATTGGCTACTAGCCTGAATGTAGTCCCATCGTAACGAAATTACGTCATCACGTTTTGAAAGATCGGATTTTTCGCCAACTTGGCCCGACCGTGTGTATGCAACAGTTTCGGACACAATCCGTCGGACTAAATCCGACGGGCAAAATCCGACAGATTTGGTTGGCAAAATCTCCGACCGTGTTTACGTGGGCTAAGACTTTCCAAATGTTTAGCAGCCTAGTCTGAATTTGATACCATGTAAACAGTAAGTTTGAGCCCCCTTCACTGTGATCTTTTAGATTTCAGCTGGGCATATACGATTTGGCTTCCTTAACCCTTCTGAAGTTTGACAGACTTGAGCAAAAAGACAGCTGCTTCCTCTTATTAGACTGTGGCCAGGGTCTGGACATTTCTTCTTCCACTAGCTTTGTCCAGCTTTTTGCCAAACAACAACCTCCCATTATGGAGAATGTTACAAAGGGCTTGTGTGGAAGCTTCATCCACCCTCTAGTGGCACAACCACAAAGCTCTCATCGCAAAGGTCTATTAAAGCGGTTGTAAACCCTTACAACCAACTTTGACCTACAGGTAAGTCTAGATCAAGGCTTACCTGTAGGTCCAAGAAATATCTCCTAAACCTATACGGTTTAGGAGATATTTACCCGAAGACAGCCACCGCTGTCTACGGCGCATGCGCTGTAGACAGCGGCGCGCAGGCGCACTGGGTAGGCCGCAGATCGCGGCGATATGCCGCGAGTGTCCGCTCCCGTGCGCATGCGTGGGAGTGATGTCATCGCTGCTCCAGCGAATCACAGCGCCGGAGCAGCGAAACCCGGAAGTCACTCCAGGATCCACGGCAGCGGCGGACATGAAGACGGAGGACCGCTTCGGGGGCTTTGTTCTCAGGTAAGTTATTCATAATGAGCTAGTATGTTATGCATACTAGCTCATTATGCCTTTGCCTTTTTTTTGTAGCCTTTACTTCCTCTTTAAAGCCTCTGCAAAAAGTCAGAAGCCAGGTTCAGGTCCTCCATTCCCACTTCTGCAGATTCCATTTGAATTAAAGGCCATTTCTTAATGCTTTGAACATCACAGTTAACACTGTTGCTAGTCAACCGGCAAAAACATGCCACAGTATTATCTACAAGTCTAATGCCGCGTACACATGATCAGTGTTTTCGTCTGAAAAATCTTGGATGTTTTTTCTGCCGGAATTCTGCTCAAGCTTGTCTTGCATAAACACGGTCACACAAAAGTTCTCTGAACTTTAGACCGTCAAGAACGCGGTGACGTACAACACGTACGACGGGACTATAAAGAGGAAGTTCAGTAGCCAGTGCGCCACCCTTTGGGCTCCTTCTGCTAATCTCGTGTTAGTAGAAGTTTGGTGAGAGACGATTCACGCTTTTCAGACTCGTGCTTTTCTAATCGTTACTGCAGTTTGTGCTTGTGGGTTCGTATCTGTTCTTCGGTACGTATAGTCAGTTCGCATCTGGGTTTCAGTGCGTATTATTATTATAGTACATATTTGATTTGAAGTGCGTTCTTGTCAGCTGATTTCTGATTTTCAGCTCGTTCTTCTCAGGCCTTTCTGTGTTTCAGTGCGTTCTGTTAGTTCGTTCTGACCAGCTTACTGTTTTGAAGCCATGTTGCGATTATGTACTCATCATAGCGTTTGTGCTGTGAAGGGGCTTGGTGTTGGGGTTCTTGCTTTGACCGAAGCCAAGTCCATGAACAGGGTGGAGTTCATGGACCAAGAATTGGTTGATCCAGCGTGACCAATTCTGTCACATGCCTTTGTTGTGGGAGATCCAGGAGAATAATCCTGATGATTTCAGGAATTTTCTACAGATGACGGACCCCATTTTTCACCGTCTGTTGGCTTTGCTGTCCCCTTTTATTACGAAGCAGGACACCTGCATGCGGCAAGCCATCACCCCCGAGCAGAGGCTAAACACTAACCTTGCAGTACTTGGCGATGGGGAGAAATCTGCAGGAGCTCAAGTCATGAGTCAACAAGTCAACAGTCATCAGCTGAAAATTGTGTGTGATTGATGAAGCAAAAACTAAAACGATGTCCTTTTTTATACACAGGAAAGTCTCAGCCAGGATGAGGGTCTGGAATGTGGCAGCCAGGAGGTGGCAGGTGGAAGTGACAGCCAGGAGGTGTACTGAGTGGACTGAACCAATCCTAGGTCTTTCCCCTCCGCCTTCCACCCAAAATGCCCAGGAAGGGGAGGGGCATGGAGGAGGCAGCATTTGCCCTCATTCGGGATGCTCATGCAACCCTGCGAGACCCCCCCCCCCCCCAGCATTCAAGAGGGCTATGGTTGCATAGTAGCAGCAAAAATGCAGGAAATGGAGAAGGGACAATGCCTCTTATGTGAGAACATAATTTTACAGATCCTAAATAAGGGGTTAAGTGGCCAAATTACAGAAAATACACACCTTTGTGAGTTTGTGCATCCTACTCCTCCTCCACCTCCTTCTCCTACACCTCCTCCACCTGCTCCTCCTCCTACACCTCCTCCTGCCACAACTCGACAAACAAAACCAGAGCCTGGAAACAAGCGTTCAAGTAAGACAAGAAAGTGATGGCCTGAGTTCGGTCTGGTCTGACAGAAGACGCAGGCTGTTGTAGTACCACAGCCTGGGGACATATATGTCATCTGCTGCTGTTCCTGATCTCTCATAGTCCAGGACCAGATTGTGCTCACTATTGTATTGACTCCTCAGGCTACCAATTTTCTTTTTCAAATAGTTGATGTCTGCCCTGGGGTCCAAAGGCTTCTTAAATTTCTACAGTTTCTCCAGCGTTGCCTTCCCTCTTGTTGTTTTTGTGGTAACTTGACACAAAAATAAAAAAAATTATGGAGATCACTAAAAAATAATTTTAAAATAATCAAAATAAAAAAGGAGCTCTTGATTTACCTAAAAAAAGTAAAAAAAAAACACTATAACATATAATTCTAAACATTATTATGGAGATGTGGCTTTAACCACTTCAGCCCCGGACCAATAAACACCTTAAGGACCAGAGGTCTTTTTCCAATTTCGCACTGCGCTGCTTTAACTGGTAATTGCGCGGTCATGCAATATTGCACCCAAACGAAATTTGCATCCTTTTCTTCCCACAAATAGAGCTTTCTTTTGATGGTATTTGATTGCCTCTGCGATTTTTGTTTTTTGCAATATAAATGGAAAAAGAGCGAAAATTTTGAAAAAAAAAATATATTTTCTTTTTTGTTATAAGAAAAATCGAATACATTGAGGGCAAAATTTATTCAGCCACATGTCTTTAGTAAAAAAAATGTCAATAAGCGTATATTTTTTGGTTTGCGCAAAAGTTATAGCGTCTACAAACTAGAGTACATTTTCTGGAATTTACACAGCTTTTCATTTATGACTGCCTATCTCATTTCTTGAGGTGCTAAAATGGCAGGGCAGTACAAACCCCCCCAAATGACCCCATTTTGGAAAGAAGACACCCCAAGGAAATTGCTGATGGGTATGTTGAGCCCATTGAATATTTTTTTTTTTTGTCCTAAGGGATTGAATAATGACAAAAAAAAAAAAAAATTTACAAAAAGTTGTCACTAAATGATATATTGCTCACACATGCCATGGTTATATGTGGAATTGCACCCCAAAATATATTCCGCTACTTCTCCCGAGTATGGGGATACCACATGTGTGGGACTTTTTGGGAGTCTAGTCGCGCACGGCACCCCGAAAACCAATCACCACCTTCAGGATTTCTAAGGGTGCAAATTTTTGATTTGACTCCTCACTACCTATCACAGTTTCGAAGGCCATAAAATGCCAAAATAGCACAAAACCCCCCAAAATGACCCCATTTTGGAAAGTAGACACCCCAAGCTATTTACTGAGAGGCATGTTGAGTCCATGGAATATTTTATATTTTGCCACAAGTTGCGGGAATATTACAAACTTTTTTTTTTTTGCACAAAGTTGTCACTAAATGATATATTGCTCACACATGCTATGGGCATATGTGAAATGACACCCCAAAATACATTCTGCTGCTTCTCCTGAGTACAGGGATACCACATGTGTGGGACTTTTTGGGAGCCTAGCCGCGTATGGGACCCCGGAATCCAAGCACCGCCTTCAGGATTTCTAAGGGCATACATTTTTTATTTTACTCCTCACTACCTATCACTACCTATCACAGTTTTGAAGGCCATAAAATGCCAAGATGGCACAAAACCCCCCCCAAATGACCCCATTTTGGAAAGTAGACACCCCAAGCTATTTGCTGAGGGCCATGTTGAGACCATTGAATATTTTTTTTTTGTCCCAAGGGATTGAATAATGACAAAAAATAAAAAAAATTTTTTTTTTTACAAAAAGTTGTCACTAAATGATATATTGCTCACACATGCCATGTTTATATGTGGAATTGCACCCCAAAATATATTCCGCTACTTCTCCCGAGTATGGGGATACCACATGTGTGGGACTTTTTGGGAGTCTAGTCGCGCACGGCACCCCGAAAACCAATTACCACCTTCAGGATTTCTAAGGGTGCAAATTTTTGATTTGACTCCTCACTACCTATCACAGTTTCGAAGGCCATAAAATGCCAAAATAGCACAAAACCCCCCAAAATGACCCCATTTTGGAAAGTAGACACCCCAAGCTATTTACTGAGAGGCATGTTGAGTCCATGGAATATTTTATATTTTGCCAAAAGTTGCGGGAATATTACAAACTTTTTTTTTTTTTTTGCACAAAGTTGTCACTAAATGATATATTGCTCACACATGCTATGGGCATAAGTCAAATTACACCCCAAAATAAATTCTGCTGCTTCTCCCGAGTACGGGGATACCACATGTGGGGGACTTTTTGGGAGCCTAGCCACGTACGGGACCCCAAAACCAAGCACTGCCTTCCGGATTTAAATATAAAATGCTACCAAAAAAACTGTTAGCGATTGCAGGGATCAGGCCTGACTCTGCGATCACTGCAGTTATGTGTTTAGTGTTTTGTAAGTGACAGTGATCGATCGATACTGCACTTGGGTGGGCTGGGCAGAGGGGCAAAACGCAGGTGCTAGCAGGTATCTGGGCTGATCCCGCTAACAATGCGTTTTTTTGGAACCCTGAACTGCTGGGGACGCTAGTATAGATCTGATCAGATCAGATATTGATCTGTTCAGATTCTATACCACTACAGGAGGTTTATGCTTTGCGTGTGGGTGTTAGCGGTACTGGCACTAACCTAGCGCTGCCTGGGGTGACGCAGACCCTGACCCTAAAACCTAACTGATATCACCCGCCGGGTGATCAGGGGTTTAAACCTTTATTGGGTAATAAATGGTGGGTGCCCCGATGCTATAAAAAGCAAACTAACCAGAGTCACCCGTAACACTTATACGGTGATCAAAGGGTTAACTAGGGGCAATCAGGGGGTTCAAATTTTTATTAGGTAGTATATGGGGGTCCCTGGCACTATATAAAAACCTGACGGGGAACCTAAATAACTAACTGTCTAACCAGCGTCACCAGTGACACTTATACTGTGATCGCTGGTGAAAGGGTTAACTAGGGGCAATCAGGGGGTTAAAACCATTATTGGGTAGTATATGGGGGTACCTAACGCTATAAAAACCTGGCGGTGAACCTAAAAAAATAACTAGCTACCTAACGACACTAGTGACACTAATGCAGCGATCAGAAAAAACGATCGCTTAGTGACACTGGCAAAAGGGGGTGAAAGGGTTAACTAGGGGCAATCAGGGGGTTAAAACCATTATTGGGTAGTATATCGGGGTACCTAGCGCTATAAAAACCTGGCGGTGAACCTAAAAAAAAAAATAGCTACCTAGCGACACTAGCGACACTAATGCAGCGATCAGAAAAATGATCGCTTAGTGACAGTGGCAAAAGGGGGTGAAAGGGTTAACTAGGGGCAATCAGGGGGTTAAAATCCATTATTGGGTAGTATATCGGGGTACCTAGCGCTGTAAATACCTGGCGGTGAACCTAAAAAAATAACTAGCTACCTAGCGACAGTAGCAACACTGATGCAGCGATCAGAAAAATGATTGCTTAGTGACACTGGCAAAAGGGGGTGAAAGGGTTAACTATGGGCAATCAGGGGGTTAAAACCATTATTGGGTAGTATATCGGGGTACCTAGCGATATAAAAACCTGGCGGTGAACCTAAAAAAAGAACTAGCTACCTAGCGACAGTAGCGACACTAATGCAGCGATCAGAAAAATGATCGCTTAGTGACACTGGCAAAAGGGGGTGAAAGGGTTAACTAGGAGCAATCAGGGGGTTAAAACCATTATTGGGTAGTATATCGGGGTACCTAGCCATATAAAAACCTGGCGGTGAACCTAAAAAAATAACTAGCTACCTAGCGACAGTAGCAACACTGATGCAGCGATCAGAAAAATGATCGCTTAGTGACACTGGCAAAAGGGGATGAAAGGGTTAACTAGGAGCAATCAGGGGGTTAAAACCATTATTGGGTAGTATATCGGGGTACCTAGCGATATAAAAACCTGGCGGTGAACCTAAAAAAATAACTAGCTACCTAGCGACAGTAGCGACACTAATGCAGCGATCAGAAAAATGATCGCTTAGTGACACTGGCAAAAGGGGGTGAAAGGGTTAACTAGGAGCAATCAGGGGGTTAAAACCATTATTGGGTAGTATATCGGGGTACCTAGCGATATAAAAACCTGGCGGTGAACCTAAAAAAATAACTAGCTACCTAGCGACAGTAGCGACACTAATGCAGCGATCAGAAAAATGATCGCTTAGTGACACTGGCAAAAGGGGGTGAAAGGGTTAACTAGGAGCAATCAGGGGGTTAAAACCATTATTGGGTAGTATATCGGGGTACCTAGCGATATAAAAACCTGGCGGTGAACCTAAAAAAATAACTAGCTACCTAGCGACAGTAGCGACACTGATGCAGCGATCAGAAAAATGATCGCTTAGTGACACTGGCAAAAGGGGGTGAAAGGGTTAACTCTAGGGGCAATCAGGGGGTTAAATCTTTATTGGGGGGTGATAGGGGGCTACCCTGGACCTAACACTAACTGCCCTGACAGTTTTAACTGTTACAACTGACACTGAATGCATTGATTAGTAAAGAAATGATCAATGCAATCAGTGACACTGTGACTGGGGGGGGAGGGGGGCGGGGGCGATCGGGGGGCGATCGGGGGGGTTTGTGTACCTATGTGTACCTATGTGTCAATGTAGTGTTTTGGTGCACTTACTTTGTGTCTTCTCCTCGTAGTCCGGTCAAAAAGACCGCCCCGAGGAGAATGACATCACTTCCTCCTTCCTGTGTAAACAATACACAGTGGGAGGAAGTACGTCATTGGTCAGGAGTGATCCAGAGGGGGTGGCCAGAAACCAACGGCCATCCCCTCATCACGGATCGCTCCTGGAGGGAAACGGACCGCCGTATCCAGCGGGAGGGCGTCCGATCGGACCCCCCACCCGCTGGAAGGCAGGCACGTACATCTACGTGCTTGTGCCTGCCTGTGCCATTGTGATGACGTACAATGGCAATACGGCGGTCCTTAAGTGGTTAAAAACGAAAAATATTATTAAGGAGATCACAAGAAATAATAAAGAAATAAGTTTGTCAGAACTTTGTGTGAATATCAGCAGCAAAACAACTTAATTCTTCTAGCATTATAAAGAACAAAAGAACTGCATTAAAAGATCCAAAAATGTACAGCGTGAGGAATGTGCTATCTCCATTATGAACACTAGCTTTACCAGACCGAGGGCTTCTGTCTCGTACTTGATTCTGAGCATGCGTGTTTTACTTGAGCGACGAAATTGCATACAGACGAACGGACTTTCCGATTGGAACTTTTTCCGTCTGAAAAATGGAGAACCTGCTCTCAATATTTTGATGGTGAGAATTCCGCCAGTAAAAGTCCAATGGAGCATACACACGGTCGCAATTTCCAACTAAAACCTCACATCGGACTTTTGATGGTGGAATTTTCGATTGTCTGTACAGGGCATAAGGGTCAGTTCACCACAATTTCTAAGTTGAAGAAGTGCTTCTGCATGCACGTTTTTGAAATGTTCAGGTGCTTTTTCAATGTGTTTTGCCATGTTACAGATGCGTTCCATACAGAAAAAATGCAACATGTTGTACTTTAGATGACTGTACTGGAACACACTGCACTGGTGACGTAGGTCTTTGGAATCCATGGTAAACACTGTTCATGCATTTTTGACTCCAATAAAATCACATTATACTGCATCCGGTTTAAATCAGCCTTAAAGTGGTTGTATAGTCAATTTTTTTGACTTTTACCTACAGGAAAGCCTATAAAAATGGCTTACCTGTAGGTAAAAAAAAATATCTCCTAAACCTGTACGGTTTAGGAGATATTCCCCTCGCAATGCGCCGCTGACTGCAGCGGCGCATGCGCACATGGGGATTCTCGGCTGATTTATTATTATTCACCTGTCATTCATTCTTTGGCACGTAGCACATTGACTTTTTATAAACGTGGGACTTTCACCGATTGGATTCTTAAAAATAGTTTTTATATTTTAGTTTTAATTTTTACTTGGGACTTTTATTGTTTTCACTTGTACTTTTATTCTGTCATTATTATTCTTTGCAATTGAATGTTTACTCATCTCTATTAATTTATTACGTGGTTAGGTTTACACATTTTTATTATTACATTCACAAATATGTACATGTGATTGTCTATGGAATTTTTCTAGTGATACTAGATACTAGCACTTGATATATGGGCACTTAGAATAATCTAATCTTTTTTGGGTTTATTATTTACCAGCGTGCTGATAATTTTTCACCTTTGTCACAATTTTTTCCACAATTTATATATTCTTTTCACAAACTTATTTTACCTTATTAATATCATTTAATTTAAGGGTATAGCGCTAAATCTATTTCCCCTTCTTCCATACAATTATTTCCACCCACACAGGGTGGAAAATTAAATAGAGGCTGCTCATACCATAGACACATTAATTGGTTCCGTAGCACAATCTTTCCCATCCTTGCTTCTATATATACTCCATTGTTTATCCTGTAAATAATTAACCCTGGTGACTGTGCCATTTCTGAATCTTCCGAATTACATATAATTTGATTCCACTGAAGAAAGGTGGGATCCCTAAGCCCTGAAACACATTGGTTGCTTTCAGTTTCCTTGCTATGAAATTACACCAATATTTAAAGAATCTGGACTGTTATGCCAAGTACACGCGATCAGACTATCCGGCGGACAACCCGCAAGACTTTGCAGCGCAGGTCTGCCGGACTTTCCAAACGAGCAGACCTGCCCACACACGACCGGACTTTTCCGGCGGACCATGGCGGGAGTCCGCCGGACTTTTGAAATGAACGTACTTGCCCACACATGGAGTAAAGTCCGTTCATTTTGAACGTGGCTCCAGGTAGACGGAACTAGCGAAGGAAGTCAATGTCACCGCCTCCATCGAAAAAACTGTGTGGGGGTCCCCCCAAAGTCCATACCAGACCCTTATCCAAGCACGCAGCCCAGGTGGTCAGGAAAGGGGGTGGGGACGAGCCAGCGACCCCCCTCCTGAGCCATACCAGGCTGCGTGCCCTCAACATGGGAGGTGCTTTGGGGAAGGGGGAGCCCTGCGGCACACAAAAAAAAAAAACTAGGACACATGCAGCTATCATATTGTCCACCTATTGTTATTGTGTGATCACTGTATCATTTTATGTTTCTTTTGTTATTACAGCTCCTTCAGATTCGTCAAAAGGACCGACGCAAGATGGTCAAGAATATAAGACAACATCCCTATTTCAACAAGGTCTACTGGAAGAAGTTAGAGGCACAGATATCACAGCAGGACTTTGTTTCGTCATCAGTAAGTATTAAAATAATAATCTAAGCACATTAGAGGGGAAGGGAAATAAAAGCAGTTAGACTTCTTGGCCCCATTACCACACTGCATATTGATTGACAAGGATATAGACTCATTTAGAGCAGTATGTTATTGCCATCATCCCAAAATATACATAATATTGGAATACCACTGCATATTGATTTTAACTGGGATCTGACTGACAGCAAGATTCTACATAAAACCTTTTCTGTACACCGTATGCATGTAACGTCAGTGCTAAAGTTTACATGCATACAGCGCAAAAGTACCCTATTTTTTTGGGTTGCTAGGACGCAAGCAGCTACTTCCGCCTTGCGTCCTAAATTACTAGGATGCAGATGGTTGCTAAAGAGTACATGTACACATGTGAACGTTGGCACAAACATTTACATGAGTACAGTGTAAAATGCACTGCATGCCCTTGTTTTTAATACGCTTAGTTTTGCCAAGCTCAAGAGCTATTTTCTGTACTTGCAAAAAAAGATGTACCGTAGTTATCGGTGTATAACACGCACCCCAAGTTTAGGAGTTTAAAAGAAAAAAACTTACATTTAAATGCCCATCAATGCAGCCTTATCAGTGTCATCTGCAGCCTTGCATTGCAGCCTTGTCAGTCGTTTGCAGCCTTGTCAGTGCATTGCAGCCTTGTCAGTGTGTTTGTAGTTTAAAAATGGCACCACCAAGATACAGAGCGGATGTCCTGTGTATCTCGGCGGCGCTCGGTAGTTCTTGGCGGCTTTCAGGTATTTTCAGCCGCACTCGGCCATTCTCGGCGGCTTTTGGCTTTCCGAAAGCCGCAGAGAACGGCCGAGTGTGGCGAAAATAGCCGAGAGTGGCCGAAGATACCCGGAAGCCGCAGAGAACGGCAGAAACGGATAGCAACAGCGGGGGATCGGCGTATAACACGCACCTCCAATTTCACCCTGATTTTAGGGGGAAAAAGGGTGTGTGTTATACGCCGATAAATATGGTAGTTAGTCTAAAAAAAGAAAATTAATGCAGCCACCACACCACAAGACTACTAAGCTGCAATATATTAAATTTTTATTCATCAATTTAGATTTAAGGGTATGTCAATCCAGTAAAATGCTTCTTCTGAACAGTGAAAATTCTGGGGATTCCTCTTGGGTGAAATACTCTACATATTAAGGGGTTGCAATTCACTGAAGCATTGTACAAATTTTCTCTGATATAGGAAACATTGATAAATGTCTATTTTTCTTTACAGGTTTCCAGCTTACCACCATTGGAAAGAATGGATATGGATGAATTGATTTATGCTGAAGCTTCCATGCCACCGCTACATCCGAAGCATCAGCAGCTCTTTCGTAAGTTTACTTACATCTGTGAGTAAATGAAACCGATGGCGTCAGCGCTAACACTGGAGTGACATCACCACAGAGACTACTTGAGATCACAGGTAGCAGACAGCGAACACCAGGGAATAGGTGCAGAAACACACACCCAACCACACGTGTCCGTGTCATGTTCAAAGACATGATCTAGGGAGTAATCTGATCGCTTTATGGGGTCAGAAAGGAATTTTTTCTCTAGACCGTTTGTCGACACCAACCACTTCTAGAGCTTTCCCGAAGTCGCTCTCTAGAGGCCTACGTGACCTGCAACTCACTGACACCTGGAGAGCCCACAACATAGGTTGCAGGGAGTACACTTTCTTCTCCCACCCGCATAACAGTTATGCGAGGTTGGACTACATATACTCCACCCCAATTATTCTTGCTAACTCTATAGAAGCCTCCATCCACCCCTGTGTTTGGTCCGATCATCAGGCTATTTCCTTTACTACGGGGTTCATTAGGCTCGCTCCCACGCCTCACTCCTGGAGATTGAATGAATCCCTTCTCTCGGACTCAGGGGTGGAAGCCCAGGTAGCTCAGTCTCTGGAAGAGTATTTTTCCTTGAATGCTCGCCCGGATATGCAGCCCTCTACTCTCTGGATGGCGCATAAAGCCGTCATCAGAGGACGACTTATCAGTCTTTCCGCAGCCCAAAATAGATCCAATAGACTTAGGATAGTGGAATTAACCAGAGAATTAGATCACTTATACAAAGACTCATCCTCATTGCACTTGGACTCTACCAGGCGTTCCATAGACCAGAAGCGCCTGGAACTTGACTCCTTGTTGTCCTCCAAGGTTGAGAAGACGCTACGCTGGGCCAAGGCTCGCAGTTTGTTATTCAACAACTCCGCATCGACCTCGTTTGCTAGGAAGTTGTCTAACACACTTCGCCCGCCTCATGTCTACCGGCTATCTAATAGTGAGGGTTTTGTATCGTCACATCCCAAGGAGGTTCTCAAGATCTTTGAGCAATTCTATTCTAAACTCCTAGAAGCCCCCCGCACCTTTCCTTCTCTCGATGACCTGTCCTGGTTACAGGACATCCCTCTTCCGACGCTCTCCCCCTCACAAATGGAGTCGCTGAATGCCCCCATTACGGTCCCAGAAATCTTAGGGGTTCTCAAGTCACTAAAATTGGGTTCGGCCCCGGGTCCGGACGGCTTTTCGGCTCTCTATTACAAAAAATTCTCCACGATTTTAGCCCCCAGAATGATGCAACTCTTCAACTCGATTCTATTAGGAGATAGCTTCCCGGAGGAAATGCTGTTAGCTAACATGTCACTGATCCCTAAACCCAATAAAAATCATAATCTACCTCAAAATTTTAGGCCAATCTCGGTTATAAATAACGATATCAAAGTATTTAGCAGAATCTTAGCTGACAGACTGGCAAAATGTATCCCTTCCCTGATTTCCCCCTTCCAATCTGGGTTTATTCCACATCGCTTTATCACAGACAATATCCGCCTAGCCTCAAACGTTATTCAAGATGCCAACCTGTTCTCCCGTAGGCTCCTCCTGTTGAGTTTAGACATACAGAAGGCGTTTGACAGTGTTACATGGAACTACTTAGACACACTTTTGCCTCTTATGGGCTTTCGGGGTAACTTTCTGGCAGGATTCCAGGCCCTCTACAACAATCCTATGACTCGCATTAAGTTGCCTGGCTGTAGCTCAGAATTCTTCCCCATAGGTAAAGGCACTAGACAGGGGTGCCCCCTTTCCCCTTTAATCTTTGCTTTAGCCCTAGAACCCCTTGCTATTGCCCTCCTGAGACATCCTGATATTACTGGTTACACTAAGGGAACCGAAATGTACAAATTTTGCATGTACGCCGATGATGTTTTGATGTTTATTACTAACCCTCATGTCTCCCTTCCCAATCTTTTTTTGACACTGTCTCACTTTGCGAAAGTCTCTGGCCTTTCCATTAATGTTTCTAAATCTGTAGCCCTCCCTATAGGCTTTACCCCCAATGATTTGGCCCTTATTAAACAAAACTACTCATTTACTTGGGCTGCCTCCCACATTTCTTACTTGGGTGTTAGACTGCCCGGGAATTTCGGGGATCTCTTTGGGGTCAATTATCCCCCATTGATTAGCAAACTTAAAAACACCCTAAAAAGCTGGCTCTCTTTACGTATCCCCTTTATAGGACGAATCACTGCCCTCAAAATGGTCATCCTTCCCAGGTTGCTATATTTATTTCGCTCTCTACCGGTTAGGCTCTCCAAGTGTTTTCTCCTTGACCTTCAGTCCCATTTCAATAGGTTCATTTGGAACAATAGATCTCCCAGGTTTGCGAGGGGGGTACTCTACAGATCTATGAAAGTGGTGGTTTGGGGGTACCTCAAGTTTGGTTGTACTACCTTTCCTGCAGATTCACTCAGCAAGCACAGTGGTCGATCCCTAATTCTAGAGTCCCCTGGGTGAGGTTTGAGAGTGACTCGATCACTCCATTCTATCTCCCCGGCCTTATGTGGTCAACTAATCGTCCCCTCTTGACTTTAACCACCCGTAATACTATAGTGGCGGATAGCCTCCTACTGTGGCACCGCTTTAAGCAGAAATACGACCTCACCCTGGGTCGCTCTATGGGTGCTTCCTTCCTGGGTGACCCTAGGTTCCCCCTAGCTTATCTCCATCCTGAATCTTTTGGTATGTGGGTCCGTTGTGGGCTTACCCAGTTGAAGGACTTTGTGACGGGCTCTGGCTTTGTTCCTTTTTCGACTCTGCAGACCCAGCACCAACTCCCGGACTCTGAACGTTATAGATACCTGCAGATCCGCCACTTCTTTCTCTCCCGGTATGGACTCCGCCCCCAGGCACAGCTCACTATCTTTGAAGACGTATGTTTTAATTTCCCACGCCAAAAAGGACTGATCTCTCTGATATATAGGGCCCTGGAGGGACATTCGGAGTGTCAGTCCCTGCGATACAGAGCGCGTTGGGAGGAGGAGTTGCCCCTGGAGACGGGAGTGGTGGATTGGGAGGAGGGTTGGAACAATATGCGCAAATGCACCAGATCCCTAACTGTTAGAGAGACGGCCATCAAAGTTCTCACCAGGTGGTACTACACCCCGGTACGTTTGCACCAGATTTATCCCCTTACATCCCCCAACTGTTTTAGAGGATGCAATCATCCTGGCACCTTTGTTCACATTTTTTGGGACTGTGATTTAATTCGCCCTGTCTGGCAGGAGGTCTTGAGACTGATGGATGGGTTCGCTGGCCGAACACTGTCCCTCTCTTATCACCACTGTCTTCTCTTCCAGACCCCCCCTGATACTCCTAAACACTTTGTAAGGTTAGTGCACTCTATTTGTGTCGCTGTACTGTGGACTATTGCACTTCATTGGAAGTCCCCGTCTATACCATTAGCACAGGTTCTCTCACGTATTGACCAGGTAATGCTGTCTGAAAAGATCTTTCACACTCTGCATGACACTGAACACATTTATGACCTTAAGTGGAACCCATGGTTCCTAT
The DNA here is from genome assembly GCF_037356315.1 of Lithobates pipiens. NCBI lineage: Eukaryota > Metazoa > Chordata > Amphibia > Anura > Ranidae > Lithobates > Lithobates pipiens. Next base: position 329,381,546 of record NW_027507748.1, read on the forward strand.
TTCGTTTACTGAAGTGATCGCACCTTAGGTTTTTCATTTTGCTTCTCTTTTCTGTTTGCATTCTTTCCTCTTTTTCCTTTGTTTCTCTCTGTTCTCTTTTCCCTCTCTCTCTGTCATGATCTTTCTTTTGTATTTTGGTTATGATGGTCAGCTCATTTAACATGTCATTCTCTTTATTTTTATGACCTGTTGTTGGATGTAAGACCCATACAATTAATCAGTTATCAGTGGTTTGTCCTGCAGGGTTCTGCTATTTGTTTATCACCTTTTTGTAACCTTGTCATCCAACTTCTTATGCCAATGTTGGAATATGAATCTTTTTGCTGACTTTGTATTTCTGTTAATAGCTTTAATAAAACCTTTTTTGAAAACAAAAGAAAGGAATTTTTTCCCTTTTATAGCAAATTAAACCGTGCTTTAGAAGGGTTTTTCGCCTTCCTCTGGATCATTTAGGTGGGCAACTTCTATCATAACACTCACCATCAGATCAGAAGTTTGCAATCATCTAATATTACACACAAAATAAAATTTAAAAACACTATCACATTAGAATTTTACCACCATCTTTTTTTGTCGGAGAATAGATGCAGAAACACACACCTGCCCACGTGCTGGGTCAAACCACACGTGTCCGGGGGGGGGGGGGGGGCAGGTGTGAGATCCTGCACCAATTCCAAGACATGATCTAGGGAGTTATCTGATCGCCTTATGGGGTCAGGAAGGAATTTTTTCCCTTTTATAGCAAATTATACTGTGCTTTAGAAGGGTTTTTCGCCTTCCTCTGGATCATTTAGGTGGGCAGCTTCTATCGTAAAGCTGGTTAGAAGTTTGCAATCATCTAATATTACACACACACAAAAAAAACACACACAATCTCCATCAGATTAGAAGCTCACCATCGTCTCACATTTAAAATAAATAAATAAATAAATAAATAAATAAAACGCTCACCCTCAGATTAGAATTTTCTGTTACCAGCTAAGTGTGCATGGAGCCTGAAGCCGCGTACACACGGGCGCACTGTCTGGCCAACTAAGTCCGTCAGACAATCTAACAGACAGTCCGTCCTACTTTCGAATGAACGGACTTGACCACACACGATGAACAAACAGTCCGCTGAAAGCTTGCACGATGACGTGTACAGCACGTACGACGGGACTAGAAATACGACGTCCAATACACTGCAATGCAACCTTTCGCCGTGTAAATCCTTTCTGAGCATGCGCCATACTTAGTCCGTCCAACTTGCCTACTCACGAGCGGACTGTCCGCTGAAACCAAAGTTGGACGGACTGTATTACGGAAATTCCGAAAGACTTAGTCCGCCAGACTGTCCGCTGAAAAAGTCCGCTGAAGCCCACACACGAGTGGACTGTCCGCTGAAATGTGTTTCAGCGGACTAAGTTGGACAGACAGTCCGCCCGTGTGTACGCGGCTTAAGGATTAAAAACTGGCTACACCTCTTTAGTATCTCATGTGTTGTATACAGTATATGAAGCTAGGCTGCTGTGTTATATTTTGATAAAGCTATAGATTGTCACTGTGCTGTAACCCTTCTGTATTACATATATTGTGTGTTATATATATATATATATATATATATATTTATGGTTTGGAGCCCTATGGCTGATACGAATATGGATAACATTCCAAGTTAACATGAAACTTACCCCATGAAATGGACCTGAAAGTGTGCCTTGGTCTAACGTACGATATACCAAAATAAGGGGGCATACCCTAGATAAGAAATGAGAAATGAAATGAGATGAAAAGATTAACCTGTGAGTATGAATATGTTGAGAAATGCCCTAAAAAGGGGATGGGAGGGTGGGTATCGCGCACAGGAACCCGACAAAGACCACAGACGAACAGGCTAGTTAAAGAGGGATTCCACCTACAAAAAAATATTAAAAGCCAGCAGCTATAAATACTACAGCTGCTGACTTTTAATAAATGGACACTCACCTGTCCCGGGTTCCAGCGATGCCGGCAGCCGAGGCCGATCGATCGATCGGCTCTCGGCTGCTTGCGCCACCATTTTAGGTGAGGGAATCAGGAAGTGAAGCGAATCGGCTTCACTTCCCGGTTCCCTACTGCGCATGCGTGAGTCGCGCAGCGCAATAGGAATTGCCCGCGCTGTCTCTGAGACCCATGTGTGTCCCAGCAGACAGCGCGGCAGGACAGGAAGAGGCATAGACTCCCACGGGAGTCTATGTCCGGAAGTGGGTGTAAATACCTGTCTTTGACAGGTATCTCCACCCCCCTCCTCCCTGAAAGGTGCCAATTGTGACACCGGAGGGGGGGAGGGTTCAGATCAGCAGAAGTTCCACTTTAGGGTGGAACCCCGCTTTAAATACCCCCACGGGCTCCTCCCATAAATTCAGGCCACCATACTGGCCTTCTAATTTATGGTTTGGTGCCCTATGGCCGATACGAATATGGATAACATTCCGAGTTAACATGAAACTTACCACATGAAATGGACCTGAAAGTGTGCCTTGGTCTAACGTACGGTATACCAAAATAAGGGGGCAAAAACATTCCGGTAGGGGATAGTTCTTTATTAATTGAGTTTGACCATTGAGTGAGTTTAATAAATGCCTGAGCCATTTCCACTTGCGGATTGTGGCTGTACCGGGCGAAGCAGGCAGACTCCCACCTGCCTAGCCTTTCAATGACATGGTCTGGGACCCCGTGACAGGATGCTGCTGAGGCTGCCCCAATGCGGAAGGAGTGACAGGAGTACTGGCTAGGGTTTAGGTGAAAGTTGCCTAGAAGTACCCTCATGTGTTTCATAAACTGACCGGTACTTAAGGGCTTGACGAGAAAGGAAGAAGGGGACTGGAGTCCAACTGTTGGGGGAGTAGTGTCGACAGTTGGTTGAGTGTGGCAACTGGACACCCGCTATTATTGGTTCTGTAAAGTGGATGTCTACCCTGGAGCCTACTTGCTGCTCTTTAGAAACCGCTAAGTGAAGTACGAAGTGATCTTTGTAGTGGACTAAGTGGTGTCTACGTAGCTCTTGGCCTGCTGGATTGCTGCAGGTGAACTTTCCAGGTCGCAGGGACCCGTAGTAGGCCAAACACCTGGCTGCTTGTAGGACCATGCTAGGGGGGAGACCAAACGAAGAGGTAGTCAGGATGGTCGGTATACCCTTAAGGATGTCACCCGTTTGGGTAAGCATTTGGCACTGACCACCGGTTGGAGTTCCTGGACTTCAGGTAGCATGGCACATAAATAAGGAAGGTTTGCGGGGTCCTGCAAGGACAAGAAATGTTGGATGCCGGCTAGGTATAGCTGAATAGTGTTATGTGATAGGGCCAGCTGGGTATGGCAGTATGAGATAGAGGCCAGTATCTGCTTGATGTTTGAAGTTTCACAGGAGTAGTGTGTCAGGAATTTTTGAAGGCCCTCCAGGCCGTCTGGTAGGCTTGAGGGTGTTGAGAGAAAGTGAGACGTTGATGAACTTGGTCGCTGTTTGCAGATGTTGTGCTAATCAGGGGTTTAGCTGAGACCGACCAAGGATAGTGGCTGATACTGGATCGGCTCCTGGCACCTGTGCAAAGAAGGTGTAGTTAAACGCGACGGCAGATCTGCTGCGAGATTGCTCTTGCCCGGGAACAATGTACAGTCAACTTTAAACTGAATTTATAATGACAGCTGTACCAGCCTACACAGGAAGGACATGACTGCTAGGGATTTAGACCTGTCTTTACAATAATCTCTGCTTTGGCCTGGTTGTCAGTGGTGAAGGCCATAGTTTGCCCTGTCCAGCGATGACCCCAGAGCTGTGCAGCTGTTACTATGGGACAGAGCTGCCATGACGGGGTTCAGCTAAAGAGGGAGGAAATCCGGGTAAACCCGGGATCTAGGAGTATTTCTGGAGGCCATGGTCTTGTATACCAATGGTGGCCAAAAATTGCAGCGAAGCCTGTGATGGTCGCTACATCTGTCACTACCTGGGGTGATAGGGGCGAGATAGACGGTATGAACATTGATATACCGATCTACGTAGTACGGAACCTCTGACATTGATAGGTTCGCGGTGTCCAGATTAAGGATCTGACAGGGGTCCTGTGTCTGGGACGGGAAGACCAGGAAGCATGACATAAAGATCAACCTTGGGGAATGACCATATTGCAGAACTGAGCATTCTCAAACAGACTGAAGCTGCTTCCTGGTACACCCCTGTGCATGGGTGAAGTGTTGAAAACTGAGCTTGTCAAGGGGGAGGCTGGTGTGCGAGGATATTTTACAGGTCCCTAAAGATGGCAGTTTGTGATGGGCAAGCGTTTGGCGTTAGCTACGTGCTGATGCTTCTGGATGCCAGATAGAGGGGATCTTACTGTATGGGCCGTAAACAGAGGCGGCTCACTGGGGTCCTGTAAGGATAGAAATGCTGGACACTGGCTAGATATAGCCTGATAGTGTTACGAGAAGAAGCCAGCTGCGTGTGGCAACTTGACATCTGGTGTAGAACGGAAGCTAAACTCAACTGGCCTAAGGGAGAAAAGACAGACAGGAACGGCAAATGGCTTGTATGAAAATGCCACTGGGGCCAAGTGACCAAACGAGTACCGCAGAAAATGATGTGTGGCTGTCTGAGTGCCACTGAAAAGTGCTTGCAACGATTACAAGTTATGCTAAGTTGCGTGCCTAGCCACGATAACAAGTGTTGTGCTTAAATGTGTGCTTGCAACGATTGCATTGGAGTTAATGTCACTGGAGATGTGTACGTAGTGGCTGTGAGAAGTATGACTGCATGTGCTTGCGAAGACTGAAGAAGTTATGCCAGAATGCGTGCTTGGTACGATTGCAAGAAGTTATGCTAGGATGCATAGTTAGCTTTGTCGAAAAAGACAAAAGTCCACCTAGTCCCGCCACAATAAATCAACAATTAAACAAACAAAATATTGCATAACCCAACACACGCAACGCTACGCCCACAGCTGATCCAGAGGAAGGCAAAAAAAAAACCCGCAGAGCATGCTCCAATTAGCTACAGCAGGGGAAAAAATTCCTTCCTGATCCCCCAAGAGGCAATCAGATTTCTCCCTGGATCAACCTACCTATAATATAGTACCTCGTTATATTACGTACGTTAGGAAAGTATCCAGGCCTTACCCAGAGCAATGCACTGAGCCAGCCAAAACTGCGTGCCAGCAATGATTGCAATAAGTTTGTGCCTGGGGCTTGCTTGCAACAACTGCAAAAGTTTATGCTAAGATGTGTGCTTACAACCATTGCAAGAAGTCTATGCTTGGATGCGTGCTTGCAACGGTTGCAAGAAGTTATGCTTGGATGTGAGTCTGCCACGATTGCAGAGAGTTATGCTTGGGTGTGTGCTTGCGGTGATTGCAGGACATTTGTGATTGGATGCGTGCTTGCAACAATTGAACGAAGTTGTACTTGAATGTGTCTGAAATGAATCCGATATGAATCGGATGTAAGTATGAAATGAATCCTATGAATTGGTTGTATGCGATAAATCTGATACAAAGCGATCGTGGAGTGTATGAAATGAATCCGATATGAATTGTTGAGTTATACCCGTAAGGCTGAAATGACGGGTGCGGATCAATGCGTTGCTGGTTTGAGTGGATTTGAGTCAATAAAGCGATGAGTATGTGAAATTAAATAAATGAAATGTTTGCCGTGATATAGGCAAGAATTGGTATGTTGTGATTAACAATGAGTTTAGACTGTGGAGCACAGAACAAAATGAGGTCAAGACAACTGGGGCATGCCTGGACGAATAGCGGATGCTACTGGACTCGACTGACCTGCAAATATGAAGGCAAAACTTGTTGAGAGTTCTATACCTGTCACAGACAACTGACTAAAATGGTGACTTTAATTGGGGGTGGTGAGTTTGAAATGGAATGAAATGAGACAAACAAACACAATGAAATGTTGCCTTAAATGAAACATCTGCCATGACAGAGGCGCGACTCGGTCGTGTTGCAGACGCAACTAACAACGAACCGGACTCTGGAGCATGTACTGAAATGAGGCAACAAGTGAAATGAGGCCAATGAGCAAGGCCCCCCGGAATGAATCGGAACATTGCAAAACAACTGGATTCGAACCGGGGTGCAGTACGTGACAATGAAATGAATGATTCTGCCATGACAGAGGCCCGGATCGCCATGCCGTAACTTGGGACTGAACACGAAACGGACTCTGGAGCATGTATTGAAATGAGGCTTGTCCTGGGGCACGCCGGGACGAATTTAGTGCATAGGTGTGACTATATTCATATCGGAGCGTAATAGGTGACAAAGAAATGATACCCATGACAAAGACAAGAATCAGAGAGTAAGCCCAAGATTGACAAATGAATCCTGTCTCTGGAGCATGTACCGAAATGAGGCCAAACAACTGGGCACACCAGAATGAAATGGTGCATCTGTAAATGCGACAGGATTCGAATCAGGATTCCTGAAATGCGACTGGATTCGAATCGAAGCATAATACGTGACAAGAAATGATATGCCATGACAAAGACAAGAATCACAAACTGAACCAGAGCCTGCGATAAGTGACCAGAAATTATATGCTATGACAGAGACAAGAATCAGCGACTGAACCAATGATTTTGACAAAGAATCCATCTCTGGAGCATGTACAGAAATGAGCCCAAACAACTGGGCACACCGGAGAGAATCGGTGCATTCCTGAAATGCGACTGGATTCGAATCGAAGCATAATACGTGACAAGAAATGATATGCCATGACAAAGACAAGAATCACAAACTGAACCAGAGCCTGCGAGTGACTCTGTCTCTGGAGCATGTACTGAAATGAGGCCAAAACTGGGGCACACCATAACGAATCGGTGCATGGGAGAAGCGACTGGATTCGAATCGGAGCACGGTACGTGACAGAAATGAATGAAATGATTAGAAATGATTTGCGAGCTTTCGGAATTGACTTGAAATGATCAGGACTGTTTAGAATGTGCTGGCATGATAACCAACAACCTGTGACTTTTAAGAAATGACTCGAACGAACCGAAATGTTTAGAAATGAAATGACATGCTTGCGAACGAAATGCCTGATGTGGCATTGACCGACGTGTCACAAACGAGTGACTACGAATGATTCGTGAAAAGGAGCAACCGATGTGTTGGTAACGAATGCGTGCGACATGATCGAAGCACGTTTGGTGAAATGCTCGTGAGTAGCTCATGAGTTCAGGAAATCGCAGTTTAGTGACATAATAAATGCATGAAATGAGAAATGGGAGCCAAAGCCCTACCTGCGACAGCCGGACCAGATGCGTTTTGTACGACAACGGCGATTCGAGTATTGAAAAACTCGAACAACGACAATACACGAACACTCAACTCACGGACACAAAGACGGACTCGTAACACAAACTCACGGAGGCGGGACTAATGAATACGGGAACTTACGATCACAAAACTCACGACGTATAGTCTCGAATAGTCGGCCCTAGATCTCTGACATAACAGATATCGCGCACAGGAAACCGACAAAGACCACAGGCGAACGGGCTAGTTAAATACCCCCCGGGCTCCTCCCATAAATTCAGGCCACCATACTGGCCTTCTAATATATATAGATTTTTTTTCTTCAAAAAGTTTCTGCACTTTTTTTTAACTCTATTAAATATGATTAAGTGAGAAAAAGAGACCTGTGTGCCTGTATATATATATATATATATATATGCACCCTTCTGAGTCACTTCTTATCTCTGCCCCCTACCCACCTCTGAGCACCGTTGCTTTGTTTCATCCTCTACCCACCTCTGAGCACCGTTGCTTCGTTTCATCCCCTACCCACCTCTGAGCACCGTTGCTTCGTTTCATCCCCTACCCACCTCTCAATACTGCCCCTTTTAGAGAGTACAGAGCCAAGTATAACGTTGTGGTGCTAAGTAATTTGTATGAAATTTGTTAATGATAGCAAGAAATGTAGTAAAATAGACTCCCCCTACAGCCAAGAGCAATATACCCCCCCCCCCCCAATAACAATAGATTCACTCAGAAACAATAGACCCCCCCTATCAAAAATGGACCCCCACAACAAAATACCACCCAGCAACAACAGATCTCCCAGCAGCCAGCAACAATAGATCTCCCCCTCCATCAATAGTAGATCTCTTCAGGCAATAATTGGCCCTGCAGCAACAATAGACCACCACTCAAAAATAGATCCACTCCAGCAACAATAGACCCTCCAGCCCACCACAGCCCCCCTTTGCTTTACATACTTTCAGTGCTGAAGGTGCCGGGACTGCGTTCCCCCGCATTCCCACTGAAAAAATGCCATTATATATATATATATATATATATTTATTACAAAAACTTAAAAGCACAGATAAAATACACATACTGTACAGAAGCCCTTTTACCTGCTAAATGATTTGTCTCTCTATCCATCTAGTCCAGGGGTGCCCAACCTTTTGAAGAACGAGGGCCACTTAAGCGACTTGGTAACCTGTCACGGGCCAAAATGAGCGGAGTAGGTGAATGGCATGTCCGTGTCCACTCTGCATTTGCAGAGCAGACACAGACGCAGCCCACAATATTTTTTGGCAGATCGTATTGGAGGTACAACACAAGTCAGTTTATGTCTGCCACTACTTAGAGGTGAATGGAGGGTCCAATTGGTTGGACAGTCGGACTGACCGTGTGAAAGGGGTCTAAGGCTGCTTTCACACTGATGTGCTGCAGTTTACCCGCACCATGTGTGCAACGCAGTGTACCTTTGGCTTTATATTCTGCAGGTTTGGTGCACTTTCAGAAAGCTCACCAAATGTGCAGGTAAGAATAGAAGTCTATGGCTCAGTGCAGGTAACCTGCAGATAAACTACTCTGCACCTGCGGATCAGTTTGAAAGCAGCCCAGTACCCAATGCAGAAATTATATGCCCATATATACACTGTGAGTTTAGTAATAAACTGACCTTTAATAACAGTATTCTTTCTATTCTATCCCAGAGCAGGAGGTCGCGGGCCACATCAGAGGGCTCCGCGGGCCACATGTGGCCCCCGGGCCACTGGTTGGGCACCCCTGATCTAGTCCTTATATTTACACAGCTCTGCAACACAGCACAACTGTCCCTGGCAGGGCAAGAAATCTGGACATGGGAAGGAGGGGGATTTGCTTTTGATTGCTTTCAAGAAGTTTTACTTAGATTTTCCAAAGTATTATCTCCCAATGTCCTTGGTGCTCTATGATGCTACCATACCCTCCAATTTATAAATATGTATTCATTCATTCATTCATTCAGGAGACAGCCCTTTAGATTGGTAAAATGCAGTTTCATATTACTTAGAATCAGTCTAGTATGGTATCCCATTAAAGCTCTAGTAACGGCATTATCTTATGATCTACACACGGTCGGACATGTCCGATAGGACCGTGTTGTCGGATAATCCGACAGTGTGTGGGCTCCATCGGACTGTTTCCGTTGGAGTATCCGATGGACCAAGTTTTCCAGCTGGGCTATAAAATTTTCTGTCAACATGATCCGATCGGACTTTGTCCGATCATGTGTAGAGAATTTCGATCGGACAAAGTGCCACGCATGCTCAGATCAAATACCTAGACCAAAGCTATTGGCTACTAGCCTGAACGTAGTCCCGTCCTAATGAAATAACGTCATCACGTTAAGTACGATCGGATTTTCTGACAACTTTGTCCGACTGTGTGTATGCAACAGTTTCGGACAAAATCCGTCAGACAAAATCCGACAGATTTGGTTGTCGGAATGTCTGACCGTGTGTACAAGGGCTAAGACAGTAGTCTTAAATATGCCCTTTGTTAGCCTTTAACAAGCCTTTGGGGCACCATTTCTCCCAGTGACACCATCAGGGGGGAAAATTCCTGTCACTGACACCAAAGATGGGACACTAATCATCCAACTAATACCAGAAATGGGACAATATTATTACCACTGACAACAACAAGGGGGCACTATTCTTCCCACTGACAACACCAATGGGACACTATTCCTCCCAATAATACCAGGAATGGGGCAATATTAATTCCACTGGCACTAACAAGGGCGCACAATTTTTTTTTTTTAACCAATACATTTTTATTGAGTTTTGTCAAAAAAAAGGTACAAAGTATACTGTGAATGTATTATAACACAATCACAATATAATAAGAACAAAATAACAACAGCATCTGCTCTTACATTTTACCCAGTAGTTTGTATGTACTTATACATTGCATATAATGAGTTTCTTATTAGAATGATTCAAGACAATGTCCACTGTCTTTTTATTGTAAGAGGGTGAATTTCCCCCTCCGACACCCCTTCCTGGTTCACACTGTGTCCTGGGAGGGGAGATTCTGTATTCCTCTTGATGCACACGTGTTAGTATCAGACATTTGTAGTATTTAGTGATTTACCCATCTTAAAAAAGAAACAAATTTGTTGAGCTAATATAAAGTAACACAATTTAACAGAAACAGCTGCTAACACAATATTGCTGGAAACAATCACAAAATTTGAAAATATGAAGTGTAGCGCTTTAAAAGATTGGTAGTATTTAGACAGACAATTCACTAAGACGTATTAAATAAATGTACTGACCCTTTAAAAGCTGCTAAACGCCTTGGCCATAAGAGTTCTGTTTTAACTAAATCTTGAAGTTTTGATGTTAGGGAGTTGAGAAAGGGAATATAGTTAGCTATGAATAGTTTCCTCTGTTAAAGCAGTTAAAGCGGAGGTCCACCCTAAAGTGGACCTTCCACTCATTGGAATCCTCCCCCCTTCCGGCGCCACAATTGGCACCTTTCAGGGGGGAGGGGGGTGCAGGTACCTGTACAGTACAGGTATCTGCACCCACTTCCGGGATAGCTCTCTGCGGAAAGGGGCGTAGATCTACGCCCCTTTCCGAAAGTCCCCCGCTGCCTGCTGGGAAACACACAGATCCCAGAGGCAGCGGGTCCATCCTTATTGCGCAGTGCGACTCGCGCATGCGCAGTAGGGAACTGGGAAATGAAGCCGAAAGGCTCCACTTCCTGATTCACATACCCAAGATGGCGGCGGCAGCACCCGAGAGACGATCGAGAGATCGGCTTCGGGTGCCGACATCGCGGGCACGCTGGGCAGGTAAGTGTCCTTATTTTAAAAGTCAGCAGCTGCTGTATTTGTAGCTGCTGGCTTTTAAAAAAAAAAAACGGCGGAACTCCCGGCAGAACTCCCGCTTTAAGGTGATTCCCAGATATTTAATACCATCATTACTCGTCCATGGAAACCGTGTACTGAGTTTGTTCTTTAGTTGTGTGTTTATGCCCAGTCCCAATATGTAGGATTTATTTTTGTTCACTTTATAGTAGGAACTTTTATTAAACAATTGTAGTGCTACATGTACCGAAGTCAGGGATGTTTCAGGGTCTGTGAGCATCAGAATGATATCATCGGCAAATAGGCTAATGACACGTTCCGATTTGTGGAAACGGTATTCCTCCGATGCTCTGGTGTGATCTAATATACATAGCAAAGGGTTCTAAGGGGGCACTAGTCTTCCCACAAACACCAGCGGTGGGGTACTAATATTCCCACTAACACCAGTGATGGGGCAATGTTCCTCCCACTGATGCCAATAATAGGGCACCATTCCTCCTCCTACTGATCGCAGGTGCTGTGTAATTTTTTTTACTTCCACTGACCACCAAGCCTGAGGCACGGTTTACTCTCACTGATACTGGGTCATTTTCCACCCCTCCTGGCCAAAATCTGCTCACCCCCCCTCAAAATCTAAAGTACAGTAAACTGGCCCAGTGTTTAGAATGTTGAGGGACTCCTGACCTAAGACATGGACACATGCCAACAAACACAGTAATTGTGCTAAAAAATATTTGTATCCAAAATAATACGATAATGATAGTGGCTTACGTTCACTAAATATTGTTATCACTGAAAACATCAGGGCCATCTTTAATATTGATTGGACCCTGGGCAACAATTTTCTCCCCCCCCCCCCCCCATGCAATTTCACTCTCCACTTGCTCTGAGACATACAATAAATAGCAGCTAGACTTAAAATCGGCTTACTGCATCCGATCAGGCAGAAATTGTGATTGGTTACCATCGGTTACAACATATCATTACTGCTTACTGACTAGTTGCTAGAGGCTCCAGCACACATTATGGCTCACTGATTAGTTGCTAGAGGTTACAGCAAATGATTTCTGCCTAGTTGGTTGCTAGAGATTACTGTACAGTAATACTGCTCCCTGATGGGTTGCTAGAGGTTACAGCATGGCCGTCTTTAATACTGATTGGACCCTGGGCAAAAAATTTTTGCTCTCCACCTGCTCTGAGACATACAAGAAATAGCAGCTAGACTCAAAATCAGTTTACTGCATCAGATCAGGCAGCAATTGGTTACCAGCGGTTACAGAATATCATTACTGCTTAATGACTGGTTGCTAGAGGTTACAGCACACATTACGGCTCACTGATTAGTTGCTTGAGGTTACAGCAAATGATTTCTGCTTGTTAATTGGTTACTAGAGATTACTTTAATGTAATACTGCTCACTGATTGGTTGCTGGCGGTTACATTGCATCATCTCCTCACTGCAGGGGAGCATTCTACACATATGAATGCCACCTTTATTTACATATCAATGCTGCCAGCCGCATCTATTTACTTAGTAATGCTGCCACTATTTACATATGAATGCCGGTTATTTACATGTAAACACAGGGTCTGCAGGTGAGTTATCTTTACACAACAATAGGGCAGAGCTGGGCAGCATTAGTACCATCACTTCACACTGAGATATTGGGACTAAAACTTCAAGGGACAAGAGAATTTACACTGGGATAGTTGGCAAGTATGAGGCAGCTGCTTTGGGCCCCACAACAATGACAGGGCCCAGGGCAGCTGCCCCTTTTGCCCTGCCTTAAAGACGGCCCTGGGTTACAGCACATCATCTCCTCACTACAGGGGGGATGGTCTACATATGAATGCCGCCTTTATTTACATATCAATACCACCGGCCGCCGTTTATTTACATGTAAACACAGGGTCTGCGGGTGAGTCACCTGTGCACAATAAGGAAGAGCTGGGCAGCATTAATACCAACAGTTCACACTGAGATATTAGGACACAGAACAGGACTAAAACTTCAAAGTACAAGGGAATTTAAACTGGGATAGTTGGCAAGTATGAGGCAGCTGATTTGGGCCCCACAACAATGACAAGGCCGAAGGCAGCTGTCCCTTTCGCCCTGCCTTAAAGACGGCCCTGGAAAACATATTCCATTGGGACAACATGAAGAACATAAGGTTTAGTGTTTTTGTATGTGCTACAAGTCAGGGTATGCCCAAGTGGCTCTGTTTTGTACTTAAACCTTTGAAAATTAATAAAAAAAATAATGTTTAGTGCTTTTGGTCAAATTTATTGAAAAAAAAGAGGGTAAAACAAATTTAATGCCTGAACAGAGTTTTGCAACTTTGACATGTGTTTGTGAAACTGTACATATCATCAGAGCTACTTAGTGTATTCAGTGTGAATCATACCTCATTCTTTTTACGACAAATTAGGCTTTTTGTTTTTGGTGGTAAATGGTAATTGATATGGCCTAATTTTTTTTATCAAATGAAAACTGGCACGAAATAGCAAAAAATTGTAGTGATACCACATGCTGTATATTGTGTATGATTTGTAGTTTTAGTTAGGGTTGCCACCTTTTCTTCAAGCCAAACCCGAACACTTTCATGGCGCACAGCAATTTTTTTGTAGTACACGCTATAGGATTGTAAAATACCTGGGACACCTTTTGGGTTACCCAAAGAGAGTAGTAATGAGGTGTTCTATGGTGAACAGTGGCTGTGGCAAAATTGCATTAAGAGTGGGGGGGGGGGGACTTAAAGGGGCATGGTTAAATAAGACAAAGGCATTTGTGTACCCATAAAATATGATTCGATTAATAAAAGAAATGTCAGTTAAAATATGAAACTAGCCTACCTCAAAAGTGGACACTGTCAGCCAGTAGGGTAGTGGATGGTGTCAGTAGAGCAGTGGACGGTGTCAGTAGGGCAGAGGACGGTGTCAGTAGAGCAGTGGATGGTGTCAGTAGAGCAGTAGATGGTATCAGTAGAGCAGTGGACGGTGTCAGTAGAGCAGTAGATGGTATCAGTAGAGCAGTGGACGGTGTCATAAGGGCAGTGGACGGTGTCAGTAGAGAAGTGGATAGTATCAGTAGAGCAGTGGACGGTGTCAGTAGAGCAGAGGACTGTGTCAGTAGGGCAGTGGACGGTGTCAGTAGGGCAGTGGACGGTGTCAGTAGAGCAGTGGATGGTATCAGTAGAGCAGTGGACAGTGTCAGTAGAGCAGAGGACTGTGTCAGTAGGGCAGTGGACGGTGTCAGTAGGGCAGTGGACGGTGTCAGTAGAGCAGTGGACGGTGTCAGTAGGGCAGTGGACGGTGTCAGTAGAGCAGTGGGCGGTGTCAGTAGGGCAGTGGACGGCGTCAGTAGAGCAGTGGACGGTGTCAGTAGAGCAGTGAATGGTGTCAATAGAGCAGTGGACAGTGTCAGTAGGGCAGAGGACGGTGTCAGTAGGGCACAGGACAGTGTCAGTAGAGCAGTGGAAGGTGTCAGTAGGGCAGTGGACGGTGTCAGTAGTGCAGTGCACGGTGTCAGTGGATGGTTTTCAATGGATGGTTTTCAGTAGAGCAGTGGACAGTGTCAGTAGGGCAGAGGACAGTTTTTAGTGGAGCAGTGGACGGTGTCAGTAGGGCAGTGGACGGTGTCATTAGAGCAGTGGATGGTGTCAGTAGGGCAGAGGACAGTTTTCAGTAGAGCAGAGGACGGTGTCAGTAGGGCAGTGGGCGGTGTCATTAGAGCAGTGGACGGTGTCAGTAGGGCAGTGGACGGTGTCAGTAGGGCAGTGGACGGTGTCAGTAGGGCAGTGGATGGTGTCAGTAGGGCAGTGGACAGTGTCAGTAAAGCAGTGGATGGTGTCAGTAGAGCAGATATAGAGCAGTGGAAAGTAACAAATTAAATATCCGACTGTGCCTGTGCCCCCCCAATAGAGATCTCCATTACAGTGAGACAAAAAAAACCTTACCTTCCAGGAGCCGCTGCAAAGATGTGTGTGTGTGTGTGTGTGTGTGTATGAATCTGTTAGGGGGCGGAGTCTGAAATACAATGTTTCCTCCTGCAAAAGCATCCCTAGTAGCTAGGATACCAGTCCAGTGGCCCTCCATTCACTGTCTCTGGCGGCATTGGCGGCTGGGAGGGAGAGACAGCACACACACAGTGCAGTGTGACCCAGCTGCAGGACAGAGGAGGGGGGTAGCTGAAAGAAGAGGGGGTAGCTGAAAGAAGAGGGGGTAGCTGAGAGAGGAGGGGGTAGCTGACAGCGGAGGTGGGCTGGCAGAGGAGGGGGGCTGACAGAGGAGGGGGCTGGCAAAAATCCCAAGTTAACATTTTCTCCTCTACAATGGATTCTCTCCACTTCTCTCCACTCCTTACCTACCTATGGGAAACCAAGCCATCATTAAATTACTTTCAGGAAAAGGACCCCCTTGAACCGTGTTCCTATAGGACCATATCACTTTTAAATCTAGATGTCAGGATCCTCTCAAAAATTGTTGCCACCAGACTTGCCACCATCATCCCTTATGTGATACACAATAAAATATGGACTGTGCCAACTACCAAAAAATATTAAAATAATTGTGTGGGTATACTTCCCTACCACTGTGCTCCAACACAATATATATATATATACAGAAAATATATAATAATACCACCAGTGCTAAATGATTATTTACCAAAAAATATTGTGACATAAATCAATAAATTACTCCAGTGCCCTGAATATATCAACTTACCATTATATCATGTCCACTTAGTCTGACACACTATTAATCCACCCACCCCACACTTTATCAAATATATTGGCTATTCCCCTGCTAGTATATGTGGATTTATAGCAGTGAGGGGAGTTATTAATAAGTGCTTTCCAGGCCAGAGCAGCAGGAGGCGTAGACTTTTTTAGATAGTGAGAACTATCAGCTTTCTAGCATAGAAAAATCATAAAATAAAAAACGCAATATTAGTGATAACGCATTTCGCAATTCCACTTGCGTCATCAGGAAGAAGGGCTTTATTTTGTTACATTACTGCCTTAGTTCATTTTTTTTTATGAGTTACATGTGAGGGATCAAAACACAATAGTCTAAGTTGGTAAAAAAATTAGAAAAATACATACACAAAACTATTTTTCAGAAATAAAAAACTGATAATTGGCATGTGCATATGTATTCACCCCCTTAGGCCGCGTACACACTCAACTTTGTCCGCTGAACAGTGTTTCAGCGGACAGTCCGCTCGTGTGTGGGCTTCAGCGGACAGTTTCAGCGGACAGTTTGACGAACAAAGTTTTTCGGAAATCCCGAAAAACTGTCCGCTGAAACTTGGTTTGAGCGGACAGTCCCCGCGTGTGTAGGCTTGTTCGTCAAACTAAGTTCCGCGCATGCTCAGAAAGAATTTATATGCCGAAGGTTGCATTGCAGTGTATAGGACGTCGTTTTCTAGTCCCGTCGTACGTGCCGTTCACGTCATCGCGCACGGTTTCAGCGGACTGTTCGTTCGTCGTGTGTGGGCAAGTCCGTCCATGCTAATTTTGAGCGGACTGTCCGCTGAAACTGTTTGACGAACAAAGTTGAGCGAACAGTCCCCGCGTGTGTACGCGGCCTTAGTTATGAAGCCCATAAAAAGCTCTGGTGCAACCAATTACCTTCACAAGTCACATAATTAGTGAAATGATGTTCACCTGTGTGCAATCTAAGTGACACATGATCTGCCATTACATATACACACATTTTTGAAAGGCCCCAGGGGCTGCAACACCTAAGCAAGAGGCACCACTAACCAAACACTGCCATGAAGACCAAGGAACTCTCCAAACAAGTAAGGGACAATGTTGTTTAGAAGTACAAGTCAGGGTTAGGTTATAAAAAAATATCCAAATGTTTGATGATCCTTATGAGCACCATCAAATCTATCATAACCAAATGGAAAGAACATGGCACAACAGCAAAACCTGCCAAGATACGGCTGCACAACAAAACTCACGGACCGGGCAATGAGGGCATTAATCAGAGAGGCAGCACAGAGACCTAAGGTAACACCGGAGGAGCTGCACAGCAGGGACTGGGGTATCTGTACATAGGACGAAAATAAGCCATACGCTCCATAGAGTTGTGCTTTATGGCAAAAGAAAGCCTTTACTTTCAGCTAAAAACAAAATGACACATTTTGAGTTTGCAAAAAGGCATGTGGGAGACTCACAAAATGTATAGAGGAAGGTGCTCTGGTCTGATGAGACTAAAATTTAACTTTTTGGCCATCAAAAAAAACACTATGGGGGGCGTGGTCGACACCGGACGAGCATGGATGCTTGATTGCTGTGCTCTCTCATAGCCCCAGCTACAGCAGCCAAATAAATGCAACCTACACACCTTACCATGGGTGGCTCCAGGATGACCCACTCTGCCAAGTCCCGGGGGTCTTCTCAACCCCCCCCAGGCGCGTTCTCGACCCTCAGGGGCTATTTTACACCGCCAGAGGCTCTGCCGGGACTAACGGCCAAGATGGAGCCAGCCGGCGCCGCGGAGCAGGCCGCAACCTTCCATCGCGGCTCCCCGCCGCTACCGAGGGACCCCTGCATCCACCTGTTGTCCCCCAGCCGATGGAGGAAGCTTTCCGGGACCGGGGAGTGGTGAGTCCTCCGTTTAGGCCTGTACACCGGCCTGAGGTCGCCCTCCCTGGGTTCCCGGCGGCCATCTTGGGACTCCCATTGAAGCCACAGCCCTACACTCAGTGCTCTAAGGCCTTTCCGCGCTTGCTGCGCACAGCCTCAGACCCAGGCCTGGCAGGAATGGACTCTGGGTCAGTCCAGTCAGTCCCACCAGTCCCTGCCATACGGGCGCACGGATTTTTCTACCCTCAGCAGCTCCTCCTGCTCAGGCCCCCCCTCACCTGGGGCGCAGAGGCCCCCAAGCTTGGGACGCCAGGGCTTACAACTCCCCCTTGCCGCACCGGCCCCCTCTTAAGCTCCTCAGCCCTGGCCCAGCCACCGCCAGTGTTCGACGGTGGACATCTGCCCCCACGAAGTCCAATCTGGACGGAGCCCTGGGAAAACACAGGCCGCCGGCCTACTACTCTGAATCCCCCCGAGCACACCGATACACGCCCTCACTCTCCGCCTGACTCCAACCACCAGGCATGGGGGCCGCACCCCCCGATACCCTCATCATGGCACGCGTATCTTCAAGCGATGCCGACTAAGGAGGATTGCAGACAGCTAATTGAGGATGTGAAATCCACCTGTAGATCAGAAATACAGACCCTCCAATCCGGCCTTAAACATCTAGCGGACAGAGTGGAGATGGGAGAGCGGAGGAAACTAAACTTGCAGTTCACCGCACCCAGATTCAGGGATCGGAACACCGTACCCTCCTCAGGGATATGCAACGCCACCTGGAAGACCTGGACAAGCGGGGGCACAGAAACAACATTCGCGTCCGGGGCATCCCTGAAGCGGAGGGCCCAGAGGACGTCCATAACGTACTGAGATCCCTCTTTAACAACCTTATTGGGGAAGCCCACACCCATAATATTGACATGGACAGAGCTTATCGCGCATTACGACCTTAAGGCTCTACAGCTCTACAGCTCGACCCCGTGACATCATCTGTAGGCTGACATCATATCCTTTGAAGGAAGATGTCATGCGGCAAGCCCGCCTCGCTCGCAATGTGAATCATGGAGATCACCCAGTTTAGCTGTTCCCAGACTTGTCCTGGATCACCCTGCAAAAGCGTTGACTGCTCCAACTACTGCTACGAATCCTCCAAGATGAAAATATTCCATACCGATGGGGGTTCCCCTTTAGCCTCATGGCCAGGCACCAAGACAAGACGGCGATCTTGAAATACCTATAGGACTTAGAGCCATTTTGCAACACCCTGGAGCTAAGAACCCCCCAGCTGCCGGACTGGGACCTTATCGCCACCCCCTCCACCACCTGCAGTGTGGCAGAAGGTCCCACCACCCAAGCGCATCCGCGGTCCGGCTCCTTGTTATTTATTTTCTTCATTTTTTTCTTCTTGGGCGTTTTGCCACCCTTCCTACTGGAGCAACCCTGGCTGTCGGCCACAAGTGATATTGCCTATGGCACCCTGCCACTGATGTTTTGAACATTATGGGCTAGCCGCGGAGGAGACTTTAGAGAGACTTTGTCCACGTAACCCTACCATCCTTGTGGCCTCCTCAAACGGTGACAGGACAGTGCATGCATCCCTGATCATGCCCCACTGGCGTGGTGAGAAAAAACCGAGCTCCCCTGACCCTGTCCTGGTGCCGTAGTCGCACAGGTACTCATTGATGGCCCTCTGCTGCGTGTGCAGCTGCTGCAGCATGGCCAACGTTGAGTTCCACCTGGTGGGCATGTCACATATAAGGCGGTTCTTAGGCAGGTTCAACTCCTTTTGGAGCTCAGCCAGCCAAGCACAGGCATTAAATGATTGGCGGAAATGCACACAGACTTTCCTGGCCTGCTTCAGGACATCCTGTAAGCCCGGGTACCTGCCCAAGAACCGCTGCACCACCAGGTTAAGGACGTGAGCTACACAGGGCACATGGGTCAGTTGTCCCTGTCGGAGGGCGGAGAGGAGGTTGGTGCCATTGTCGCAAACCATCATTCCTGGCTTAAGCTGGCGTGGCGTCAACCACCTCTCGGCCTGCCCCTGAAGAGCCGACAAAACATCCGCCCCAGGGTGGCTCCTGTCCCCCAAACAAACCAGCGCAAGCACGGCATGGCATCGTTTTGCCTGCGTACTTGCGTAGCCCCTGGAACGCCTACGGAGCACTGCTGGTTCTGAGGACAGAGCACTGGAAGAGGCCATGGAGGAAGAAGAAGAGGAGGGGGTGGAGGAGAGAGGTGTGTCACAACCAATAGTAGCATTTTGGAGGCGTGGTGGTGTAACAACCTCCAACACTACTGCACCTTGTCCTGCATCCTTCCCAGCTGCCAGAAGAGTGACCCAATGGACCGTGAAAGACAGGTAACGTCCCTGTCCATGCCTGCTGGACCATGAGTCAGCAGTAATATGCACCTTACCGCTGACCGCCCTGTCCAGCGAGGCAAGGACATTGCCTTCCACTTGCCAGTAGAGAGCCGGAATCGCCTTCCGTGAGAAAAAGTGGCGTTTGGGGACCTGCCACTGAGGAACCGCACATTGTACAAACTCACGGAAGGGGGCCGAGTCTACCAACTGAAAAGGCAGCAGTTGAAGTGCTAGCAATTTAGCCAAGCTAGCATTCAACCGCTGGGCATGTGGATGGCTGGGAGTGAACTTCTTTCGCCGGTCCAGCAGCTGGGGCAGGGACATTTGCCTGCTATAATCGGACGTGGGTGTACTGCTAGCAGAGTGCCCGGAAGCACTTGGCTGTGACACACCTAATTCTACACCTTCATTCCTCTCAGAGCAGGTTTCAGAGAGGACTGAATGTCTAGTGGGGTTGGAGATGCCAGCTGATGAGGAGCAAGGAGAGGTCCGCTTTGTTCTTTGGTGTGGGTCTTTGAGGTACGCTTGCCAACGAGCTGTATGGCAGGTCAACATATGTCTGGTCAAGCATGTGGTGCCCAAGCGGCTGAAGTTTTGGCCACGCGAGATACGCTTGAGACATATGTTGCAAATAGCGATCTGATGCACTCGTCTCAAAAAAGGCCCACACCAAATAACTTTTAGAATAATGCGCAGAGGCAGTGCCCTGCACAGGCGGAGCTCTGCGGTGTGATTCAGTCGGTGTGCTGCCCCTAAGCTGGCCCCCGGAGGGCATCCTGCCTCGTTGGACATGTGCCTCTTCCTCCTCCTCCTCCTCTCTCCTACCAGGCACCCACGTGGAGTCAGTGCCCTCATCATCCCCTCCCTCTTCATCGCTGTAGCAAACCTGGCAATATGCTGCAGCTTGTGGAACATGACTGCCAGATTGCTGTCCTTTTTGAGCATCCCCTCTCTCTGCATTCACGCTACTGCCTTCCTCTAGCTGAGTGTCATTAGAGCCTACAAAACACTGGGCATCCTCCTGGAGCATGTACCTAACACTGTGCTCAAAGAGTTCAGGAGACTCCTCAGGAGGACGTGGTGGGTCTAGGGAAGGAGTCACTGATGATGACATTGAGACGAGGGAAGACGATGCATTTGCAGCTGATTTGCTAGTACCCTGAGACTGGGTGAGAGAGGATGAGGAGGATGAAGAGGGCTTGGTCATCCACTCTACCAAGTCATTGGCATGTTGAGGTTCAACATCTCCAGCTGCCGAAAAGAAGGACAAGCGTGTCCCATGGCCACGTGCTGATGACAATGCACTGCGTCCACGACCAGCACTGTTGTCTCTAGACACAGAGCCTGCTTGCCCTCTTTTATCGGCTCGTGCCTGTCTGCCTCTCCTTGCTGGCCTTCCAGACATGGTAATGGCCTGAAGGGAGTTGGGTAAAACAGCAGTTGGGTAGTGTATATTGTGCTGGAGGCACACAACACCCACTAAGCCCTGCAGATTGCTCTATTAGAGAACAGCAATAAAGGGTAGATACAGGTGTATATTGTGCTGGAGGCACACAACACCCACTAACTCCTGCAGATCCCTTTATTATAGAACACCAGAGATAAAGGGGTATATACAGATGTATACTGTGCTGTGCTGGAGGCACACACAACTTCCAATAACTCCTGCAGATGGCAGATGGCTCAAATAGAGAAGAGCTATGTAGGTGGATATAGCGGTGTGTACTGGGTACAGAGCACGCAGACAGCACGCACAAGCTCCTAACACTACTGACTGCAAGCTCTATTATAAAAGATAGATCACTAGCTATATAGGTGAGGTGAATATAGCGGTGTATACTGCGGTCAGGGCACGCAGACAACAACCACTACAGAAGAGCAAGATCGAAAATCGGCCGATAACGATAGTGTGTTGAAGGTACACAGAACACCCACTAACTGCTTCAGACGCCAACATACTACACAAGGCCGCCGCGCTGGCGGTCTTATATAGTGTGGGGCGTGTACTACACAGCCTGAGCTATGATTGGCCACAGGCATCCTGCCTGTGGCCAATCATGGCTCTCCTCGCTGCTGGCGCTGTGATTGGCCAAGCATGTGGGGTCACAGTGCATGCTTGGCCAATCATGAGCCAGCAATGCACTGCGATGACGCAGTGCATTGTGGGCCGTGAGCGCCTCACGAATTTGGTGCGAACGTCCCATAACGTTCGGAATTCGCCGAACAGGCGAACAGCCGATGTTCGAGTCGAACGTATGTTCGACTCGAATACGAAGCTCATCCCTAAAAGGGAAGTAGAAATAAACTAAAATAATATGGTTGCATAAGTGTGCACACTTATGCAGCAGTTGAGGGGTTCAGTTGGAGAGAAACCCAACTGAAAATTCTTCACCGTGCCTATATACCTTTCCTTCTTCTTCTAAAATGTGTGGAAAAGAAGTATTCCTGCGCCACGTCAGGGAAATAGAGGGAAATAGGGTACTGCTGCACACACTGAAAGGGAAATATCTGAACCCCGGGGAATAATGAATAAGAAAGGTAGTGGTGCGCTGTACACAAAAAGGATATATCTATTGATAAAAGCAGTATATCAAATTCGCAATGGGGGGATATCCAGTAAACAATACAGGTCTGGGTATGTCTATGTGACTAGTTTAAACAGTAACACTCATTTCTACTAATAGTCCACAACATAAATACATAAAATTGTGAAAATTCATATACAATCCAAAGTGCAACGTGTTGCGATCATGTAGTCGCATAAAAGTGCAAATATTCCAATGTGCCGCTGTGGCTGATAAAACAATAATGTTTGTTGCTATTAGTGTAAAATCTACAACATGAAACCGTGAAACAATAAAAACAAGAAAAAAGAAAAAACACAATATAACATTCAAAAGTGCAGCGTGTTGCGATCCTAAAATCGCATAAAGTGCAAGTGTTCAGCTGTGGTGCACATAGGCAAACCTTCAAACATAAATGATAATTAAGTGACAAAAAATATAAGTGTATCAGACACAAAGTCAGTTTTTAGTGCAAAGTGGTGTGATTATTCTCAAAATCGCATAGAAGTCACACCCTATGCGATTTTGAGAATAATCGCAGCACTTTGCACTGAAAACGGACTTTGTGTCTGATACACTTATATTTTTGTCACTTAATTATTTATGTTTGAAGGTTTGCCTATGTGCTACACAGCTGAACACTTGCACTTTATGCGATTTTAGGATCGCAACACGCTGCACTTTTGAATGTTATATTGTGTTTTTTCTTTTTTCTTGTTTTTATTGTTTCACGGTTTCATGTTGTAGATTTTACACTAATAGCAGCGAACATTATTGTTTTATCAGCCACAGCGGCACATTGGAATATTTGCACTTTTATGCGACTACAGGATCGCAACACGTTGCACTTTGGATTGTATATGAATTTTCACTATTTTATGTATTTATGTTGTGGACTATTAGTAGAAATGAGTGTTGCTGTTTAAACTAGTCACATAGACATACCCAGACCTGTATTGTTTACTGGATATCCCCCCATTGCGAATTTTATATACTGCTTTTATCAATAGATATATCCTTTTTGTGCACAGCGCACCACTACCTTTCTTATTCATAACTTCTAAAATGTTACTCCAACGCCGCCCCCTTACATAAAGACTGGATCCTGATCTGTCTCCTGGTCGCTCGAAGATCTGTTTTAAAAAATTGGACCTCCCCCCACTGTCAAAAGATCTTGCAGGTCAAACGGAAGCTCCTGCAATTACTACACAAGGACAAACTCAACACCGATCTCAAACACAAAGTCTCTCGCAAACGTCTCTACTACAAATGGCAGGCATTCATGGAATCAACACTAACTCAAGAGGAACTCTATACTTTTAAAAATTCCTTCTCATACTATAAGGTCTTTCCAAAACAGCTCATGGAAGATGACACTTCCAGCACTTGACTCTCTTCTAGTGGGACACATGGTCTTCAATGTCACCTAGCTCTCTTTCCTTCTTCCTTCTTAAAATGTAGCTGATGTACGCCCCCCCCCCCCCCCCTTCC
Organism: Lithobates pipiens; assembly: GCF_037356315.1. Taxonomy (NCBI): domain Eukaryota; kingdom Metazoa; phylum Chordata; class Amphibia; order Anura; family Ranidae; genus Lithobates; species Lithobates pipiens. The sequence goes on from NW_027507748.1 coordinate 329,405,680, forward strand.
TCATTTTATTTTTTTTATTTTTTTCCACCTTGTAGTTTAGGAACCCTCCAGAGAAGATCCATCCAGTTATTTACTGTTCAGAAGTTCTTCCTATATGATGTAGTTTATTCTCGTTTATGCCTTACAATCCCCCCATGTAAACAACGCCCAGTCAACATTGTAAATGCCTGATGAAATATGAAAATGTCTTATCGTCATCATCATATCTTGTAATGTACTCTCTTTCAATAAAATCTACTGAAAAAAAGGAACACCCCTGGTCTTGTCATTGAGTCAAAGAGTTAAAGTAGATGTAAACCCCATTCATGAAATTTGACCTAGGCACATATTTCTGTAGTGTTTACTTATCTCTCTCCAAAGCACTAACTCCCGTGTCTTTCTGCTGCTCCATTCTACTGTCATCAGCATGATAACTTCTGGCAAGTTCTCCGACAGAGGAGATAAAAGTGGTTTGAAATTTGTATTGGGGTGGGTGTTCAAAAATAGTTTAGCAGAGAGCTGGTCTGTTCACAGCACAGCTCTGCGTGTTTTTCCTTCCTCTGCCTATGTGGAGGGGGGTGTGAGCCTTTCCTCCAATCAGAGGACAGCAGATATACAAAACCTAGGGAGATTTGTTTCATCTCTGTGTATCATCTGCTGCGGTTCACTTCACTGGGTATAGGAGAGGGTTTACATCCACTTTACGCTGGGTACACATGGGCCAAATGTCAGGAGAAAATGGGTGGTTAAAAAAAAAAAGCGCAGACATTCGGACAGAAGCCATCCGTGCAGAGAGTGCTGTTCAGAGTGTTCTGGCGGTGGGGCTGTCCCCCTATCAGAAACAACAGCTCAGCTCACCTGTCTAAAACTTTTGTGCAGTAGTGTATAATAAACACATGATGAAGCAACAACAGAAATTAAAGAGCACTATATGTTTTCTAAAAAGGGAACACAGCTGTTTGCTTAGTATCTGACCGATACTTTGAACAGGAGCCATCTAAGGGGAAAAGTCAGAGTATTCACTAGGTAAATTTCACCTTGTTATATTGTAAATTTCACCTCGATCATATTGTAAACAACACATTTTTTAAAAGAGAGGTTAGGGTCAACCAAGGAAAAGATGGAAAGGAGATCAGGCTCCATCTGTTGCCTGGAAAGAAGACTTCATAATATTAATAAGCAATAAAAAGCAATGCAAAAAAAAAAAAAAACCTTGATCAAATGAAATAAAATCCAACACATTCTGCATTTCCTTGAAAGGAAACATGGAACTTGGAATAATATTATGATCAAGAGATCTGGCACTACTATGAATTTAATGGCTGCAAATGCAGATAATATCAAAGCCAGGCAAATAGGATTTCCAGAACAAGTTCAGCATATATTTCACAGGTTCGCCTAAAGTAGCCAAACTCAAGGAAGACAGAAACATAAACAGGTGAAACACATACCGTGTGTGGAAATTGTCCTAAGCTGGCCATAAACTGATCAAAATTCAGTCAGTTCAGTAGGGACAAGTCACATTTCAATCAATGTGAACCTGTCCCTGCAAGACAGAAGTCAATCATTTTATCAGCTTCTGTCCAAGGGATGTCCTGGTAAACTTTGATCATTCAGTGAATGATCAGGGCATTTTGACAGCGTGATCTAGCAGGTCCCACTGTAAGAATACATTGTCCTGGCATTGGTTATTCCTCCATCCACCTCATTTATGTGCCTGCTGGTTGAACAGAAAAAACCCCCACCTATGGCCATCTTTAGCTGCAGGTAATCTCAGCCATGTCTTACCTCTAGGTATACTCAACCATTTCTTACCTAAAGGTATACTAAGCCATTTCCTACCTATAGGTATATTTAGCCCTGTCTTACTTAAAGATATACACAGCCATGTCTTACCTAAAGGTATACTCAGCCATGTCTTACCTAAAGGTATACTCAGCCATGTCTTATCTAAAGGTATACGCAGCCATGTCCTACCTCTAGGTATATTCAGCCATGTCTTACCTAAAGGTATATGCAGCCATGCAGGGGTCAAGTCCTCGGGAAAAAAGTGTGGGAACTCCCACCCAAGATCCACTCGCCCACCAAAAAAAATAAAAAATGATACATTCATATGCACGAACGCTTCAAAAGTGTTATTTTTCATCCAATTTTCATATTGTGTGTATGAAGCTTAACTGTTAGTACATAAAAAAATATGGTAATTCTCTGAATAATCAGCATTCATTCAATTGTGCTTCCATGCAAATGTGAACATCATGTTCTGATCTTTATTGGGGAATGTTATTTTGTATATAGAGTGTTTACACTTTTCTTTGAACAGAGTTTGGATAACACAGGGTTAAACGGAAAAGTCATAAATTAACTGCACATTATCTGGACAGAATGCTTGGGGAGATAGTGATGTGTTCCTGCTTAGGAGATGTATGTTAGCTTGGAGGGCTGCAAACTCTGCAGGGCTCCAACACACACTCGCTGCTATTTCATCCCTTCACATATTTCCACATGAACTTCCCTCCTGGCATTAAACTTTGCCAGGTATTGTGCTCAGCTTACCACTCCAAACTGATGTTCCTCCCTCAGCTCACCTCTCTCCCTGCATGTCCTATGAGCAGAATTTCTGTGCTCCTCCTCTGGGTTCTCGCATCATATGGCACTGAAGATAGAGGAAGGGGGGATTCAGTGGGACACACAGAGCAAGTATGCAGGAGACTGGGGGGGGGGGGTAGATGAAAATCAGGAGGGGCTGGCGGGGAGGAGCACATCACGAGAGGTCTGACTAAATACAATCTCTAGATCAAAGTGGAAGCTGTCATGGGGCCCCCTACTGGCAATGCCTGAATAGTCAGGTGTGCAGCACTATTGTGAGCTGTGTTGGCAGCTGCTGGTGTAGCACCCGCCACACAGCTTGCATACTTCAAAGTCTTGCAGGACACGGCTGCTAACGGGAACTGAGTTCCTGTTGTGGAAAAAGTGCAGGAACTCCATTCCCATGCTTTCCCGCAGGACTTGAGCCCTGCAGCCATGTGTTACCTAAAGGTATACTCAGCCATGTCTTGCCTAAAGGTACACTTAGCCATGTCTTACCTAAAGGTATACGCAACCATGTCCTTCCTCTAGGTATATTCAGCCATGTCTTACCTAAAGGTATACACAGTCATGTCGAACCTAAAGGTATACTTAATCATGGCCTACCTATAGGTATATTCAGCCATGTCTTACCTAAAGGTATACAAAGCCATGTCCTACCTCTAGGTATATCCAGCCATGTCTTACCTGAAGTTATACTCAGCCATGTCTTACCTGAAGGTATACTGCACTATGTCTTACCGGAAGGTATACTTGGTCATTTCCTACTTGAAGGCATACTCAGCAAAGTCCTACCTATAGGTATACTTAGCCACGTCTTACCTAAAGGTATGATCAGCCATGTCTTACTTGAAGGCAAAAAAAAAAAAGGCTTTGTCTTGCGAGAATTTTCATACATCAGTTCCATCCTTGGTTTTGACCTGCTGTGAAATATCGAGGAAGAAAGGACAATTGTTTGCCCGATTTTCTTACAGTGTGTACCCACCTTAAGTGTCAGAATAATTCTTTCCAACTAATAAGTACTGTGAGTTTTCTAGCATTGCCTCTCCCCCAGTTTGAATTCTGCTGTACATAGAGGTAAAAGAGGTTGATATCAAGACATATTCAGATACTTATGCTAGTTGCATTTAATCATTTAAAGGATAAAAAAAATAACTGCATTGATTAATGTTCTTTTTTATATCTGCCTAGAGTTTAGCTTGAATTTTTCTGAACTGTAAAATGCGTAGTTCGATGTGATTTTTAACATGTCTGTGATTTTCAAAGTATGAATCATTTTAAATGTAACTATTTAGTAGCTCCCTTCAAACAGCTACTCATTGGGTTTCGTGACCTTTTACCAATAGTTATTTCAAATGTGTCTATTTCTACAAATTAGCAAAACACAGAAAGACTTCAACAGCACAAATGAAAGCATGGCATTTTCCTGGCACTTCAGTTTTTGCTAGATGATTTGCTTATGACTTGATGCTGGCTCATATTACACATATAATTGCTTGCAAGCACTCTGCAGGGATGGAGGAGAGGTGGAACATAGAACAGATGGGAGATGCAGGTGGCAGTGCATCATGAAAAGGAGGGCGAAGGTGCTCAACATATAGCAGACGGAGAAAGGGGATTGGGCATGCACAGCAGATTACCAAGAACACACTGAAGACCAGGTTCATCCTGTTACAGCAGATGCCTCTTGAGAACTGTTTGGATTCACAAAAAAATGGATATCATAAGTGTTAGTACAGTGAACAACAAACAAGTATTAGTCTCAGGTATGTATGTGATCAATCTATAATCACCTGAAAGGTCATAAACCCATAGTTAAAAACGAATTTACCACATACAAAAAATAGGGTGTTCAAAGATGACCCACAGCTATACATACATTTATTACGGTAATACAAATCATTAAAATCCCATAAGAGTACAGAAAATTATCCACAAATTAACCACTAGCCAACTGTGCAGTGTGTGCACTGCAGCTTTACTTCTACAGTGCAGGTTGGCTGCACAGAATTGCATATATATATATATATATATATATATATATATATATATATATACACCTGATTTTGCACTTCTGGGTAGGGGGTACGCCCACCAACCCAGATGTGCTCCAGCACATGCCGATCAGTAGGTACCATTCAATGATTCATGGCCAGGACCTGCCGATCAGTGGAGCAGATGACAGGAGAGAGATCTGTGTCATTACTAGTGTTAAAAAAAAAAAAAAATTCCAGTATATATACCATTGTTTGTAGATGCTATAAATTTCACGCAAAGCAATCAATATACACTTATTGCGATTTTTTATTTTTTTACCAAAGATGCAACAGAATAGATTTTGGCCTAAATTCCTTAATTTTATTGGATATTGTTTTTATAGTAGAAAGTAGAAAATACAGTTTTTTTTTAAATGTTGGGTCTGTCTTATTAATATAGCAACAAATAAAAAAAAACCAGTGGTGATCAAATACCACCAAAAAAAAGTTCTATTTGTGAAAAAATTATATAAATTTTGTTTGTGTACAGTATTGCATGATCACATAATTGCCAGTTAAAGTAGCGCAGTGCCAAACTGCAAAAAATGACCTGTTCATAAAGGGAATAAAATCTTCCGGAGCTTAAAATTAAACAAATGTGCCATATATCTCTTTTTAAGTCTATGGGTTTTGCAGGTGATCCACTTCTTCAGGACCCCACTTTACAGATAATAAATATGTTACGTATTAAATCTTGGTCTATGAATCAGAAAATATATAGAAGTCTTTACTAAAAGAGAAAATCATCAAAACCAATACATATGAGTACATAAGAAAAAATGTGATGGTACACCAATTCACAACTGTCCAGAGAAGAAGGAAAGGAAAAAAAATTGAAAAATAGAAAGAATATAATGCTTACAAAATATTTACAAACACGTGAACTTGCAACATCCAACCAGGTTGTGGGAAGGCTTAAAAAGAGCAACCACAGGAGGGTCAAAGGAATATCCAGCCTTGGTACTAATGGAAATAACTTCTAATCAACATCTAAATATACCCAGTGCATCATTAGCTCTCATAGAAACCAAAATACATACAAACAAAACATTTCTCACCTCATATACACAGGTACAGATTAATATTTAAAGCAGTAGTAAAAAACAAAAAAAAAATCTTCTCCCTGGAAGTTAAGAACATAATGTGCTACTAGTAGTATGCAAGGCCTACCTGAAAACGAAGCCCCCCAGCAGTACGCTGCCACTGCTGATGGGGCTTCCATTTTCACCCTGTTTTCCTTCTGGGTGTGCGGCCGTTAGAATGGCTGAGCCGCGATGTCTTTACTCCTACTCATGCGCACGGTAGTCACGGCTGTGGCATAGCATGCTGTCCATTGAGATTGGAGCACACGTGCGCCGGTGACATCACCAGCGCTGCTACCTATTAACAGTTTCGCTGCCAGGTCTGTATGTTGCCCCCACCGTGCGTGCACCCCGCAATGTAGTCTAGGCTTCACTTGCCCATCTGCGTGCCTGGGACCAGTTGGTGCCTCCCCTTCTTGTTGGTGATCCGAAAAGCTACGTGCATGATGTCACTTCTGGCTCACTCTTTTTCCACAGCTAGCAGACCCTGCTTGTCATATTAAAGAGAACCTGTCACCAAAAAATCATCACATAGGGAACTCTTTGTCCACTGTGTTATGAAAAAGTTAAAGTGTTTTTTAAACCACTACTAACATAACAATATGTGTCCCTGTGCCTGTGTTATATAAAAAAATATGCAGATTTGTATCCCGTGACTCCTCAGCTCTCTCCTCTGCCTGGCTGACAGCTCCAGTGGGAAGGGCCAAGCACTCCAGATGACGTCAGGCGGGGAGGAGGGGAAGAGAAGAGAGAGAGCTGAGGAGTCACGGGAGCACCAGCAGCCGCTCTGATATAAGTTACAGATCAGCAAATTTTTATATAACAAAGGCACAAGGACACATATTGCTATGTTACAGAGGGGCTGGGAGGATTTTATACCAGTTTTGAGAGCAGCAGGAGGGGAGGGGGCTGGGCACTGACATCAGCAGAAAGGCAGGGAGGAAGGGGGGAGAGGAGGACAGAGTAGAACAGAGCAGGGCTGCAAACGATGGAGGCAAGTAAACTGACTACGGTGTCAGGGCTAAGCAGCCTCGATAAACCATGTTCAGTTTACGGGGAAGGGTATAGCTAGGCAGGATCAGCCAGGTTTTTTAGGTGATAGCAGGGACAAAATTGCGCAGCACAGGCACTGTGCTGTATAACATGCCTTGAGAGAACAGGATCTGTTTTTTTTTTGTTTTTTTTTTAGGTTAACACTTTAAGTAAAAAGAAAAAAAAAAGTGTTACACCCAAGAACATAACATCCCGTGTGAAAAAAACACCAACTAACATACTAAGTTAACATTGAAACAACCCCAGCAGTGCATGGGTGGGGACTCCTTTCAATAAGATTCTCCCCCTCTCACAATGTCCTAAAAAACTACCCTTACCTCTTTGGTATTGTCAGGAAAGGCTGGCTGGGGACAGTGGTCCGTTACCTGTCTGTGCGCGCCTGCAGGAGCCTGGTGCGCGTGTTCGCGGTCGCCCGATTGCGCGTGGCCGTGCAGTTGCGTGCGTTCGCGGTCGCGCTGGTGCGCGCATTCGCGGCCTTGCGGGTGCGCGTATTCGCGGGTGCACGTGCACGGTTACCGGCACCAGGCGGGCTATTTAAACTCAGTTCTCCCTTCTGATCTTGCTGCTTGATCTACAGCGTTCCTGAGACTATTACCTGAATCTGATCTGTTTGTGTATCGACCCGGCCTGACCTGCGACCTTCCCTGCCTTCCTCTGACCTCCGGCTTGTCTACGACTCTGCACCTGTCTCATCCTCTGGTCCATCCATGCTCATCCGTTACCGACCCGGCTTGTTCCACGTTCCTGCCTCTGCCCGCTGCATCTGTTCCTGTACTGACTGTCTGGTTTGACCCGGCTTGCCTGACTCTTCTGTGTGCCTGCCCCTGAGTGATCCCCCTGTTCCTGTTGGTCTCCTGCTGTCTACTGGTTCCTGTCTGCTGTCACTGGGGCCTGCTTGTCCAGCTACAGTTCCTGAAGTCAGCCAGATCCATCCACCGGCTGTTGATCCTGCCAGGCACTCGTGCTACCTCTGACTCCCGTGCCTCCTGTCACCATCATGAGGGGCCGTGAGTCGGGGACGCAAGAGAGGTCTCCTTCTGCATTCCGGGCTTAGCACTAGGTACGTGACAGTATCAAGCAGCCATGACCGAGCCCGCGCAGGGAGCCTCTCCTTTGGATGAACTGTGTTTGCATCTGGCAGGTTTGACCCAGGCAGTTAAAGGCCTTCAAGAAAGCTATTCCCGTTTGGAGGAACGTGTTCAAGCCCTCTCCCCGCCAGCTACTATCCAGGGGTCACCATCCGCCTCTGCCAGCATGCCTGCTCCACCAGCAGTGGTGATGTTACCCCCTGAACCTCGAGTGCCCACACCTGAAAGATTTTCTGGTGAACGCAGCAAATTCAGGGCCTTTCGCAACTCCTGCGAGTTATACTTTGCTCTTCAGCCACGGACTTTTTCTTTGGAAGCGGGCTTTGTGATCTCCTTGCTCCAGAACGAACCCCAGACATGGGCACATCGCCTTCTTGAACAAAAGGCTGACGAACTTTCCAACTTGACCACCTTTTTTGATGCGATGGCCCGAATCTATGAGGACCCTCAGCTCTCAGCAACAGCCGAAACCGCTCTCCATGCATTACAGCAGGGTCGCAGGGCCGCAGAGGACTACGTTGCAGATTTCAGGCGTTGGAGTGCAGACACCAATTGGAACGATGCTGCTCTCCGCTACCAGTTCCGGTTGGGTCTGTCTGATCCCCTGAAAGATGAACTCGCCCGTGTAGGGGTTCCTCATACTCTAGATGAATTAATCAATCTATCCATACAGATTGACAGGCGCCTACGTGAACGCAGGTCAGAGAGAGCCACTGGTCCATCACATCCCACCTGGATGTTGCCAAGAGTGCCCAGTTACTCGAGTACTAGGCCACCAGCTCAGTCTACTCCTACTACTGATGTGCCGGAGCCTACGCAGCTGGGTTTGCTACGACCAACGCTCACACCGGAAGAACGTCAGCATCGCCACATGAATGATCTGTGCATGTATTGTGGGGAGCCTGGGCACTACGTGAGGTCCTGCCCAACCAAGATCCGTAAGTGGCTTCCTCCTTCTGCTGATCAAGTCCTTGCAATCACCAATGCTTCCCCTCATCTTGCTCTTTCCGTTTTGTTGCAGCTCCCCGGAAAGAACATCCAGGTTCCCGCTATCGCTGACTCGGGAGCATGCAGCTGCTTTATGGACTCTGTTTTTGCAGCAAAACACCACATACCACTACGCTCCAAGACCCAAGGACTACTGATGCATCTTGCCGATGGATCCGCCATCCGGTCTGGTCCTGTCACCCAGGAAACCATCCCCATCTCTGCCAGCATATCCGATCTTCACCATGAACTTTTATGTCTTGACATCATCACCTCACCCTTGTTTCCTGTTATCCTGGGAATGCCCTGGCTCCAGGCCCACAACCCTTGCATTGACTGGACTACCAGAGATGTTACCTTTCCTTTACCCTATTGCTTCCAACATTGTCTACCAAAGACTCCCAACCAGCCCACAGCTCTGATGTGCCTGGATACGGAAGCTCGCCAACTAGTTCCAGAGGCATACCACGACTTCATGGATGTCTTCAGCAAGAAAGGTGCAGAGACTCTTCCCCCTCACCGGGTCTATGACTGTCCTATCGAGCTCCTCCCTGGGGCCGAAGTACCATTTGGAAGAATTTTTCCTTTAACTGAACTGGAACTGGCTGCACTCAAGGACTATATTGACGAAAATCTTAAGAAAGGATTCATCCGCTCTTCCACATCCCCTGCAGGAGCTGGCATTTTCTTTGTGGAAAAAAAGGACCATACCCTTCGGCCATGTGTTGATTATCGGGAACTAAACAAGGTGACCATTAAAAACCGATACCCTCTTCCTTTGGTGCCAGAACTTTTCCAGAGACTGGGGGCAGCAGTAATTTTTACTAAATTAGACCTACGGGGGGCCTATAATCTGGTCCGCATAAGAGAGGGTGACGAATGGAAGACAGCTTTTCGCACCCGATTCGGACATTTCGAATATCTAGTTATGCCATTTGGGCTCTGCAACGCCCCCCCCACCTTCCAGCCTTTTATAAATGACATCTTCAGAGACTTCCTGGACCTATTCGTCATCATCTACCTGGATGACATTTTGATCTTTTCTGCCTCCATCAGTAGCCATCGTCAACATGTCAAGTGTGCCTTTATGCAAAACCAGAGAAGTGTGAATTTGAACAACAGAGTATACAGTTTCTGGGACTAATCATTTCTGTTGAGGGCATTAAAATGGACCCTCAAAAAATTTCCGCTATCCTTGAGTGGCCTGCTCCTGTGGATAAAAAGGGTGTTCAGCGGTTTGTGGGCTTTTCGAACTTTTATCGGAAATTTATTAAAGGATTCTCAGCCATCATCTCACCTATTATCCAGCTGACCAAGCAGGGAGTTCGATTTCATTGGACTCCCGAAGCTCAAACTGCTTTTGACACCCTTAAGAGACTTTTTACCTCCGCTTCCGTACTGAAACACCCTGACCCGGTTCTCCCGTTTGTTCTGGAGGTTGATGCATCCGAAGTCGCCGTTGGGGCAGTACTCTCACAACGACAAGGCCCCAAGTCTCTTCTGTTCCCTGTTGGCTTCTTTTCACGCAAGCTTTCTGCTCCTGAAAGAAATTATGATGTGGGAGACAGGGAACTATTAGCAATAAAGGCTTTGGAGGAGTGGCGGTACCTTCTGGAAGGAGCAGCTCACCCAATCCTGATCTATACGGATCACAAAAACCTGGAGTACCTGAAATCTGCTAGAAGGTTGAAGCCGCGTCAAGCCAGGTGGGCGCTGTTCTTTTCCAGGTTTGCCTTCCATGTCACCTACAGACCGGGTTCAAAAAATACCAAACCGGACGCATTGTCCCGCATGTTCAATGATCCCAAAGTACCTACCTCTCCGGATACTATTCTGTCGGCGGAAAACTTTCTCCTTCTCCAGGAAGATCTGTTAAGCCGGATTAAGCAAGCTTCCAGTGAAGACCCCCCTCCTGCAGGAGCAAGGCTGCTTGCGAAAGACGGTCTGTTCTGGCTTGAGGACAAAATCTTCATTCCAGAAAACCTTCGGGCCACCATACTCGGGCTCTGCCATGACCATGTACTAGCCGGCCACTTCGGTGTCTCCAAGACGTCTGACCTCGTGCAACGCACATTCTGGTGGCCGCAAGTTGCAAAGGACTGCAAAAGATATGTGGAGTCTTGTACCATCTGTAATCGCAGCAAGGGTAATAAGGCCAGGGCTTGGGGCCTGCTCAAACCTCTACCTGCTCCAGAGAGACCCTGGAAGTTAATCTCCATGGACTTTATTGTTGAACTTCCCCCTTCAGAAGGCCATACGGCCATCTTTGTGGTAGTGGATCGGCTGTCCAAGATTGCACACTTCATTCCCTTGAAAGGAACACCATCAGCACCGGAAACTGCACAAGTTTTTATCAGGGAAGTCATCAGACTTCATGGAGTTCCAGCCAACATCATATCAGATAGGGGGGTGCAGTTTACCTCTCTTTTCTGGAGAGCACTATGCAGTTCCCTTGGCATCGAGCTATCTTTTTGTTCTGCATACCACCCTCAGACAAATGGGCAGACTAACCAGACTCTTGAGCAGTATCTACGCTGCTTTTCCTCCTTTTCTCAGGACGACTGGTTCTCTCTGTTGCCACTGGCCGAGTTCGCTTATAATAATTCCATCCATTCTACCATCAAGCAGACCCCGTTTTTTGCCAATTATGGTTTCCACCCATCATTTCTACCTAACTCTGTTCCTGAATGTTCTGTGCCAGTCGTTCTCAAGACCGTGGATTTTTTCAGTATCAACAATAAACTGTTGCAGGAAACCATGACCAGAGCACAAGCGCTAAACAAAGAGACTTTTGATAAAAACAGACGGGGGGAACTGATTCTGAAACCTGGAGACCAGGTTTGGCTGTCTACAGTTAATCTCCGACTCGCTTGCCCTTCAAAGAAATTGGGCCCTAAGTTTCTGGGTCCCTTCACAGTCAAGAGGAGAGTCAATGAGGTGGCCTACGAACTCGAACTGCCAGAAACACTTCGGGTACACCCCGTTTTTCATGTTTCTCTCCTGAAACCCGCCATCTCTAACCCTTTCCCAGGACGAGCCACAGATCCCCCTGCTCCTATTATGGTCAATGGTGAAGAGGAGTTCGAAGTGGAGGCAATAATGGATTGCAGGAAGAGAAATAACTGTGTCCAATTTCTCATTAAATGGAAGGGGTACGGTTCCGAGGAAAACTCATGGGAGCCTGAAAGCAACATACATGCCAAGCATCTGATACAGGCCTTCAAGAGATCCCATCCTGAGAAAATGGCCTGGTTGGGCATCCGGAGGCTGCCCCTTGGGAGGGGGCAATGTCAGGAAAGGCTGGCTCGGGACAGTGGTCCGTCACCTGTCTGTGTGCGCCTGCGGGTGCCTGGTGCGCCTGTTTGCAGTCGCCCAGTTGTGCGCCGCCGCGCAGTTGTGCGCGTTCGCGGTCGCGCGGGTGTGCGCGTTCGCGTGCGCGCAGACACGGTTACCGGCGCCAGGCGGGCTATTTAAACTCAGTTCTCCCTTCTGATCTTGCTGCTTGATCTACAGCGTTCCTGAGACTATTACCTGAATCTGATCTGTTTGTGTATCGACCTGGCCTGACCTGCGACCTTCCCTGCCTTCTGCCTGCCTCTGACCTCCGGCTTGTCTACGACTCTGCACCTGTCTCATTCTCTGGTCCATCTGTGCTCATCCGTTACCGACCCGGCTTGTTCCACGTTCCTGCCTCTGCCCGCTGCATCTGTTCCTGTACTGACTGTCTGGTTTGACCCGGCTTGCCTGACTCTTCTGTGTGCCTGCCCCTGAGTGATCCCCCTGTTCCTGTTGGTCTCCTGCTGTCTACTGGTTCCTGTCTGCTGTCACTGGGGCCTGCTTGTCCAGCTACAGTTCCTGAAGTCAGCCAGATCCATCCACCGGCTGTTGATCCTGCCAGGCACTCGTGCTACCTCTGACTCCCGTGCCTCCTGTCACCATCATCAGGGGCCGTGAGTCGGGGACGCAAGAGAGGTCTCCTTCTGCATTCCGGGCTTACCACTAGGTACGTGACAGGTATGCTAATTATGTATAATTACAATGTTCAGGTGCTCCTGCCCATTTGATTCCCTGTTGGGGGGCCGCTAAAACATGTGACCACTTGTACGCCTCACAGAGTGGGGTCGCCCCCTTGGGTTGAGGGCATGGACAGGCTCTTAGTGGGTCGCATTTGAAAGAATTATCTGGTTTTAGAGAAGTCTCTTGTTAAGCAAGCCTTTCTGGGTAAATACACTGTGATTACATAAATCAGACACGAAACAATGTATAAGTAATAAATGAGACTGTATTGTATATTAAATTACATGACAATTAGAATATTGAAATCTGTCCTCTTGATGTATTTATAGAAATGTAAGGAGTAAGGACCCCATGCATTGGGGCATTTCCTTACACGGGATAGTGCAATTTCAAGTGTAACAATGTATCACCCTTGATGTATAACATTTCTTAGCCTAATTTGCCTCGCCTTTTATATATCAGAGCTCATATATTAATAATTTTTTTTATATATGTTTTGTGTCTAACCATCCTTTGAAATAAATAAACTTTTACAAAATATTTGACTCCTATTTGCTGCTAAAATGCCCAGTGTGGAACTTTCCACTTTTTTCCTTTCAAAGACTTTAATTTGGGTGTGCAGCCCTCTTAGCCCACGTACACAAGGTCGGAGATTTTGCCAACCAAATCCGTCGGATTTTGCCCGTCGGATTTAGTCCGACGGATTGTGTCCGAAACTGTTGCATACACACGGTCGGGCCAAGTTGGCGAAAAATCCAATCTTTCAGAACGTGATGACGTAATTTCGTTACGATGGGACTACATTCAGGCTAGTAGCCAATAGCTTTGATGTAGGAATTTGATCTGAGCATGCGTGGCACTTGGTCCGATCAAAATGCTCTACACATGATCGGATTAGGTCCGTCTGGCCCAGTTGGTCGGGAAATATTTCCAGCATGTTGGAAAATTGGGTCGGACGGAGATTCGGACGGAATCAGTCCGATGCATACCACACACAGTCGGATTATCTGACGACACTGTCCGATAAGACTCATTCCGACAGATTCTCCGACCGTGTGTACAAGGGCTCTGTCGGATAAACTGCCGGAAAGTCCGCTGGACTGCTGGGACTGTGACACCATAATGGGCGGGGACATCACCTGGTGACCCCGCCCATTGTCCCTATATAAATTCACCGCGCAACACGTCCCTGTCATTACGGCCAGAGACAGCGTTGAGTCAACATCTCAAGGAAGAAGAAGAGAAGCGGCAAAGACAGCGGTGACAGAAGACCGGGCCACCGACAGTAAAAGAGCTGGAAGAAGGAGCGGAGGCCCGGCAAGAAGAACAGAAGAGGGGGACAAGACCCCCGAAGTCAGAAGAAATCATGAAACAGTTTTTTTCCTCAAAAAAGCGTTCGAAAAATTGTTGCGCAAATACCGTGCGAGATAAAAAGTTGTAACAACTGCCATTTTATTCCATAGGGTGTCTGCTAGAAAAAAATATATAATGTTTGGGGGTTCTGAGTAATTTTCTAGCAAAAGAATTATGATTTTTACATGCAGGAGAGGAGTGCTAGAATAGGCCAGGTATGGAACTGGTTAAGGTGTTTTGGGACTATTGTATGTAGATTTTCACAAATTTTCAAGATTTCACAAGTATAGTGGAATATATGTTTTTTTAAGCTTAGTATGTGTTCTGTGATGGTCACTTTATCAAGTATGTTGAGGTATATTGCCTATGAAGTTTTCTATCACAAGTTATGATTATATATGAAGTATTACGGAGTGATTGACTTTTTTTTTTGCGCACTTTTGAAGTAGTTATTTTTAGATTTTCCTTGTGTCCAGAATATATAAGTTGCGCATCACCCTTTTTCACTAAGCGCACAATTCTTTTTGGGTTATATAAAGTTACACTTCATTCAAGTCTGAACATAGCAGTGCCCTGCGCTGTCATGTCATCGAATACGCTACAGAGAAATGCAGTATTGTAGTGTGAATGGGGCACTCTGTTTTGCGGTTCGCTGGCATAAATAAGGTGCAGAAAAACACCAGTTACCACGTGGTTTCTGTTCATTGTCCCGATATATTCCCAATATTATACACCCATTATTAGTGCTGTCGAAGTGACAATAAAGTAAGTCTAAAGAATAAATAAATAAATAACAAACATACTTACCTGCTCTGTGTAATGGTTTTGCACAGAGCACCCCAATCCTCCTCTCCTTGGGTCCCCGCTGGCGCTCCTAGCCCCTCCCTCCTGCCAAGTGTCCCCAAACAGCTTTCTTTGAGGGGTCCTAAACCACTGCTTTGCGTATCCATCAGACACAAGCTATGCCTCGCCCCATTTCTCTTCTCATTGGCTCACTTGCTGTGATTGACAGCAGCAGCAGCCGATGGCTGCTGCTGCTGCTGCTGCTGTCTCAGCCAATGACAAGAGAGAGTCTCCAGAGAGCACAGACTTTCATGCACATTGCTGGATCGGGAACTGCTGCATGCAGAAGGTGTTTTACCTTCATGCATTGACTGCATGAAGGTAAAACAAAAACCTTGAGCATTTTGGACCACTTTAATATACTATCATCTATGCTTGACAATAGGCTGGTATGCATTATATGCCCATGCTGCTTAAAGATCCTAGTCAGGCACATAGTTTTTTCTTTAAGGCAAGCAGAGAAGGAGACATGGTTTGCTGGATTGCTCAGTATCCATGGGAAAAAGTATGCAAGGAAAAAAATACAGAAGCTGCGAAGATTGCCAAAGGCAGTAAGAGTTACTTCTGCACAACAGAGATTGAATTACAGTACAGAGAAAAAAAAATATGCGCTTAAACTGCATGTAGAATATTAGTGAAGGTAATGTTAAAGTTGGGCCAGTAAGGTTAATTATTCACATCTTCCCACATCTGCATATGCTGGCAGCATGTTTACTGCCACATGCCTGTCAGAATACACACACGGTATGCGCTAATACTATCAACTGATGCCAGCTAATTAATCACAAAAGAAGAGAGCAAAACCACCCACTGGGATACTGGCTACATTCCCATCATTGCATTCAGCTTAGTAGCATAGTTAAAAAACTACAGGTAAAACATAGAATGTAAAAAACAGGAAACCAGTCAAAAAAAAAAAAACACCAAGAAATGTAGTACATACATACATAATATAGTTTCATGCAATTTCAAATGCAACTATGATTTTGATATCTGATTTGATATTAGCTTCCTGGTTTTGATATCTGTTTTGATAATCAGCCTTTGCATTCAAACAAGGAGAGTGGGGACAACAGTCTAATGCTGGCCATACACTATACGGCAAAATCGGGCAAACCCATTTTAAAAAAAAATTAACATTCGACCGTGAGTGTAAACGATAGCGCCATCATGTAATGAGCAATAAATCATTCAGTGGACATAAATTAATAGATTTTTTTGTTTTTGAACGTTTTTTTTACATATACCTAGTGCAGACAGTTCAGACAGGAAACACATGAACCTTTCAATTTATCGTTCGTTCGGGAGAAAATTTCCAAACTTGTCCTTCGTTTTTTCGGCTCAAAAGCGTCACAACGATTATTGATTTTGTGCCCATTAACTGTCCGAAAAACAAACTGTCTAAATGACCGGATTTCAGCCGATTTTTCGTATAGTGTATGGCCAACATAAGTCAATTAGGGTCTGCTGCTGTGCTGTTAAGAAACATACTAACATGCAACTCAATAAAGACAAACTTGTGTTTTTTTACATCCACCTACCTCCATTCAGGTCCAGAAGAAAATTTCAAGAGCTGAATCCTTTTTTCCCGACCTAAACATGATGGATCGTAAGTTGATAAATAATACCCTTCCACTATACAAAGACATGTATGCCAATAGGGGTTGCACTGCAACGTTTGAGAGAGTAGGGTCTTATGCCCCGTACAAACGACCGGACTTTTCAACATCAAAAGTCTGACGGAATGATTCCGGCAGACTATTCGATCGTGTGTGGGCTGCAGCGGACTTTTGATTTGCAAAAGTCTGACAGACTTTAGAAATGGAACATGTTTCAATTTTTTCTGACAGAACTCTGCCGGACCCAGTTCCTACTGAGAAATCCGCTCGTGTGTGTGCTAGTCTGACGGACTAAAACCGACGCTAGGGCAGCTATTGGCTACTGGCTATGAACTTCCTTATTCTAGTCCAGTCATACGTCATCACGTTCGAATCTATCAGACTTTGGTGTGATTGTGTGTGGCCAAGTCCGTTCATTCGGAAAGTCCGTCAGAACTCTGTCAGAACTCCGTCAGAACTCCGTCGAAAGTCTGTCAGACTTATTCCCTCGAAAAGTCTGGTCGTGTGTACGCGGCATAAGTGGTTGAGTGGAACCTACCACTGCTTCTTATGCCATGTGCACACGACCAGACTTTTTGACAGCAAAGGTCTGATGGAACGAATCCGTCGGACAATTCAACCGTGCATGGGCTTCATCGGACCTTTGTTATCGCAAAATCAGACGGACTTTAGATTTAGAACATGTTTCAAATCTTTCCGACGGACTCGAGTCCGGTCGAGAAATAAGTTTGTGTGTATGCTAGCCCGACGGACAAAAACTGACTATAGGGCAGCTATTGGTTACTGGCTATGAACTTCCTTATTCTAGTCCGGTCGTACGTCATCACGTTCTAATCCGTCGGACTTTGGCGTGATTGTGTGTGGCCAAGTCCGTTAGTTCGGAAAGTCCATCGGAAGTCCGCCGAAAGTCCGTCTAACCTAGTCTATCGGAAAGTCCGATCGTGTGTACGGTCGTGTGTACGCGGCATAAGCATTTGATTAACCTGGATGTTCTATTACTTAATCTTTTCAGCTGCCTACCCCTGATGGGGTCATCCAAAGAATTACATGGTACATTTATCACATAAACTGTAGATCATGGGAAAGTTAACAGAGCTGAGCCACACCATAGTTCTCCAAGTGTTACATATGATAATTTGACTTTAGCATACCCCCGTGTGTGTAACAACTTATCTGTCTTATTTAAATTTTTTGTGTTTTTTTTGGGGGGGGGGTTTGTTTAAGTTGTTGTTTGTGTACATGAAAATGTTGAATAAACAGGTTTTAAAAAAAAAATAAAATAAAACACGGTGGATTGGAAGCAGCCAAATGTAAATGAACACAAGTCCATTTACATCTAGCCGCCCATAGAGTCATTAAGCACCTGCTACATATCACTGTCAAAATGCAGACAAAAACTAAATGCACAGGGATGTCACAAAACTGACATCTGTCCAGTTCAGTTTTGGTTCAGCAGGGGATCTGCTCATAGATCTCCTGCTGAACAAAGCAAAATGCACTTTCATCTGAAAGGACTTTTATAGGTATATTTGTTACCATGTAAACATGAAGAGTAATGTGTGCTAGCTATGTTTATGCTGTGCTTATGCCTGGTACACATGGGCTGAAAATCGGGGGAAAGATGGTCAGTTTGGCAGGAACTGGCTGACTTTCAGGTGTGTGTGTACATCTCCCTGTCTGACAGAGGCTGGTCTCACAACCAGCTTCTGTCAAACAGGAATGCTGGAAAAACAGCATCAATTCAGCATCCGATCAGCAATGGTAGCCAATGGCTGCCAGCACCAATCACTGTGTTCTGCTGGGGGCTGTGCCCCTGTCTGCTACTACTACTACTACTAATAACCACTGAGAGACATTTGCTATCCTATGTTGTCTGGTGGAAAGAATTTAGTGCAAAGCAAAGAAACTTGTGTGTCTCAACCAGGCTGATAAGATCTAGTGCTCCTGTACAGTACAGTAACATAGAAGGCCCTATAGCACAGCCTATGAAGGGAGACTGGGAAAGGAGAGAATGAGCAGCCTCATTCCCGTGGGCAGCTGGGATACCGTAGAACTGTCCTCAGCAGTGGCGCAGAGCTACTGCCAGGGACCCCGTCTGTAACTATGTCAGATGCAAATATGCTGGCTGCTCTCCTTGTCTGAGCCGGAAGTGTAACATGGACCTGTGTGAATGTGAAGGAGCTGGTAGGAAGACCATGAACAATACTGCCCACCCCAGCTTATGTACTATTTACAGAATAGACGTATGATCTCCTTTGGCTGTAAAGCTCCTGGTAAGCCACAATGACTTTGGAGCGCTAGAGGAGGCTCCTTGTACAGCTGTATCCTTTAATTCATTTGCATAGGCGGCTGTGCACAACATGGCTCGATACACCCATATTCATTAAAGGCCTCCACTTTTACACACTGATTTGTGGCCTAGACCTACTGATCGGTTCTGACCAATGAAATGCCTCCTCTGCCTGTGAATTGTAAACACAGGCAGAGGAAGTGATGTCACTTCCCCTTGTGGAATTCTTTTCGGTTCCAACGAAAGCAGAGAGGACATCTAAACGTGAGTTGCACCAATACTACACTGACACAGTACACGCAGGCACACATTTCACCCCCGATCCCCCCCCCCCCCACCCAGTTAACCTCTTCACTCTCTGTCACTGTGTCACCAATTGCAGTTTTCAGATTTTTCACTGATCACTGCATTGGTGTCACTTGTGACCAGTGGCGGCTTGTGATCTAAATTTTTGGCGGGTCCCAAACAAACTGAAAAATACTGAAAAAAAAACTCATCAATTACAGCCTCACTGTGCCCATCAAATGCAGTCATTGTCCCCATTAAATGCAGCCACTGTGCCATCATATGCAGCCACTGTGCCCATCATATGCAGGCTTTGTACCATCATATGCAGCCACTTGTGGCCATCATAAGCAGCCACTTATGCCCATTATAAGCAGCCACTTGTGCCCATCAAATGCAGCCACAGTGCCATCAATTGCAGCCATTGTGATCATCAAATGCAACCACTGTGCCCATCAAATTCAGCCATTTGTGCCCATCATATACAGCCACTTGTGCACATCGTATGCATCCACTGTGTCCATCATATGCAGTCACTTGTGCCCCATCATATGCAGCCACTTGTGCCTGTCATATGCAGCCACTTGTGTCCATCATATGCAGCCACATGTCTCCATCAAATGCAGCCACTGTTCCATTAATTGCAGCTATTGTGCCCATCAAATGCAGTCATTGTGCCCACCATATGCAGCCACTGTGGCCATCATATGCAGTCACTTGTGCCCATCATATGCAGCCACTTGTGTGTGCCCATCAAATGCAACCACTTGTGCCCATCATATGCCGCCACTGGTGCCCATCAAATTCCGCCAATTGTGCCCATCAAATGCCACCACTTGTGCCCATCAAATGCAGCCACTTGGGCTCATCAAATGCACCCACTTGTGCCCCATCAAATGCCGCCACTGTGACCCCTGCCCGATGTCTGCCCGGCACTTACCCAATCTTAGTGGTGGTTCAGGCAGCGTGTGACGGGGGCGAGCTGTGGGATGGCTCCTGTGTCCTCCATTCTTCCCCCTCCTCTCTTTTTCGGTCTGCTAGGCATCCAATCAGGGTGACCGTGCCATCAGCCGATCAGGTGACGGTATTAGACCCACACTACCTGATTGGCAGAAAGGCGGTTCAGTGTTAGAAAAGCAAATATTCATTTGTTTTTCTAACACATCTGGGTGGACTGCAAGCACAATGCTCTGCGCTTCAAGTCCACCTTTTTTGAAGCCTATTAGAGCCTATGGCTCTAATCAGGTGCTTCAAAAAAACACCCCCGCCACTGGAATTCAGGAGCCCGGCATCCGAAAAGGGGCCAGACACGTGAATAGGGGGTGACAGCGGTGGCCATAGATAGATTCAAGCTATGCATGAATCTATCCATTAGTCATAGAGGGGGTGGCTGGAGAGAGGGGGTGCCCGTATGCCCCTAATGGACGAACTGCACCTGCTTGTGACACTAATCAGTGTTAGAACAGCTAGTGGCATGCCTAGAGAGTTTAGGATACCTCCATTAACCCCCCAATAAAAGTTTAACCCCTTGATCACCCCCCAGTTAAACTTTTCACCCTGTCACCAGTGTCACTAGTAGATCTATTTTCTGATTGTCGTAGTAGTGTCACGGATGACGCTAGTTAGCCAGTTAGTTGGTTAGTTTTACCGTCAGGTTTTTATAGCATCAGAGTACCCCCATGTATTACCTAATAAAGGTTTTAACCCCCTGATTGCCCCCTAGTTAACCCTTTCACCCCTTGTCACCAGTGATCACTGTAATGCCGCGTACACGCTGTCGGACTTTCCGATGTAAAATGTGCGATCGGAGGTTGTTGTCGGAAATTCTGACCATGTGTAGGCTACATTGGACAGTTTCCCTCAGAATGTGCGTCACACAAAATTCACCGTGTGTATGCAAGACAAGTTTTTGTTTTCGGAATGTCCGATCAATGTCCGATCGCGTGTATGCGGCATTAAAGTGTCACGGGTGATGCTAGTTAGTTAGTTCTTTTTTTATAGTGTCAGGGTACACGCCATATATTACCCAATAAAGGTTTAACCCCTTGATCACCTAGGGTCAGTCCCAGGCAGTGTCAGATTAGTGCCAGTAGCGCTAACACACACGCACACACCATACACCTCTCTTACTAGTATAGTGTCTGAACGGATCAATATATAAGGGTTCCCAAAAATGCAGTGTTAGCAGGATCAGCCCAGATACCTGCTAGCACCTGCGTTTATCTCCTTCGCTCAGGCCAGCCCAGGCAGGCCCACCCAAGTGCAGTATCAATCGATCACTGTGACTTACAACTCACAACACACATAACTGCAGCGTTTGCAGAGTTAGGCCTGATCCCTGCCAACACTAATGTCACGTACACATGGTCGGAATTTCAGCCAGCAAAAGCCTGATGAGAGCTTTTTGTTGGAAAATGTGACCGTGTGTATGCTCCATCAGAATTTTGCTGGCTGAATTTCCGACAGCAAAGGTTTGAGAGCATTTTCTAAATTTTTCAGAAGGAAAATGCTTCTGTTGCAAATTTTGATCGTGTGTATGCAATTTCGACCGCAAAAAAACACACATGGTCAGAATCAAGTACGAGACGAAACCGCTCAGTCTTGAAAAACTAGCATTCGTAATGGAGATCGCACATTTGTTACACAGATTATTTTTAAATCTTTCAATGCAGCACATTCTCTTCTTCTTTAGAATGCTAGAAAAATTCATTTGTTTTTGCTACTCATATTGACACAGAATTCTCACAAACTTCTTTCTTTATTATTTATCGTGATCTCATGAATATTTTTTTTTTTTAAAACCATCTCTCCATAATAATGTTTAGAATAAAAAATGTTTTTTATTATTTTATTTAATCAAAGATCTCCTAGTTTTTTTTTTTGGCAAATTATTTTATAGTGATCTCTTTTACACCATTATTATCTTGTATTTGTAAATCTCAAGAAGGTTGCTTGGTGTTGGTGTCCCTTGTTAATTTGACATTGTATTTTTGAAACGTACCTGCCTACTAACAAACAAACTATTCTTTTTGAAGAAAAACACAGCAAGTATTTCTGAAAACAAAATAGCCATTTATTCTGGGTCATAACAAAATAAAGAGGAAGGCAATGCTGGATAAACTGATGAGATTTGTGAAGCCTTTGTACCCCAGGGCAGACATTAATTATTTTACAGTCAAAATTGGTGGTAGGAGGAGTCCTCATAATAGTGAGCAATCCGGTCCAGGACTACAAGAGATCAGGAACAGCAGCAGATGACATATATGTCCCCAGGCTGTGGTCAAACAACAGCCTGCATCTTTTGTCAGATCAGACTGAATCCAGGCCATCACTCTCTGATCTTCCTTAGACACTTTCTTCCAGGCTGTGGCTCTGGTGTTGGAGGTGAGGCAGGAGGTGGAGGAGGAGTAAGACCTGGAGGAGGAGGACCTGGAGAAGGAAAACCATGGTTCAACTCACAAATGTGGGTTTGTCTTGTGAGTTGGCCCCTCAACCCCTAATTTAAGGCTTGCAAGATGACTTCCTCACATAAGAGTCGTTGGCCATCCTCCATTTCCAGCATTTTTCATGCTGTAATGTAGGTAAAATCCTCTTGAACACTGTGGGGGGTTGTGAGAGCCACAGTACCCCTCAGAAATAGGCCAATTGCTGCCTCCTTCATGTGACTCCTCTTCTTGGCACTTTGAATGTTAATAAATAGAAAAGACTATCATTCTGACCCCAGCATTTTTCATTCTTGTCACAATCATTCGTGGCCACTACTGTCTATTGATATGTAAAACAATTTGTGAAATCAGAAATTAGTGATCAAAACTAACATATATTTAACATCATTAATTTGACAAACAGAAATCATTTGAAGAATGCTATACCTGACTCAAGCTGGGCTCCTCCACATGTTGCTGCCTGGAAGGCCCAGGTTGGGCGTCGGAAGCCTCAGCTGGGGAGGAAGGTAGCCATGAAGGAAGACTGGAGAGTGCTGGCCTGGGTTCAGTCTGGCCTGCCAGAAAATGCAGTCTGTCATAGTACCATAGCCTGGATACATAAATGTAATCCGCTGCAGCACCTGACCTTAGGGAATCCTGGACTACCTTGTGCTCCCTATTATAAGTGCTCCTCTGGCCATCAATTATGGACTTCAAATAGGAGATGTCTGCCGTCAGGATCACCAGCTTCACAAATTCCACCAATTGATCCAGCACTGCCTTCCTCTTTGCTTTCTTATTTAAAAACGGGTGGTTCAGCTGCCATAGACAGGGCAGCTCCCTGTACATATCAATGAATATTGCTAGAAATTCCCTATCATTAAAGGGATCAATTTTCTCTGCAAGACACAACACGAGACAAATCCTAATATCAGGCGAAACTCTCCTAATCTTGATCCAATATAAGCCTCAATCTATAAACAATATAGGTCACTGTCGCACCAACTTCTACTTGTACCTTCGTTATAACGATCGTCGCTCCCGTTACTTTGTCCTCCGCTCACAGATCGTACATACAACACATGCGTGTTACGCTTTATACAGACTGCATGAAACTCTGCCCATGTCGCCTGCCCCTGACGCTCTTTCTAGAATATTCCCGCACCGTCTCCTTCGACGCAGTGGAAGAGGAACACGGCGGAGACACAGCAGGTGCATAATAACAGTAATGAAGTGGAAAGCCCGGAGCCAAAACCTCACAATCCAGGAGGAGATTTAAGGCCTCAAATATGTCCTTTGTAGAGATGTTGGAGATGGTCGACATCTTGAGGAGAATTAACTATGATGGGAATTATGGACCATACCCAAACCCAAATATGAGAAAGACCAATATCATAAATAAAGTGGTGAAGAGTCTGCACAGGAATTTTGGTGTTCGACGATCCAAGGATCAATTGAGGAAACGCTGGTCCGACCTCAAATTGAGGGAGCAGGATTAGTACAGAAGAATCAAGAAAGTTCTTTGAAAAAGTAAGTATTTGTCGTGTGTTCCTATTATTATTATTACTTGCATGCTGCGCCATGTGCTTTTCTTTACTGTTGGACATTTTAAAATGTCTACTTTCATGTTCATGGGCACAGTAATCGGTCGTAGTAAACATTGTTCATTTGCCAACTAAATACGCTGTTTTTCCCAGTTACAGGGTTAAATATATTTGGTCATGATAATTTGTATTTAAAAAAAGTTTAGAACATTGTTGTCTAGATGTGTTTGAAACTAGAAGAATAGCAAACTAGATACAGTGTAATGTAAACAGAGGACACTCAGCAGCTGTTTACACATCTGGACTCAGGAGCACTGGTGTGGGACACAAGAACAAACTTTTTAGGGTGACCCACACAGGTGCTCCAGTGGATACTTGGTGTGTCTCCAGGTGTGAAACTTGTCCAAAAAAGGTAAGTATTCCAACTTTGGTAAGGGAATAAATCATGTGTTCAGCTTGGAACTCTGCCAAAAAAGACAATTGTACCCCACTTCCAAGCAATGTTTCACATTCATATTTATGGCCTCAAATATCTGTGTGCTAAGTATACCTTTTGTTTCATTCTCACAGGGGAGAAAAGAATGGGGAAATATAAGGTCACCAGGGTCCCCCCACTTCAGGAAGAAGGGGAACAGAGGTCACCACAAGATGAGGATGTGGAGGAACGAGAGGTGGTTGAGATTGACACCACAACAGCTGAGTGTTTGACACCCCAGATTCAGGTAATAGATGTATGCCTGCATATTTATAATACATTGTATGTATTTAATTTTTTAGGTGATTTACAGGTTGTGGAAGATCTACTCATTTCACCACTGACAGTGCCCAAAGGCTAATCCAAGAGATAATGTGTTGTAGTCAGGATTTAGACTGTATAAAGCATAAAAACAATTGAGATTGAACAAAAACTGAAGAACATGATTGATGTCCTAGGAAGAATCTAAATACACAAAAAATTTCACAATTTTTTTATAGCACAAATTTTTCAAACATTTTAAAAGCCAAATTTTGAAGATGCACACAGTGTCAATCAATGTATGCGTTTTATGGCTGCAACCCCTTCCTCGAAACTCAAGTAGGAGAGAGGAAGTGGTTGCACCCCCAAAACATGTCCATTGATCCCCGATGATGGGAGATAGCACATGTTGACATTAGGCATGAGATCATGAGGGAAATCCCCAGTTTGGCTCCCAAATTGTATGCATCTTCAAAATTTGGCTTTAACAGGGGTCACTTCATCCCATCTGATGAAGGCAATATCAAGACATTTTGGACACTATAATGTCTGATATTGCCTTCAGTGTTTAAATGTTGTAAGTTCCAGAGTTGTGTATAGTATGTTTTGAAACATGTCATGTCCAAAAAAATAAACCAAGAATTGGTGTTTTTTCCAAACAGATTTTTTACAATGCACATGTACATGTGCACAGAATTAAAGATTTTATACTCATAAAATATGTGGCTTCTTCTTTCAATGATCAACACGTTTTTGTATTAAGTTGGTGTTTACAGTGACAATGGGTGTTATTTAATAATGAAAAAACCACTTGGCACTACAAGTGCAATAGGAGAACCTATGAGACAGCAAAAATAAACCCAAGCAGTAAATGAAAATCCAGATTTTATGTGATTAAAGAGAAAATGTATTCAAAATTGGGTGGCAAAGCAATGGCCCACCTCCCCGTAAAATATTCTAAATATTTTTGCCGCACTTCATGGGGGCTTTGGGGGGGGGGGGGGTAAAGCCAGGATGGCCCCACTTCCAGGGCCGTCAGTGTTTCATTACTAAGTCCGGCCTCAGGCCCAACTGTTGCAACATAATTAGCATTGTTTCTTTTTAAAAAGTTCTGCAGGATGCAGCAGCTCAAAATTACATAGTTCAGTTTGTATTCCGCCATATTTATGGCCGTTTGAAACAAGCGGAACCGGCTGGCCAGGATCCCAAACGCATTCTCCACAACTCTTCTGGCTCTGGCCAGCCGATAATTAAAAACCCTCTTCTCCAGGGTGAGGGCCCTCTGGGGAAATGGCCTCATCACGTGGTCACCCAGACTGAATGCCTCATCTGCGAGGAACACAAATGGCAGTCCTTCGACGTTCTCCTCCAGGGGTGGCAATCCCAAGCCACCATTCTCGAGATGTTGGTAGAACTCGGGCAAATACTCCTCCATCCGACATATGGCCATTCCTCTCTATGTCCACATACAAAAACTCGTATATCTCCAACACCACCGCCATCAACACAATACCATGAAACCCCTTATAGTTAAAATACTATGACCCCGAATGGGGTGGTGGGACGATGTGGATGTGCTTCCTATCGATTGCCCCTCCGCAGTTAGGAAAATCTCACCGCTGGGCAAATTGGGAAGCCAGTCTGCCATTCCTGTGGCATTGAAGGAAACTGTGGAGTCAAACAAGAAAAATCAAATTAGTAATTTTGCACATAAACATTGCAAGCAGATTAGACACAAACATTCTTGGCCAACATCAGTATAACATTTTTTGGAATGAGTATTAAAAGGCAAAAATATAAGGCCCACTTATGAGATTCCTCACCCCCTCTGATGGCCCCGATTGGAAATATTTTAGGGGGGGCGGGAAATGTTTTGGCAGGTAACCCTCTCCACTAAGTAATGGAGTAACAAAGTAATGCGTGTTACTTTGGCCAGCCCCTCCTTAATTACACTATTGGCAGCCCACTGGACAGGTAAGAAGTGGCATAATACAACAAAGAAAATGGAAGCACATTTCTAGATTCTGCAATTACCTATCAAGATAATAGGAGAGCACAACTTTAAACAGTACCATTTGAAAATATTCAGACAGGCCCTTGCACTACATGCTGGTGAATTTGTCCATAAATATGAACACAAAAGAGGTCAGTATAGTGTGTATGGGTTTGGCAAAGTCAGCAGTTAGAGGATTGGTATCAGCTAACTTAGTGATTTGGGGGGAGGGAGGGTTCTAAATGATTTTGGGCCCCCCCAAAAAAAAGCCTCTGGCACTCTGCCGTAATTTAAGTACACAAATAACATTTGTACACATTTTAGGGGGAGTTTAGGGTAAATTACTACAATGGAGCTGATTAAATACATTGTTAAGTGACTAGACTAGGTGTGTATGGGCCCAGGATAGCATGCTGGGGAGGTTAGTGAAGGCAAATATGCATGAAGGACAAAAAATAAACTTTAAAAACTTCTAGCATGCATGAGAATAAAGGGGGCATTCACAGCATATTCCAATCATGGTAATTAGGGAATGGTGAAAGAAATACAATAGATTTGCAAACATTAAATACATATAATGTGATGTTAAAGGATAAAACTTACCCTAATATAGTCCTTCTGCAGGACCTGAATGATAGCAGAACAGGTCTCTGGAATAATGATCCCCAGAGCCTGGGGGAAGATGCCTTTCAAGAACTTGAGGTCCTCAAGTACCGCAAGGTGGCGATTAGCCTCTGCTCCAGAGTGATGGCTCGCCGCATGCAGGTATTCTGCCTGCTGATATAAGGGGACAAAAAAGCCAACAAACGGTGAAAAAATGTCATCCTGAGAAAGTTCCTGAAATCATCAGGGTTATTCTCACGGATCTCATGAAGCAAAGGCATATGAGGGAATTGGTCACGCTGGAGTAATCAATTCTTGGTCCATGAACTCCTCCACAAGGCCTGAAACAACGAGCTGAAAATCAGAAATGAGCAGACCAGAACACAATGAGAATCAAATATGATACTATTATAAATAGCACACACTGACAAACAAATGCAAACTGACTACACGCACTGAAGAACAGATACGAACTCACAAGCACAAACTGAAGAGCAGCAACGATCTGAAAAGTACAAGGCTGAAAAGCGCAAATCGTCTCTCACCAAACTTCTACTAACACAAGATAAACATGAGAATAGCAGAAAAAGCCCAAAGGGGTGGCGGACTGGCTGAACTTGCCTTTTATAGTCCCTTCGTATGTGGTGTACATAACCGCGTTCTTGGCGGTAGGAGTTTGGTGTGATCGTGTGTAGGCAAGACCGCTTGAGTTCCATCAGAAAAACCATCAGAGTTTATTCCAATGGAAAAACAGGTTGTGTGTACGTGGTATAACAGTTTTTTGGTAGCAATTGCAGCAGTTGCTGACAATCAGGTGCACTTTTTGCCTGTGAGTCGTATGAAGTTGTACAAAGGCCAAAATGTTCAGACAAAGGTACACTAGTGAAGAGACCTACACATTGCTGAGCATGACAGATGAGAGTGATTGGGAAGCCACCTCACTGGCATATTCAAGCTCAGTATACGAACCAGTAGACAGCAGTGGCACCCTGACAGATAGCTCTGACAATGGAGTAAAGGTCCCTGCTAAGGTCAGGCGTACCCAACCCCGTTCTTCTGTTGTTGGGGTGCAAGAACCGCAGGGCTCTTGTATGGAGCAGAGAGCCAGTACTAGTGCTGCTCATCCTTTTGGTGAACTGGCAAGCACCAGCAGCCTACTACACCCTGGCTGTACATCCAACACTGCAGTATCACACAGTGACATGTCCGATAAGTGCAGTTCAAGCTGGTGTGGTAGCTAGCACAAGTAGTGTCCTGCCGCCACCAAGAAGACAAAAACAGGCCTGCCAAACCCATAGTGCCCTTCCTGCAGATTATGCCAACCCTGATTGGGAGCCCACAACTTCTGCAGCACGTGTACTTACCCCATTCACTGGCCAACACGGAATTCAGGTGGAAACTGTTGATTTTACGTCACTTGATTCCTATTTACTGTTTTTCATGGAAGATCTCTATAGAGCTATTGTGAACCAAAGAAATTTGTATGCTGGTCAATTCATCACCGCTAATCCCCAGTTGACCGTTGACCTATTATGATTTCCAAATTTAAGACCTTCCTGGGCCTATCCCTCCTCATGGGCATAACTAAAAAAAGTGATTTGCGGTCATATTGGTCCACTGACCCAATTCACCATATGCCTGTGTTCTCTGCTTCCATGACCAGGGCTAGGTACGAGCAGATCTTGCGGTTCATGCAATTTAATGACAATGAACTCTGTCATCCTTGGGTTGACCCTGGATACGATCGGCTCCACAAAATTTGGCGCCTCGTAAACCACTTCAACCAACACTTTGCAGCCTTGTTTATTCCAACAAACTTGGAACAAACCCTAGTTGTAGACACTACAACTTTTGCACAAAACAATAAATAAATATACTTTTTATTTTATTTTACCCGAAACATGTAGCTGAATGCATTTTGGCCTAAATGTATGACTAAAATTTAGTTTTTCAAATTTTCTGTCTTTTTTTATTTTTATCGCAAAAAATAAAAACCACAGAGGTGATCAAATACCACCAAAAGAAAACTCTATTTGTTGGAAAAAAGGACGCAAATTTAGTTTCTTACATCATTGCATGACCGTACAGTGTCTAATTATAAAAAGTGCTCTGCTCAGGAAGGGGGTAAAATCTTCCGGGGCTGAAGTGGTTAACATTGACACCCACTGCAGATCACAACTGCAGTGCGTTTTGAAGTTGCGGTGCAGGAAACGCACACAGAAAGCAGGTTTCCCACATTGCGTGTTGGTGTAGGCCCAGGAAGGTCTTAAATTTGGAAATCATAATAGGTCAACGGTCAACTGGGGATTAGCGGTGACGAACTGAACAGCATACAAATTTCTTTGGTTCACACTAGCTCTATAGAGATCTTCCATGAAAAACAGTGAATAGAAATCAAGTGACATAAAATCAACAGTTTCCACCTGAATTCCGGGTTGGCCAGTGAATGGAGTAAGTACACGTGCTGCAGAAGTTGTGGGCTCCCAATCAGGGTTGGCATAATCTGCAGGAAGGGCACTATGGGTTTGGCAGGCCTGTCTTTGTCTTCTTGGTGGCGGCAGGACACTACTTGTGCTAGCCACCACACCAGCTTGAACTGCACTTATGGGACATGTCACTACGTGATACTGCAGTGTTGGATTTACAGCCAGGGTGTAGTAGGCTGCTGGTGCTTGCCAGTTCACCAGAAGGGTGAGCAGCACTAGTACTGGCTCTCTGCTCCATACAAGAGCCCTGCGGTTCTGGCCCTGGATTTGCGGGTTTTTGTTCTCACAAAAAGCAGGACAGTTGTGAAGTATTTTTGATTAATTTGTATTGGGGGGGGGGAGCATTTGTGTTTGGGAGGATTTGTACTGGGAAGGAGCATTTGGGTGGGAGGATTTGTGATAGAACTGGGCAGTGGACTTTTGCTGGCATGGGGGATTGAGGGGAAAGAGGTTTTGTGCTGGAAGGGGATTTGGGGAAGGTGTATTTGTGCTAGGATGAGGATTTGTGTTAGGGGTGGTATTTAGGGGGTGAAAGAAGATTTGTGCTGGAAAGGGGAATTTAGGGGAAAGAATTTGTGCCAGAAATCGGGAGAGATTTGTTGTGCCGGTAGGAGGGATTGGGGGAAAAGAGGATTTGTGCTGGGGGAATATAGAGAGAGGGTATTTGGTGGGAGAGGATTTGTACTGGAATAGGGGGTTGTGCTAGGAAGAAGGATTTGGAGGTTGGAAAAGGATTTATTTTGGAGGGAAAGAGAATTTGTGCTGGGAGTGGTAGAGTATTGGTGTTGGGAGGGGGAATTGAGAGGTGTGGGGATAAGTGCTAGGATAAGAAAGAAGGGGCGATTGTGCTGGGACTGGGGATTTGGGGAGGCTGGATTATTTTATTTTTTTGGAGGAGAGGGAGTACTAAAAAAATGAAGTTGGGGGAGGGGGAAAATTTTGTACTCTCCTTACCACTACACCCCTCTCCAATGCATGCTGTACATTGCACTCCTGTCCCCTGAATCCTGTGCATTACACACTCCTGTCCCCTGCATTATGTGCATTACACTTCTGTCCACTGCATTCTGTGCATTAAACACTCCTGTCCCCTGCATTATGTGCATTACACTCCTGTCCACTGCATTCTGTGCATTACACACTCCTGTCCCCTGCATTATGTGCATTACACTCCTGTCCACTGCATTCTGTGCATTACACCCCTGTCCACTGCATTCTGTGCATTTTTCTCCTGTCCCCTGCATTCTGTGCATTACACCCCTGTCCACTGCATTCTGTGCATTACCCTCCTGCCCCCTGCATTATGTGCATTACACACTCCTGTCCCCTGCATTCTGTGCATTACACCCCTACCCATTGCATTCTGTGCATTACGCCTCTGTCCCTGCATTCTGTGCATTACACGCCTGCCCCCTGCATGCTGTGCATTGCACTCCTGTCCCCTCCATGCTGTTCATTGCACTCCTGTCCCCTGCATTCTTTGCATTACACCCCTGTCCCCAGCATTCTGTGCATAACACCCCTGTCTCCAGGATTTTTTGTATTACACCCCTGGCCCCAGCATTCTTTGCATTACACCCCTGTACCCAGCATTCTGTGCATAACACCCACCCCCTGCATTCTTTGCATTACACTCCTGTCCCCTGCATTCTGTGCATAACACCCCTGTCCCCTGCATTCTGTGCATTACACTCCTGCCCCCTGCATTATGTGCATTACACTCCTGTCCCCTGCTTTCTGTGTTGGGAGGTACCAGCAAGGCTGTAGACAGTGAGGTTGGGAATGGAGGGCACCAAAATGCACCTTTGCCTGTGTAGACAAAAATCCTTGCACCGGCCCTGGCTTCATGCCAGACACTACACACAGCACTCCTCTTCTGGGGCTGCAACTGAGAGTTCCAATTCTCAAAGTAGGATCCTGTCATTCAACTTCCCTTTTCTCTCCCCTCACCATTTGCAAATGGCTTTAATCATATTTAGTCAACTAAAATCTCCAGTACATTTTAGTCGACTGCAATCTCCAGTACAGTTTATTCGACTAAAACTAATTTTAGTTGTTTAAAATCGAATGGGTTTAATTACTGGTAAATTGTGTTGCATTATTTAAGCATTTCTCTACAATTTCCAAACTCATTATGCAACATTATGCACTCCTGGAGTGAAAAATCGAATATGTTATTATGGTATTATGGTACAGATTTAGTCGTTATAACATCTTTACTTAAGCAAAACCAAGTTTCAATACAAGAATATTGCTTTTTTGACAGAAGTATAACGTTAAGAAAAAAAACTCTTTGCGTGATGATGCCAGTGCCACTACGCAGTGCAGATTTACATGAACTTTGACAGTTCAAGAAACTGAACAGAAGTTCTGTTCAGTTTCTTGAACTGTTAAAGTTCATGTAAATGTGTACTGCATGGTGGCACTGGTATCATCACGCAAAAAGTTTGTCATTTTTAGAACATAGCAAAACATTTCAGCAGCTACAAGCACACAGCACAGGCACTGTCACTGGCACAGCATAATAAATCAATACTTGGGGGTAATGCTTATTTCTACAATAAGAATCAATTTACTGTCAGTTTATTATTTCAACAGTTCTAAGACCCCTTTCACATTGGGGCTTTTTCAGGTGCTTTAATACTAAAAATAGCAGCTGTAAAGCGCCTGAAAAATGCCTCATCTGCAGTCGCAGTGTTAAAGCCAGAGTGCTTTCAAACTGGGGCAGTGTGCTTACAGGATGATAGAAAAAGTCCTGCAAGCAGCATCTTTGAGCTCGTTTGTGAGTGGTGTATACACTGCTCCTCCACCGCCCCTGACCATTGGAATGCATGGGCAGCACTGCTGAAGGCACTACATGGGTGCTTTTAACCCTTTTTAACCCCTTCTAGGGGGTTAAAAGTGCCCTGCTTCTGCCCAAATAGCGGCACCAAAGCACCGCCAAAGCACCGCTATAACAGAGGTAGAGCACCGTTAAAACTAGAAGCGCTTTACCACTACCAACCCCATCGCCCCAGTGTGAAAGGGCTCTAATTCTCAGATACATTCAAAGAAAGTGCACAGTCTACAATAATGCTATTAATGTGTGGATTATAAGACCCTTTTCACACTGGGGCGTTTTTCAGGCGTTTTTCATGCGCTTTAGCGTTAAAAAAAGCGCCTGAAAGAAGCTGCAACTGCAATCCCAATGTAAAAGCCCGAGAGCTTTCACACCAAGATCCCTTTCACACTGGGGCATTTTTCAGGCACTTTAGCGTTAAAAAAAGCGCCTGAAAGAAGCTGCAACTGCAATCCCAATGTAAAAGCCCGAGTGCTTTCACACTGAGGCGCTGCGCTGGCGGAGCGTCAAAAAAAAGTCCTGCAAGCAGCTTCTTTGCAGCGCTTTTGGAGCGGTGAATACAACGCTCCTAAAACGGCCCTTCCCATTGAAATCAATGGGAAGCGCTTGTAAAACGCCCGAAAAACGCCTGAAAAACGCTATTGGCAGCAGCATTTTGTGGGCACTTTTAACCCTTTATTTGGCCACTAGCAGGGGTTAAAAGCGCCCCATTAACGCTCGAAAAACGCTGGTAAAGCGCTGCTAGTTTAAGCGGCGCTTTACGAGCGTTTTTCGGGCGCTGACATTTCACATTGGGACTGCAGATGAGGCTTCTTTCAAGCGCTTTGCAGGCGCTTTTTTTAACGCTAAAGCGCTTGAAAAACGCCTGAAAAACGCCCCAGTGTGAAAGGGGTCTAACAGTCACCACTTTTTATCAACTCCTTTCTCTCTCAACATTCACAATGACAAAAGAGGTAAATACCACACTAAAAAGACTACATGGGGTAGGACCCCGACATAAGGCAGCCCTTTTTGACAGTTACTGATCTATTTTTCTTTTTCATTTGTGTGATATTAACCTCTATTGTCAAATTTGTCAATGCTAAGAAAGAGTTGATAAAAAAGAGTGATTATTACAGTTCCACATACTAATGGCATTTGTTGTTGTAGCCTGCACATTTTTCCTATGAATTTAAATTGACAATTAAAATTGAAAAGATTGATTCTTCCTATTCCAATAAGCACAGCCCGCAAGTATTAGGTATGCTTATGTTAGAAATAGAAATCCCTTTAGAATAGAGCACTTCTATTTGTTTTAATTCATTTTAAGGAAAGTACTTTTTTTTTACAAATAAATATGTGAAATGTGTGACGTGCATTTGTATTCAGCCCCCTTTACTCTGATACCCCTAACTAAAATCTAGTGAAACCGATTGCCTTCAGAAGCCACCCAACTAGTAAATAGAGTCCACCTGTGTGTAATTTAATCTCAGTATAAATACAGATGTTCTGTAAAGCCCTCAGAGGTATGTTAGAGAACTTTAGTGAACAAACAGCATTATGAAGGCCAAGGAACACACCAGACAGGTCAGGGATAAAGTGTTGGAGAAGTTTAAAGCAGGGTTAGGTTATAAAAAAATATCCCAAGCTTTAAACATCTCACAGAGCATTGTTCAATCCATCATCTGAAAATGGAAAGAGTATGGCACAACCGCAAACCTACCAAGACATGTCTGTCCACCTAAACTGACAGACCAGGCAAGGAGAGCATTCATCAGAGAAGCAGCCAAGAGGCCCATGGTAACTCTGGAGGGGCTGCAGAGATCCACAGCTCAGGTGGAAGAATCTGTCCACAGGACAACTATTAGTCATACACTCCACAAATCTAGCCTTTATGGAAGAGTAGTAAAAAGAAAAAAGCCATTATTGAAAGAAAGCCATAAGAAGTCCCATTTGCAGTTTGCCATGTGGGGGACACAGCAAACAAAATCAAACTTTTTGGCCTAAAATTAAAATGCTATGTTTGGCAGAAAACTAACACTGCACATCATCCTGAACACACCATGTCCACTGTGAAACATGGTGGTGGCAGCATCATGTTGTGGAGATGCTTTTCATCAGCAGGGACAGGGAAGCTGTCAGAGTGTATGGGAAGATGGATGGAGCTAAATACAGGGCAATCTTAGAAGAAAACCTGTTAGAGTCTGCAAAAGACTTGAGATTGGGATGGAGGCTCACCTTCCAGCAGGACAACGACCCTAAACATATAGTCAGAGCTACAATGTAATGGTTTAGATCAAAGCTTACTCGTGTGTTAGAATGGCCCAGTCAAAGTGCAGACCTAAATCCAATTGAGAATCTATGCACTGTAAAATATATTGTGCTGGGCCTACTCAAACAAATTGAGGCAACTATTTGCAACAGCTTTTTAAGTATTGTCAAATAAACGTATTTTTGTCTGACTCATTCGATTTTTAATGTTTTCAACTTTGTTGTTTTAAGTAAAGTAAACTCAATTTTCCAGTTTCTACATTAACTTATTTATTTCAAGTACTTATATAGCACTGTCAATTTTTGGAGCATTTACATTAACTTATTTATTTCAAGTACTTATATAGCGCTGTACATTTTTGGAGTGCTTTACATGTACATTCAGGGACTGATGTACGTTCACATCAGTCCCCCAGGAGCTTTCAATCTAAGATCCCTAACTCACATTCATACATGCACATACTAGGGCCAATTTACACAGGAGCCAATTACCCTACCAGCATGTCTTTGGAGTGTGGGAGGAAACCTAGGCAGGCACAGGGTGCTACCCCATTAATTAGTTACTTAGTTAGTTCGTTTTAAGCTTTAAGTAACTTGTAACTAACTTGTAAATACGTACTCAATTTTTTTTTATTATTTTCCAATTGTATTTGATATATGTTTGAAGGTTTTTATATAAAAATAATACAATAATATGTGTTAAAAAAACTATTTATTATTTATAAAGTGTTACAAATATATTTTTAAAGCAGCATCAGATGTAAACATTTCTCAGCTAACAAATCAAACTGAAACACACAGATGTATATACAGTATATCTTTAAAGAACATAGAATACAGAATGTTATTAACTTTTTTTAAGCCTTTTAGGAAAGTCATTTGCCCTTTAACCACTTCAGCCTCGGAAGGATTTGCCCCCTTAATGACCAGGCCATTTTTTGCGATACGGCACTGCGTCGATTTAACTGCCAATTATGCAGTCATGCGACGTTGTACTCGAACAAAATTTACATCCTTTTTATCACACAAATAGAGCTTTCTTTTGGTGGTATTTGATTACCCCTGCGGTTTTTATTTTTTGCGCTATAAACAAAAAAAGACTGACAGTTTAAAAAAAATATATATATATTTTTTACTTTCTGCTATAATGCATATCCAAAATAAAACCCCCAAAAAACTAAATGTATTCATCAGTTTAGGCCAATATATATTCTTCTGAATATTTTTGGTAAAACATTTTTTGCAATAGCTGTATATTGATTGGTTTGTGCAAAAGTTATCGCATCTACAAACTATGGGATAGATTTAGGGACTTTTATTTATTTTTTATTATTTTTACTGGTAATATTGGCGATCTGTGATTTTTTAGTGGGACTGCAACATTGTGGCAGACAAATCTGACCCCAAATGACACTTTTTGGGGACCAGTGACATTATTACATTGATCAGTGCAATAAAAATGCACTGATCAATGTATAAAGGACACTGGCAGGGAAGGAGTTAAAACTAGGGGGCTATCAAGGGGTTAAGTGTGTTCCCTCAGCGTGTTCTAACTGTAAGGGGGAATGGGCTACCAGGGACATGACAGAGATCTCTGACATGTCATCTGGCAGAACAGGGAATCGCCTTGTTTGCATAGGCAGAACCCCGTTCTGCCTCTGTACACCATGATCGTGGGTCACCGGCACACATCGAGCCCGTCGGACCCATGGGCACGCTCCCATGGCATGCGGGGGGAGCTATCTCTTGTGCAAAGACCGACTTACACCTATGGTGATTTGCGCAGGAGAGCTGACCTGCCGCAGTATAATGAAGGTGGCTGGTCGGTAAGCGGTTAAAGTATGAACTTTTGAAGATAGATTCCCCACATCTAGCTCTAAAAAGATCTTCTGGAAAACTTCAAAGGTATATTTTAGGTTTTCAGGGTAGCTGACTGTCAACATATTGATGTTTAACATGACACTCACTCAAGTGCAGGGCCATGTTTATACACAATTAATCAGTCCGATCTCACCCGATAGCCAGTGGTTAGACTAAGGCAGTGATGGCGAACTTTGGTGCCCCAGAGGTTTTGGAACGACATTTCCTGTGATGCTCATGCACTCTGCAGTGTAGTTGAGCATCATGTCAAATATAGTTCCAAAACATCTGGGGTGCCAAGGTTCGCCATCACTGGACTATGGTGTCCAGATTTATAGAACGTGTACTGATGCAGGCCCTGTTTATAAAACATACCACACATCTAACTGAAACAAGGGGAGGTGCATGGAATCACATTTTTAATTACAATATGTTTGCATTTTGGGGCTCCTAAGACCTCCAAGTGCAGGAATTGGCAAAAGGGGATATTTTTGGCCTGTTCTGTGGTAACCTGTACCTGGGGGGTGGATGTGAACAATTTCTAGCGATGGGGACTTGTCTATGTACCTGCGTCACGTATTAAAGTTGTACAGGTACATAGATGATAGCTTCACCATCTGGACAGGCACGGAATAGTTATTGCTAGAATTTATAGACAAGGTAAATATGAATGACTACAATTTATAAATACAATTACAATACATTTACAATATAAAATGTGATAAGAAAAACATTGCTTTTTTTGTTATTACCATACACTGTATATTGTCAGGGATAGAAACACTATAGGAACAACTCGATAAAGCATATTACATGCCTCAAGTGCTCAATCTAACTTCCTGATTAAATCTATTCCAGCCAATATTTGCGCCTGAAGCAGATAATGATAATGTAAATTAGAAAGAGCTAAATTGTACACAATTTGGACAGAGAAGTTATAGTAATAAAGAAAATCTGAAAAGAGCTTTTCAGAAGGCAAAATATAAATCGAAGGATGAAGTTGTTTACATACAGGTAAAAACAGGAAATTCAGGTATAAGGAAGATTGAGTTGCGATATTACCATTTTAAAAAAAAATAACTCAATTTGGGACAGTTCCTGAATAAATCTCCTGAATAACTTTTAGGACTAGTCTATAGTTAATGTGAACAACCCGCCCACCCCCCACCCCCACCACCACTATAAAGCCTATGCCGAGTTTAAAAAAAAACTACCCACCCCACCTTAATCTTTTGGGGAGATAGGGGTTAGTAGAGCTGAGAGAGCTGTCATGAGTGCATGAATATGATTTTCCTTCTTACCTCCACTATTCATACAAGTTTACTACATCTTCTATAAATGAAACACAATCTATCAATGAAAGACAGGCTGATAATCCATTCATAGGTCCTGGATGTTTGCAGTGATGGGGGTAAAGAGGGATAAGAGGAGGAAGATTTAAAGGATTGCTGGAGCCAGCAGCACTA
Organism: Lithobates pipiens; assembly: GCF_037356315.1. NCBI lineage: Eukaryota > Metazoa > Chordata > Amphibia > Anura > Ranidae > Lithobates > Lithobates pipiens. The sequence goes on from NW_027507748.1 coordinate 329,444,103, forward strand.
AGGACATACCAAATTATTAGTAACGTCCCTGTGCCGTTTTTTTTTTAACCATGTGCTACTTACTATGTAGATGAAGTAAAAAGGCAATTTTGTTTGTTTTAAAAAAAGGAAATTACCTAGACTATGCTGCGTTTCCATCTGAGTTACTCCAAAGATCTATCTACCTATCATACCAAAGAGCTGTTTATGCTCTCTAATGTATGTAACAAAATACAAGTGTTGTATTATCTTGATTTGTCTACCATTTTCTGTACCAACCGCAGTTTTGTTTTGTACCTGTTATACTATCTTTATAATAAAGTACAAAAAAGCCAATTACGTTGAAGAATATTAGATCAGGTACATGATATAAAAGAAAGAAATATAAGTTCCTAACGGCCTACCATTTTGCTTATCAGCACTGATGTGACCTCAGTAAAGCAAGATTTGTTATGCGTGATCATAATAATGTAACATACTGCACTGTTACTGATTGTAGGATGTAAATTAACTACAAGATGCCAGTGTTCTGCAGTTTAGTTATTCAGATTTTAATAAAGCACGGCAAAGCATTGTGGAACTTGTATGCGGATAGCAGGACTTCCATACTCAAACAAGTCAAAACAGACTACATTTCCCAGAATAGCTGGCAAAAGGGGCAGGAGCCTATATAATCAAAAGCCTGGGAACTTTCAAGGAAGGAAGTAAGTAGATGTGAAAGGGAAGGATGTGTGTGAAGAAGGCAGCGCAGGACTCAGAGGACTCAGGCCAAATTGTGTCGCATCGGAGAGAAGGGAAGAGGGACTGCAGATCGCTGGAATCGCTGACAGGCAGGACAGTCACCCCTGCAGGAGGCGTATTGTAGTAATGTCATCGATATCACTTCTTTTGCAGAGAGACAAAGAGAACAAGGGGACCCCTCAACAAAAAGACCTCAGTTTGCGCTGCTAGGGCTACAGACCGGGTGATAGGATTCCATAACCCAGACCATCACAAGTTACAAGTGGCTCTGTTGTTTTCAATTGTTCCAGCTTAGTGCACCTTGCATCACAGTTTACCGCCGCATTGAGACACAGACTTCTTAGACCACTCAGTACTGCAGCCTATTGATTGAGTGTCTCCCTACTATTCTGAATGTGCAGGACTCTTGCTATAGCATGTGTTTCCTTGCAGATAGGGATACATTTAATATATCATCTCAAGCCTCTTCCAGCTGTAAAGGAACTTGCTTCACCAGACTAGTTCACCAGCTAAAGATGGTTCAAATTCTGATAAAGTCTGCTTCCCCCCCTTTTTCAATTTTAGAAATTCTTGCATTCATCTTACATCTTCACCAACACCATCAACACCATTTCCTATTGCTGTACCATCCCCAGGAAATCTTGCTCCTACATAAAAGGACCTCAACCCTGATGTGAACCAACTCCGGCCCCATCAAGCATGCTCAAGGATTTGTTCCTACATTTTGAAGTGATATCAAAGGGGACATGATTATTTGCAAATTCATCTGTAAAGTTAAACCCTGTTCCCAGCCATTGAAGACCCAAAAGCGAGTTAGCCCAATTTCTTCATAGCCTATTTGAGTTCACGTTGGGAAAAATATCTTAGTGCTGGAATTAACGTTTAAACTCTGTTCCTGTAGGTCACTTGGGTTTGTTTAAAGTGATACTGTGCATGATCATTTGCCTAAGCTTTTCAGAGTGTTTAACTTTTGTGAACACCTAAAATAAGTTCTACTAGGTCCTAGATTGGTAATAAACTTTTTTGATGATGGGGAGCCTTCCGAAAATCACTAAATATTATAAACTCAAATTTAGTGATCCCTGTATCACTAAATATTATAAACTCAAAGAAAATAATGGATGCAAGCTCTACCTCCCATCCCTCATTTGAACATATAATTTGACACTTCACATCACTATTTAGAGCCTAAAGAGTAAAAATGAGTAAAAACGAATTCCTGATCATCATCTGTAAACAGAACAGCTCCCTTGTGTTAAAGAAAATATTCAAATCTTTATTAAACTTGTCATACAAAAATATACACATTTACTTGATAGACAAACAAATAGACAAGCATCAGCTGCCTTTGCCCCCACCCAATTGGCTAAATATAATCAATATAGATATTTACCCTGATATACATATCGAATATAAAGTATCATGGATATTGGTATAGGTGGCCACCGGATAACTACCCAAAATATTTAATAAGAAGAATCTACATTATAAACACCAATTGAAAATATATCAATTCAATTTCCATAGCATCATCCCTTTGAGTGTATATCAGTTCATAAAAGATGCACATACACTCATAGCTTCCAATTCCGGGTGGCTCCAATTGGTTTAAATTGTAAATATCTTGTACACCTGCTTCTGTAAACAATTGTATCAGCTGTGCAAATCCATAAAGTATATAGGCTCCAACACTCTTATATGTATCCTCATGTGGGGGTACAGCTTATGAATCTTGAAGTCCTTGGTGAAGCTGATACCTTTACATCAATGTGGTCTAGAGGAGGTGACTCAGGAAAACAGGAGTAAGTACTCCAAAAGGAAAATCAAAGATAGTTCAAAATATAGGTAGACTCTAGTCTAGTCACCTCCCTCTCGCAAGCAAATTTGTAAAGCATTCAAGCATAAATTCCAATTTCAGAGGCAGTTGATGATCTGTAACACTGTTCTGTAACTCCTGGTCCAGAGGAGGTTAGTAAAAGTAACTAGTTCTATAGACATATCCTTCCATAAATGTGCGTTATGTTCAGCATATAGATCAATAATATTTCTCAGAGTCTTTAGCAATTATTTCAAAGTCCCATGCCTCCAAACATAGTTATCAATCAGCATTTTAAGTGCTTTGTGACTCAAAAGCTGCGTGGCCATCTGCCTATTGCAGTCAATGAGCAAGATAATTCTCATAAGTTAGTCAAAAATACTTATCATGTTGCTCCAAGTGACTTCTTTCTGGTGTGTCCGCCTGTAGGTAAAGGCCAATGGGTAGGATTAGGCAGCTGTGTTAAATAGGCCTGACCGGCTACTTCATATGTTTATTTCCTTTGTGACTGCACTACTTATACCCTGAGCTCAATACAGAGTATTTTTTCACCTTAAACTAAGATTATTTTTGTTATTCAAAGCGAGGGTTTCTCCTGGCCAAGTTTTTACGGTGGTGTCAGCAGGGGATGTGCTCCTACCTCAGGCTCAGAAAAGACAGGGATCCCAAAATATGCAGTGGCTCTTAAGGGGGTAGTGCTACATTAATATGTAGGAAAAGAGGTGGAGAATTTCATAGGTTATTGTTGTAATCTGAATGCTGTTGTCACTATGTTGGTGTGTGCATCATGTCACCAATGATATGCAAAGTGCACCACACACACACACACTATCTTTCTCCCTAGACAGATGATTTTCAGCAGACCCCACCTTATCCCTCTTCTTGTGAGGCACATAAGTGAAGTTTGTTAGCATTACTGCAGGTCATATACTACATATGAGGTTTTTACCACCATGAGGAATCTTGGGCCTCCATTTTACTGATATTTTTTGGGAGTATTTGCCCTTTTTTTTGTTCTTAATTTTTTTTTCTGTTCTGGTGTGTTCTCCTTAGGGGGTAATCGGCTGATATTTTCTCAATGTTTAGAGATGCACTGACAAACAACCTCTTGAATAACCTATTCATGATCCATTGTATAAGTTCTGGTCATCTCAGCCTAGGACATCATGTCTAATGATCAAAGACAGCTTTGTAAAATATTATATGACAGCAATTTATTCATGTACATTCATATACATATGTACAAATGCTGCACTAAAATTGTCGGAGCTTGCAAATGATTCACATACCTGTCATAGACAGGCACATCCATCTTTCTGTGCTGAGTACAGAGAGTTTGTAGTTCCTTCCTCAGTGTGTTCCTTCCCTTCTCAGTCACTGCAACCGGCACACTGACAGTCATATGGTTTAGGAATTTTTCTAGTAGAGGTGGGCAGAGCCTAGTGGGGAACTGAGAGATTAGCACCCCATCATAGCTGCCTGGCTGCTGATTGACAGTTCAAGGCAGTGGACTGACCCAAAGCCAAAATTCAGTCCAGTAATGCAATGGTAACACGAACTGGGCCCTTACAAAATTGTGTGTGTGGCAGCCATTGCTGTTCGGAATTCACCTATGACGGTTTGTAGCACAAGGAGGCCTAGCGGCAGCAGTGGTCTTCTTTTACATCCCCCAGGAACCATCTGGTACAATACACAACTGTTAAAGGGTAACTCCGCCTTCGTGGAGGCATAGCAAATACAGAAAAAATAATATAGTGTGTACAATTGTGACACAAGTCATATTGTAATGGAATATCATTGAATGTCATGAATTTAAAACAGTAAAGTGAGTTTCTATAGTAAAATAGAATACTTACAACTACGTCTGGCTACTTAGATCTTGAGTTTTAAAAGAAGCAGCAACCCTGCTCATCTCACAGGTTTGCTAATTTGACAGAAGGTCGCTGCTTTTAAAATTCAACATCTAAGTAGTCAGAGTTGTAAGTCCTGTATTTCACTATATAAACGGACTTTACTGTTATAAATACGTGTAAAATGCAAAACTCCGGTGGGTGTAACAACATGTCCACTTTCCCCCTTCTTAGTGTATCCTTACTGTGGACGAGTGTGGGGTATAGCAAGATGGCGGCTGGTGCCGTTCCTTCCGAGCCCTGTGCCGCAAACAACGGCTCCCACGCGCATGCGATGCATACTAGCACATTATTTACCTTGCAGAAAAAAGAAAAAAAAAGTCCAGCTGTATACAACCACTTTAAACTGTGAACTGAAGGTAATTCTTTAAAGAAGTATTAAACTTAAAAGCAAACATTTACTATATTGCAGTTTAACAATTCTTAGATGTGATGGCTGCATCCGTTTCCTTTTTTTAGGCTTTCTTTCTTTTATTTTCATCTGGTTATCCAGCCAGTAAGTCTGTTGTTTTTCAAAAGAGCAAGTTCTCTTGCAGTTACAGGGATAAGACAAACCATTTACCACTGACATGGGGTGCTTACAATGATCAGCTTTTTATTATGTAAAACCTTTATAACAAAAGAAAAAAACAGTTTCCTTTGCTGATTAGAAAGTGTTGGAAAGGAGTTTGGCTTCAGTTTGTTAGTGTATCTAGATCTGCTAGTTCATCCAACACTTCCCTCCATCAGACTGACAATGCTGCTGTCTCTGTGCTCCTTCATTCCAAATTGGGGGCATGGGGTGCCCTAATGCAGGAGGTATGTTACTAGCCAGATCACAAGGTCAAAATAGAATTGAAAAAGCATAAAGAAAGAAAAATAATGCAGCCACCACATCTATTGATTGGTAAGCTGCAATAAATATTTTTTTTTTATTTTCAGTTTAACTACTTCCTGCAAACCACTGTCATTGTACGTCGGTATTTTGGCATAGAATACCAGGGTTATGGCAGCAGATAGCCACTATAACCCTGATATTTTCTTCAATGGTGGGTGGTCCGCTTTCATATAAAAGTGGTCTCTGTGGCAAGTTCAATGTAAGATCAGTTTTATCAATGATGGGAGAGGTGCCCCTCCTCCTCCAGCCACGCTCTGGTGATCTACGCTGCTTACCTGAGCTGTCGGTAGCAGTAGAGACAATCCGATGTTCTCCCCTAAGTAGCATGGATCCCAGTGAGGGAAAGATGGCCCCGTTCGGCTCCATAACATTGGATGACGGAAGCGACGTCAAACGTCACTTCTGCCCAAATGGTCTTTAAGGGGAATTTTTTTTATTGCATTTAAGTGTAAATGTGAAATCTGAAGTCTTTTTGACCCCAGAGCTCACATTGAAGAGGTCCTGTCATGCTTTTTTTTCTATTACAAGGGATGTTTACATTCCTTGTAATAGGAATAAAACAAACCGCGCCCACATATGAAAATGGTTTTAAAACCATACATGTGAGGTATCACTGTGATCATTAGAACAAGAGCAATAATTCTAATAAAAGACCACCTCTGTAACTCAAAACTGGTAACCTGTAGAAATTTTTAAACATCGTCTATGGAGATTTTGAAGGATCAAAGTTTTTCGCCATTCAAGGAGCGGGCGCAATTTTGAAGCATAGCATGTTTGGGTATCAATTTACTCAGTGTAACATTATCTTTCACAATATAAAACAACTGGGCTAACTTTACTGTTGTCTTATTTTTTAATTCAAAAAAGTGTATTTATTCTAAATAAATTGCACTTGTAAGACTGCTGCGCAAATACTGTGTGACATAAAGTATTGCAGCGACAGCCATTTTATTTTCTAGGGTGTCTGAAAAAAAATATATAGAATGTTTGGGGGTTCTAATTAATTTTCTAGCAAAAAAAAAACTGATTTTAATTTGTAAACAACAAGTTTGAAAAATAGGTCTGGTCCTTAAGTGGCTAATACGACTTTATGTGAATTTGGGGCCTGTGGTGGTAATTTGCAGCAAATGCTTGCCTAAATTAGGCAGTTAGGTATTTATAAGGGAAACCACTTCCATGAAAAGTGACGTTAAGGCATAAATGAATTCCCCTGATTGTATGTACATTCTGATAGGGTTGGTGGTTATCAATTTGCAATATATATTTAACTAATGTACATAATGACAAAATTAAAAAGGGGATTTTAACATTGTGCTTTAAAATAAAATCTTAAATTCTAGAACCTAAAATTGCTTATCCTCTGGTTGGCTTTTTTCCATACATCATACACAAGTCTAAGGGGCCTAATTATAAGGAAGCAGCAAAGGTATCTAGGAAGATTTTCTCATTAATAAAGCTGCCATCACATATACAGCATATTGGTCATAGAAGTGCCATACACTACATTTATAAATAGGTCAATTATTATTTGAAATAAAAAAGAAACATTCTGAAAATGGGATGGAAAAGCATTAAACTGGTTTTGCAGCACAAAGTGTAATGATGATTTGCAATGATCCAAAGTAGCCAGTTCAGCTCACTGGAGTCGGCTTATTCAAAGATGAATACTCACTGGCTGATGTTACTTACTGACTTTTGAACATTGCTCTTTGCAATATTAAATGAGCCTGTAATCATATCAGTTAAATTCCCTGCAGACGATTACATTCCAGTCAAAATGGAAAATTCTAGTTGAAAGTCAATGCGCCATTATAAAGAGATGTATTAGTTCAAAAGACACTTTTCGACATTCCAAAAAAAGTTTAAATCAGAAAAAATAAAAAAGATAAGAAGTCTGATGCTTTGTAATCAGCGCATTGCCCTGTTCCATGCACAGCATATATCAGCGGCCGCGTGTTGTAGTGTACGAGCCCTAATTTACAGTGGAACTTTATTCTCCCAATCAACTTTGAATATTTTTAATCCGCATGCTGCTAGCATTAGTAAATAGATAGGAAAATGTATCATTTACTTGTTTTAACCTTTTTGTGTGTAATTTCTTCAGTTACTTTCTGGTTTCTTACCTAGGCAAATGATGCCATACATCCCAGGAGTCTTCAAAACGAGTTTTCTCAGCTAAGCCCATGCATGCTTGAGCTAAAGGCAGATGGATTTCAGGAAGTAAATGCTACATAGTTTTCCCTTATTTAAGATTAAGGATGAGCTTAGGCGTGTTCGCAACTTCAAGTGTCCATGCCTGCACCCACCAGGAAGCTGACACTCTGCAGCGCTAATCACAGGTAGTGAGACATTTCCTGATCTGTGCAGCCGTGCATCGGGAAATGTCTCACTGACTAGGATTAGCCTATCATTAGCGCTGCAGAGTTTCAGCTTCCTGGCGGGTGCCGGCATGGACACGTGGAGTTGTGAACAAGCCTGAGCTCATCCTTACTGAAGATGGCCATGGCCAGAAATGCTAGGGGTTGTTTTTCAACGTGATTTTTAAACAAAATAAAGCATGGAGACATGGATGGATGGGGGGGGGTTCTTTGAATATTAAAAAATAATTAAATTCAGATAATTAAAGTGTTTTTGGTTTGTGATGCTCAGATGCAGAGCAGATCAGCTTTAATTCAGGATTTTTTTTTACTTCAGCTCAGTTGCATTGTTAGCTTAATAACTGGTTGCAGTTGTTGGTTGCGTGTGGTCTTTTAAGGGAGTCTGAAACAAATACCTGTCTTGAAATAGTAGGTATCATTCTGTGTTTCCTGGTGTGTGTACTAGTTCTGAGTCAGAAAGACTGAACCTATTCTCCAGGAGACACCACTGACCCAAAACTATTATACAGTGGATATAGAAAATAATCCCCCCCCCCCCCTTTAAAATAATCACATAGCACCAACATGTCAGGGGAAAAAAAATCAAAAACAAGAATCTGAGTTGGAAATAGGGTCACCCTCCTGTGTCAGTATTTTGTGGAACCACCTTTTGCCTTAATTACAGCCTTGTGTCTGTTGGGACATGTCTCTATTAACTTTGCACATCTAGACTTTGCAATATTTGCCCACTCTTCTTTGTAGAACTGGTAAAGTTCAGTTACATTTAATGGTGACTATTTGTGGACTGCAGTCTTGAAGTCATTTCATGGGGTTTAAGTCTGGGCTCTGACTAAGCTGTGCAAGGACATTCAGCTTTTTCTCCTTCAACCACTGTGTGGTCATTTTTGCTGTGTGGTTTAAGTGATTTTAATGTTGGAAAGCTTCTTCCCATTGACAACTTTATGGCAGAGGGTAGCAGATTTTCCTCATGAATTTGATGATATTTTGAGTCGTCCATATTTCCTTCTACCCTGACAAGTGCTTCAGTCCCTGCGGCAGAGAAACACCTCCATAACAGGATATTACCACCTCCATGCTTTACTGTAGGAATGGTGTTATTTGGATGGTGAGTTGTATTGGATTTACGCCAGACATAGAGTTTGGTGTTGACAGGGCCGGTGCTACCACTAGGCAAACTAGGCAGCCGCCTAGGGCGCACTACTACCTAGGGGCACCCGGCTGCTGGTTTCCCTCCGCGTTTGCATGCTCTGCAGGCTGAAGCATGTAACTAACTGACCGGTAGTGTAATTAGAGGTGCAACACAGCACCGGAGCCAGTGCTAGAGGAAGCAGAACCAATGCTTCCTGTATAGCGGGCCCCTTCTGTCACATGGGCAGGGCAAAAGGGGTGGAGGCAGTGGGGGGCGGCAAAATGAGGTTTCGCCTAGGGTGTTAAAAATCCTTGCACCAGCCCTGGGTGTTGAGGCCAAATAATTCAATTTAAGTCACATCTGGCCATAACACCTTTTTTCATGTGGCCTCAGAGTCTTCAAGGTGTGTTTAAGGTGGTCAGATGAGCCTAAAATTGAATTAGTAGAGACATATCCCAACAGACTAAAGGCTGTATTTAGATCAAAATGTGGTCCAACAAAATACTGACATAACGGGAGGTGATCCTTTTTCCAACTCAGTGATTCATTTTTTTTATTTCTTAATCTTTTTCGGACAAGTTGGCGTTATATATCTTTCACTGTGTCTGTCTTCATTTCAGGCTGCAAAGCAACAAAATGTGAATATTTTAAAGGGGACAATCATTTTCTATACCCACTGTACAGTCTAGGAATCAGAACAGCAGCTTCCATCTGAAGTTTCTAATATGTAATGAATATTTATGACAAATGGATTTATCTTGAAATGAAACACCTTTGGATAAGGTGTAATGGAAGAAGTAACACCTTGCTTTGACCCAAGTGTCATTTAGTGCTTATAATGACTTTGAAAACAGATTGAATGTCAGTATTTCAGAGGTAGTATGTGACATATGAGTTGGAGAATTTCTGCTTCCATCAGACACTAACCACACAGAAGTTTTGTTTTATTTTGTTTGTTTTTTGACAGTCCATTGAAAAAAACAGCCTCAGAAAGAACCATGATGATGACAGTGACATCTTCAAGTTAAAGGGTCAGCCCAATACAAAACAAGCCATTGACAGCATCTGGAGCAATAGGTTAAAGTGCCAATCTCGCATAGATGCGAAGTGACCTGTTGCAGTGATGTGTTTCATTGATTGCTTCAATCTGTCATGTTTCTGCCTAAACTGTCCTAGCATCTCCTGACTTGTAGGTTTAACAGAATACTAAATTAAGGTATTTCCACTTCAAAAGCTTCACAAAATCAGTTTCCCATCAAAGGGATTTCAAATTATTGATTGGGAAGACGTGAAGAAAAAGAAATCTGTTATGTTCACTAAGGAATAGTAAGAAAAGCTGATAAGCAACCATCTATACAGCCAGATGATTTATAGCAGTTAGATATTAGAGGGATGGGAGGAGTTTCATAGGTCAGATATACAAAGGGGTTGCAACCACAAAGAAGATTTATATGGGTAATTAAGAAAAGTTATGATGTCGGGAAACTTTCACAACCCCTACTTTGTATTTGTTTGGGGTCTTGCAAAAAAAGATCTCTGTGAAAAATAATAAGGCTAGACTTAAATGCATAGTTTAAGTTATTATGTTGGGCAGAGTGATCTGAAGCCCAACAGTTATGGTTCAGTACAGCAAAGATGCAGACCAGCTGCATGGGAGAATGTAATTATGTAAGCAGTTACCAAATCTTACTCTTCCTACCACTGACACTATGGGGATTATTATACCTCCTATTGACACTGATGATATGGCGCTTATTGCTCACTGCAACCAATATTATAGAGCTTATTTTTTATCCCATTGACACAACCCTATGTGTCCCATCCTTGCTCCTATTGACACCCCCCCCCCCCACCCCCACTGACAGCAACATGGGGCTTTTTACTACTCCCACTGAGGCTAATGATAGAAGGCTCTTTCTTGATTCCACTGACACCAAAGATATCAAGCTTATTCTTGCTCCCATAGACACCAGTGATACCGTATGAGACTTCCTTCTAACACCATTAATATTGGGCTGATTCGTGCTCCCACTGACACCAGTGGTATGGGGCCTATCTTTCCTCCCACTGACACCAACAATGCAGGGTTTATTCGTCCTTCCACTAACACTTACAATATGGTGTTTATCTTACCCCCATTGACATAAAAATATGGGGCTTATTCAAGTTCCAAATGACACCGATAATATGAGGATTATTCTTCCTCCCACTGACACCAATGATATGGGACTTATTCTTTCCTTACTAACACCACGTATGTACCGTAGGTTCTAGAAAAGTTGGTTCTACAAAGTATTGATTCAGGGGGGTTAAATGTAAGCCACATTTTTCAGATAATTATTTGCAAAAAAAATTGAAAATCATTTGCCTTTCATTTCACAATTATGTGCCACTTTTTGTTGGTCTATCACATAAAATCCTAATACAATGCATTTACCGTATATACTCGAGTATAAGCCGAGATTTTCAGCCTCTTTTTTGAGGCTGAAAGTGCCCCCCTCGGCTTATACTCGAGTCATCGCTGTCTGCCCGCTCGATCAGCGTGTCGAGCAGACAGACAGCGGCCATTCTGTAATTCAAAAGCCGCGCCTCCGGCTCCGCCTTCGCCTGTGATAGGCGGAACACTGAATTTCCCAGCAGCCTGTGTTCCGCCTATCACGGACATCGTATCATCCTCGTACTACGGACGAGGATGATACGATGTCCGTGATAGGCGGAACACAGGCTGCTGGGAAATTCAGTGTTCCGCCTATCACAGGCGAAGGCGGAGGCGCGGCTTTTGAATTTTACAATGGCCGCCGAGGCGCCGACGAAGAGGGCACGGGACGGAGGCAAGGCAAGGCACGGCACGGGACGGGACGGGACGGAGGCAAGGCAAGGCACGACACGGGACGGAGGCAAGGCATGGCACGGGACGGAGGCAAGGAGGCAAGGCACGGGACGGAGGCTCGGGACAAAGGCTCGGGACACAGGTAGGCTGGACACACACACACACACACACATACACACACACACACACACACACGGATGGATGGATGGAGACACACACACACACAGGGATGGATGGATACACACACACACAGGGATGGATGGATGGATGGAGACACACACACACAGGGATGGATGGATGGAGACACACACACACAGGGATGGATGGATGGATGGATGGAGACACACACACACAGGGATGGATGGATGGATGGACACACACACACACAGGGATGGATGGACGGACACACAGGGATGGACGGACACACAGGGATGGACGGACACACACACAGGGATGGACAGGCATGTCTCACCCTCGGCTTATACACGAGTCAATAAGTTTGCCAGTTTTTTTGGGGGTAAATTGGGGGCCTCGGCTTATATTCGGGTCGGCCTATACTCGAGTATATACGGTAAGTTTTTGGCTGTAACATGACAAAATGTGAAACATTTCAAGGGGTATGAATACTTTTTCAAGGCACTGTAGGGCTTACTTTCCACTCCCTGACACCTACTTGGAGCCTGTTTTCCTTACACTGACACCTAGAGTGGGACTCCTTTTTTTCACATTGCCACAAATTATGGGGCATATTTAACCTCTGACATTTGCCTTCCATGGTCTCCCAAGTGCTTCACCAAATCTCCCAGGTTTTTTGAGCCAAGAATTGAAACACCGTTTGCCCAACACGTAGTCAGGATTCCAGCAGTGTTGGTTGTTGGGACCACCTACACAACACTCGCAGAAAAGTTCTGGAGAAAAAGGAAACAGATGAATGTGATAGTATGCGACCAGGTAAGTAATCTGGCGCTGGGATATTATTTTTCTCCGACTAACTGACAGCACTGATTGGGGCTCTTTTTATCCCTCTGGCACCAACTACTTGAGCTCATTTTATCCCAGTGACACCAATGATTGGGTCTTATTTTACTACCACTGACAACAACTGGAGGTAATTTTTCTAACAATTAAACTGATTGGCACTTATTTTACTGTCATTGTCAGCAACAATTGGTGCCTATTTTACTACCACTGCAAGTGATTGGTGCTTTTACTCCCACTAACACCAGCTGTTGGTGCTTCATTTACTACTGAGATCAACGGAAACTTTTTTTTCCTCCCACTTACACCGATCTACTCCTGTAAAGGAGGTATTACTATGCCTTTGCTTAGATCAGTGGTCCTCAACTCGAGTTCTCAGGACCCACTCACAGGTCAGATTTTAAGCATTTCCTTGGGAGATGTAGACCAGAATACTGCAATCACTGAGCAGCAAATGATATCACCTGTGAGGTATTTCAGGCCTGGCCTGTTAGTGGGGCCTGATGAAAGGCAATGGGAACCATAGCCAGGCCCCCATCACCTTTATATCACTGTAAGTGTTCTATCTTCGCTTGTGGGACCTTTTGATGCCAGAGAAACAATCTGAAAATGGAGTTGACTGCCCAGAAGTATTTTAACCACTGGGCACTTAAACACCCTTAATAACCAGACCAATTTTCAGCTTTCGGTGCTCTCACATTTTGAATGACAATTACTCAGTCATGCAACACTGGACCTATATGAAATTTTTGTCCTTTTTTTCACACAAATATAGCTTTCATTTGGTGGTATTTAATCACCACTGGGTTTTTTATTTTTTGTGCGATAAAAGAAAAAATACAGAAAATTCTGTAAAAAAAATAAATTTTTCTTTGTTTCTGTCATAAAATTTAGCAGATTAGTAATTTTTTCTTCATAAATTTTGGCCAAAATTTATACTACTACATATCTTTGGTAAAAATAAGTACAAATTGGTGGATATTATTTGGTCTTTGTGAAAGTTATAGAGTCCACAAGCTATGGTGCCAATATCTGAAAATTGATCACACCTGAAGTACTGACGGCCTATTTCAATTCTTGAGACCCTAACATGCCAGAAAAGTACAAATACCCCCCAAATGACCCCTTTTTGGAAAGAAGACATTCCAAGGTATTTAGTAAGAGGCATGATGAGTTTTTTGAAGTTGTAATTTTTTCCCACAATTCTTTGCAAAATCAAGATTTTTTTTTTACTTTTTTTTTTTCACAAAATTGTCATATTATCAGGTTATTTCTCACACACAGCATATGCATACCACAAATTACACCCCAAAACACATTCTGCTATTACTCTCGAGTACGGCGATACCACATGTGTGAGACTTTTACACAGTGTGGCCACATACAGAGGCCCAACATGCAGGGAGCGCCATCAGGCGTTCTGGAGCACCCAGGACAATTCTGACATTTCTCTCCTACATGTAAAAATCATCATTTATGATAGTTTTTCATATATTGGCGAGCACTAGACTAGCGATACTAAGGCGATGGAAGACCGTAGACACACCTCAGTTAGGGGAGATCATTAGAGAGGTGGACATACACATACAATATGAATTAATGTTCGCAGCATCTCAGAACAACCTAGAAGCCAAACGAGTCTTATGGAAGCCCTGGTTAGATTGGCACAAATCTGCTTCTTACTAATACCATTGCATACTTCTAGGCGAACTATTCTCTTATAACTCTTGTGATAATACTTTTGCTGATATCCTATGTCTTTAAATACATACTCTAATTATAGTATATATTTCTTGTGAGGCAACAAATCCAACTTAAGTGGAACAAAACAAAATTTACTATGCATCCGGTTTTCTTTCTACTTTTATTTAAATTTTCTTGACTTTCTTTTCAAATTTTCTGTGTTATTGTACATTTCTGATTGCTACCCCACGCTGAGTTCTTGTAAATTCTGAATGTATAAATGTCTGACTTTTGTATGATATTATGACTTTGTGACATTCAATAAAAAAACTATTGAAATTAAAAATCATCATTTATTTGCTAGAAAATTACATAGAATCCCAAAACATTATATATGTTTTTTTTAGCAAACACCCTGGAGAATACAATGGTGGTCGTTTATCTCGCACGGTATTTGCGCAGCAATTTTTCGATGCTTTTTTTTGGAAAAAAAACAGTTTTGTGCTTAAAAAAAAAAAAAACACAGTAAAGTTAGCCCAATTTTTGCATAATGTGAAAGATGAAGTTACGCTGAGTAAATAGATACCTAACATGTCACTCTTCAAAATTGCACACGCTCGTGGAATGGCGCCAAACATCGCTACTTAAAAATCCCCAAAGGCGACGATTTAATTTTTTTTTACTGGTTATATGTTTTGAGTTACAGAGGAGGTCTAGGGCTAGAATTATTGCTCTCGCTCTAACGTTCGCAGCGATACCTCACATGTGTGGTTTGAACACCGTTTTCATATGTGGGCGGGACTTACGTATGCGTTCGCTTCTGCATGCGAGCACATGGGGAAAGGGGCGCTTTAAAAAAATATTTTTTTTTATTGTTCATTTTACTTTATTTTAGTTTGACATTTTTTTCCCCAAAAATACATTTTTGATCACTTTTATTCCTATTACAAGGAATGTAAGCATCCCTTGTAATAGGAATATGGCATGACAGGTCCTCTTTACAGTGAGATACGGGGTCAATAAGACCCCACATCTCACCTCTAAGCTGGGAAGCCTGAAAAAAAAAAAAAAAGATTCTGACTTTGATCGTGTTGGCGAGTCGGTAGAAGCACCGGAGGGCGGCGGGGGGGGGGGGGGGGGGTGTCTATGGCTGGGTATTGCAGGGTATCACCGACTATGGCTGGGTATCTCAGAGTATGGCTGGGTATTTCAGAGTATGGCGTTGCAGAGTATTGTGTTGCAGAGCATTGCAGGGTATTGGCGGGTGTTGCAGAGCATTGCAGAGTGTTGCAGGGTATTGGCGGGTGTTGCAGAGCATTGCAGAGTGTTGCAGGGTATTGGCGGGTGTTGTAGAGCATTGCAGAGTGTTGCAGGGTATTGGTGGGTTTTGCAGAGCATTGCAGAGTGTTGCAGGGTATTTGCGGGTGTCGCAGAGCATTGCAGAGTGTTGCAGGGTATTGGCGGGTGTTGCAGAGCATTGCAGAGTGTTGCAGGGTATTGGCGGGTGTTGCAGAGCATTGCAGTGTGTTGCAGAGTATTGCAGAGTGTTGCAGGGTATTGGCGGGTGTTGCAGAGTGTTGCAGAGCATTGCAGAGTGTTGCAGGGTATTGGCGGGTGTTGCAGAGCATTGCAGAGTGTTGCAGGGTATTGGTGGGTGTTGCAGAGCATTGCAGAGTGTTTCAGGGTATTGCAGAGTAATGGCAGGGTATTGCAGAGTGTTGCAGGGTATTGCAGAGTGTTGCAGGGTATTGCAGAGTAATGGCAGGGTATTGCAGAGTGTTGCAGGGTATTGCAGAGTGTTGCAGGGTATTGCAGAGTATTGAAGGGTATTGCAGAGTATTGCAGAGTAATGGCAGGGTATTGCAGAGTGTTGCAGGGTATTGCAGAGTATTAGCTGGCATTTCAGAGTATTGCAGGGTATTGCAGAGTATTGGCAGGGAATTGAGGGGTTAATTTTTGGTGAGCAGCAATGTGGGCACTGCAGATGCAGCCCACATCGCTGCTGACACCGATCTCTTCCCCCTCCGCTGTACCGATCGGTACAGAGAGGGGGAGGGAGGAACCGGCGTCATGTTATGATGCCGGTTTGTTTACAAGTGATCACT
Source organism: Lithobates pipiens (assembly GCF_037356315.1). Classification (NCBI taxonomy): domain Eukaryota; kingdom Metazoa; phylum Chordata; class Amphibia; order Anura; family Ranidae; genus Lithobates; species Lithobates pipiens. Next base: position 329,460,529 of record NW_027507748.1, read on the forward strand.
CCGTCATTTGACGGAGCGATCACGTGGTAAACGGCCGGCGGTCACGGATGATCTCGAGTGCGCGCGAGAGCGGAATTCTGGGAGGACGTCATATGACGGCCTCCCAGAGTTAAACAACCGCTCTGTAGCCGTCATTCGGCTATGGGCCGGTTGTTAAGTGGTTAAGAGGATAACCGCTGGGGCATTGTGCAAATATAATAACTGAGGCACAACAATCTTTTTGATGAGGTTAACTTTACCCACGAGGGACAACCAGAGTCTGTTCCATCTCATCTCTGAAGCAAGTCAAGAGAAGTGATATATTGAAGCAGCAGAAGTCCACAGGCTGAGGTGTAACTTGTATGCCCAATTACTTAAAAAGGAAGAAGTTATGGGGGCAAGGCATGTACGGGCAATGGACTAGAAGGGGTAGCCATCCAGGAACTTCAGTGCAGACTTGCCCTAGTTAAAGAGGAACTTCAGTCTGCTCACATGATTTGTAATAAAAACATATTTCCCATTCTGAAGCCTCCCTCCAACCACTTTGCATATTATTTTAGATATACTGTGATTTTGTACTTGCCAAATATTCTGCAGAAATCTTCCTCTACTAAGTCTGGCTGCAACCATTTAAATTGTGGGCAGCTGAAGCTGCTGCCTGTTCACTTCCTGAATTTACACAGAAGCACACCTCCAGCTCTGAAGCTCTCATTGGCCCTCTTATGACTCATCCCCCCTCCCTTCCTGGCAAACTCTCACAAGAGTTAAAGCGGAGATCCACCCTAAAGTGGACCTTCCGCTCATCGGAACCCTCCCCCCCTCCGGCGCCACAATTGGCACCTTTCAGGGGGGAGGGGGGTGCAGATACCTGTACAGTACAGGTATGTGCACCCACTTCCGGGATAGCTCTCTGCGGAAAGGGGCGTAGATTACGCCCCTTTCTGCAAGTGCCCGCCCCTTTCCGCAAGTGCCCCGCTGCCTGCTGGGAAACACACAGATCCCAGAGGCAGCGGTGACCGTCCTTATTGCGCAGCGCAACTCGCGCATGCGCAGTAGGGAACCGGGAAATGAAGCCGAAAGGCTCCATTTCCTGATTGCCATACCCAAGATGGCGGCGGCAGGACCCGAGAGACGATCTAGAGATCGGCTTCGGGTGCCGACATCGCGGGCGCGCTGGACAGGTAGGTGTCACTATTTTAAAAGTCAGCAGCTGCAGTATTTGTAGCTGCTGGCTTTTAAAAAAAAAAAAAAAAAACGCGGAGTCCCGGCGGACTCCCGCTTTAAAGAGAGGGAGAGCTGTGCATGATGTCATAAGCCTAGGCTACTGACCAGCCATGAAACAGGAAGTGGGCTGTATAAGGTGTAAAAAAAAAAGGTTTTACTATCCAAAGTTAAAACAACTAGGGCAGAGGATTTAATAGATGGAAAGTTGAAAAAATGACTTAAGGTCCACTTTAAAGTGATTATAAACGATCACCCTGTGAAACAATCCATTCAGTTTAAAATAGAAATTAAAGGCAAAACATTTGTGTACAGATATTAAAGAAAAACATATCAATACCCTTTTTTTCCCCCTTTTTTTGTAAGTGATCACATTCCCTCTGTTCTTGGCTGCCTAAGAGCTGGGGGGAGGAGAAGCAGCAGTACAAAGTTTCACAGTTAATGTTGTGCAGTGGGGGCATGTCAGGAAAAGTCTGATCATTGGAGGAGAGCAGGCTGAGTTCCCAGCACAGCTAGAGAACTGACCATGGTTTTCTCTCCAGCTTAGTGTGGTCAGTTTTTTATATAGTAAAGCAGAGGGACTGGCAGGAACACCAGGGATTTCCCACAAAGGAAGTGATACAGAGAGAACAGGATATGTTTTCATACACATGGTACAGCAGGAACATATCAGGAATAAAATGTTGGGATAACAAACACTTTAATGGTGAACCCAGAATACGCCACAAATTGATTAATGGTACACATGGCTGATAGAGGTATCACCCAACCATAACATCCACAACATTTACCCCCCTTCATGACCAGGCAGTTTTTTGCCATAGGGCACTGCGTTACTTTAACTGACAATTGCGCACACTGTACTCAAATAAAAATATTGTCCTTTTTTCCCACAAATAGAGCTTTTTTGGTGGTATTTAATCACTTCTGCATTTTTTTTCCCTGCGCTATAAACAAAAAAAGTTTGAAAAAAAACTATATTTTTTACTTTCTGCTATAAAACATACCCAATAAAAATGTAAAAAATCTAATTTCTTCATCAATTTAGGGCAATGTGTGTTCTCCTACATATTTCCAATGTGGGTGCCCAAGACCCAGGAGTGTCTGATCAGATACGTGATCTGGCACAGAGCGGCCGCCCTGCTGCAGTATTTGTACAGTGGGCAGTCCAGTGGATAAATGGTTGAATCCCACTATGTCAGTGTTCTGTCAAATTGAGGCAGCCAGTGGATAAATTGTCAGGGCAAATAATAATGAGGACAGTGAGCAGCCCTGACTGATGCCCCTGCCCAGGTGGAATAGGGGAGACAACCTCCTGGCCTCCCTAATGGCTGCTATTGGGTGGTCATATAGCAGTTTAATCAATGATGTAAAACAGGGCCAAATCCAAATTTAGAGAGGACAGCCCATGAATATTGCCACTCTATGCTGTCGATTTGCAGCATCTAAATACAGCAAAGCTTGTTCACCCTTGTTATCTGTCCCTGGATGTCAAGAAATAGCCTACAGGCATTGACAGTCGTGGACTTCTAGGGCATGAATCCAGATTGATCCAAGTGTAGGGGGGTTGCAGCATGGTGCGAAGGCAGTAATTCACACAGTCAGGTGCAATATATAACTTGTATTGAAGAAATGCAGCAACAGTTCACAATAGACTGGTGGGACAACTACCCAGCCTAGCACACTCACAGTTTCCAATGAAGTGAGAAGCAGGTTCCAGCCGAACCGATAGCAGCTGTTGAGAGGGGGCAGAATGTGGCCAAGCTGTTTCATGACCAATTGGGAAGGTATCCAGAGAGATGCGACCCACTCGTAAAAGCCAAGGGGCCAGGGTCTTAAAGAGACTCTGCCACACCTAAGAGGGCTCCCAGAGTCACATGAGTGGTCAACATCCAATCAGATCGCAGCCCCAGTGGCTCAGGAAACCATAGAGGAACCCTGTTCCCCATAACTTCCCCTCCACCTGCAAAAACTAATTTATGTAATCTTTTATTAAACTCTCCAGTTTCTTCCTAACTATAGAAGTTAAACAAGTATGTAGTTACTGAATAATAACTCTAATCCCTTTTTAAATATAGACACCACATTGGCCCTATGCCAATCCAGTGGTACTATAAAAGTCATCAAATAGCTTAATTTTAGGACACATGAATGTATCCCAGGCCTGGACCAGGACAAAAAAAAGGCCCAGGCATTTTAAAGCAGCCCAATGTAATCTCCCAAGTTTAAATCCTCTGCACTGTAATCTCCCCAGTGTAATCCACCCAGTTTAACAGTGTAACCCTCCTCTACCCCCAGTGTAAAACCTCTGCAGATCCCCCCCCCAGTGTATTCTACCAGTTTAATACCCTATAGTGTAATCCCCGAAGCATAATCCCCCCAGTGCCCCAAAAGTAGTGCCCCTCAGTGTAATCCCCTCCCATTGTGCTTCCTCCCAGCATAATCCCCCATTGAGCTTCCCCCATGTAAATCCCCCCCCCCCCCTTCCAGTCTAAATCCCCCCATTGCAATCCCCATCAGTGTGATCCCCCAGTGTAAAACTTTGCCTGAGTGCCAAAGCCTGGTGGCCCAGACATTCACTCTGAATCTGATAACTACACTTTCTATGACAGCTCCAGTAGTAGAGGTCTTCTGGGAAATGGCAGAATTCCTGACCTAGACATCATTTCTGCAACTCCAGTTGTTAAAATGCAAAGCAGTTTCTAGCAGTCAGACTAGTAACATAGATGTGGAATGTCCAGTGGTGAAGGGAAACCCTGGCATAAGATTACCTATATGGGTTAAAGACTCCAGTGTTAGGCCTTCAGAGGGCCCATGGGATCTCAAAATTGGGATCTTTGCTGCCTTATGGAACCTCAAATTCCAAGTGTTGCGCCTTCTAAAGGATATGACCTGCGGGACACTCATCCGGCTCCCAGATCCTGGTGGCAGGGCACTCAGCTTGTTTGCAGAGCCCGATGGCAGGACACCTAACCAGTTGTAAGATCCTGACAGTGGGGTATCCTGCGGGCTGAAGGACTATGGCTTAATGAAATTGGGAAAGTCTTCAGATAATGCTGATGGGATCCTTTTTGGATCTATGCAGTGCAAAAGACACAGACTATTATGTTTAAGGCCAAGTTGAACATCCAGAGGCCGATTATTAGGAGGGGGGGGAGGGAAAGACTGCCAGGATCTGGATCACTTGCTGGTGGCACTGTGGTTCCCAGAGCTGCAGGGTGCAGTTCAAGTAGCCACCAGTGGGCATCTCCTAGCAGATGGCAGATGCCAATTTTTAGGCTTCAGCTGATGCTGACTGCTGGGAAGGTATAAAACCTCTAACTTGATTTGCATCAAGGCTTCAGTTATTTGCGATATACTGTACCTGCTCAATGATTATCCTGATCTCTGTCTTATCCTGTACTTTGCATCTAGTATCCTGTTAAACCCATAATTGCTCCCCTTGTTCCCTGTTTATGTCAGCTTTCCTACATTTGTATATTGTTTATTATAGTTAGGTTGTTGGTTTGGTTTTGCCTCCCTATCAAGTTTATTTTTCACTTTTGCATCAGTATAGATTTTTAGGGAGAACTCAAACTTTTTGGGGGGTAAAAATTCTCCTTAAAATATCAGATGGAGATGTCTAGTATGAATTTACCAGAGGACCTCACACATATGCCCCTATGGATTTTTTTGACAATCCTTTACCTATTAGCACAGAAAATGTGCATTTTTGAATTGGCAGATCCTGCTCCCATTGGATTCAATAGGGTCTTGGTTCAGCATCTGAACTTCAACGTTTGCCAGACTCTGCTCTAATTGAATCCAGGACAGTTCAGCTCATACTTAATTGCTTTACAGTTCATCAGTTTAGAGTTAACCATAAATGAGGGAACTAGAATTATTTTTCTCACTTTTCCGTTAAATACTCAATATGTGTTGTGCAATCATCACTTACATACACATGCATGTTCTACACCCTGCGTTTGGGTTCATATGTATGTGTGGAGGGCAACAGGGGTGCTTTTGCATTTTATTTATTAGATATATTTATTTTTTAATACTGTAAATATTTTTTTCTAGTTATCTTTATTGCCAACAGAAGGTGGGAAACAAGCTTTGTCATAGGCCTCTCCTTTTCTTTGAGCACCTAATTACTGTCTCTACTGGCAAAGATCCTCTACCACTTACCTTCGCGTATAACCTTTTATGGAGTTACCGGCGGGGACAGCGAAAAAAGAAAACTGTAGCATGTCACTTGAGTGATAGGCCTTTAAGATATCTACATGAGCAAGGCTTTTAGAGTTACATAACATGGCTCAATTATATTAACTTCTTATATAATCTTAAAGGAAGATTTTTACTGAAATGAATGTTCTGGTGAGGGGGGCTTTTAAGGGCTTTGTATGTACGGGCTTTAGTTTATATATGAGGCTAGTGCATCAAGCTTTACAAAACATTTTCAAATGTTTCAGAAAGCACTTACTTTGTTGAAGCTTTTAAAGTTTCAGTTTGAGGATTTTAAACATAGTTCTCAATGAGGGCTATTAGTTTACAGAAGGCTTTTTCACCCCCCTCAACTCTCTGAGATGGGAATGAGGGACACATGCCTTATATTGGTTTTTGGAATTTACTAATGCAGCAATTTAGAAATTGGATGACAAATTTAGCACTGTAAAACACTTTTTGATAAATAAGTAGTGGGTTTTATACAACTATATAGATCAGACCACAATGAGGGACAAAAGAAGAGGTAAGGGGAGAGAGGGACTTTGTTGCGAATGAGGGACAGTCCCTCGAAATCATGGACAGTTGGGATCTATGTACTGTATTAGCAAATGTATGTAGGCATAGGACATGCCATGCGTACCTTAACCAGTTCCAGACTGCCCACCGCACATATACAGCGGCAGGGCGGCCCGGCAGAGAATAGGCTATGTGCTCCGAGCTCCAGTTCCTTCTACGGGCCTGTAGAAGGATCTGGAGCTCCGAGCGCGTAGCCTATTCTCTGCCGGGCCTCGCTGCCGCCATCAGGGGGGGTACAGGCAGTACACCTGTAAGGGGCCCATCTGTCTCCAGGGGCCTGGCCGCCCCCCCACCAGGGGCGGATCCAGGGGGGTTGGCCCCGCGGGTGACAGCGCGGGCAGCTCCGTGGTTGACAGACCGCGGGTGGTTCCGTGGGTGTCGTTGCGGGTGGCTCCGTGGGTGACAGCCTGCGGGCGGTTCCGCGGGTGTCGTGGCGGGCGGCTCCACGGGTGACGGCACGGGCGGGTGGGGGGGGGCAGCTGGACGGCTCAGTGTTTGAGCAGGGGAGCAGGGAGAGGACATCTCTCACTACCCTGCATCTCTGCAGTTCTGCCCTCACTGTGCGGGAAGCAGTGGGCAGCAGAGAGGTGACATTATCTCTCTGCTGCCTAATTTCACTCTGGGAACAATCCGCAATGTGTGGCAGGCGACATGGCAAGTAACAATCCGCAATGTGTGGCAGGCGACATGGCAAGTGACAATCCGCAATGTGTGGCAGGCTACGTGGCAAGTGACAATCCGCAACATGTGGCAGGCGACGTGGTAAGTGACAATCTGCAACGTGTGGCAGGCTATGTGGCAAGTGACAATCCGCAACGTGTGGCAGGCTACGTGGCAAGTGACAATCAGCAATGTGTGGCAGGCTATGTGGCAAGTGACAATCCGCAATGTGTGGCAGGCGATGTGGCAAGTGACAATCCGCAATGTGTGGCAGGCAACGTGGCAAGTGACAATCTGCAACGTGTGGCAAGTGACAATCCATAATGTGTGGCAGGTGACATGGCAAGTGACAATCCGCAATGGGTGGCAGGTGATGTGGCAAGTGACAATCCGCATTTGGTGACAAGTGACGTGGCAAGTGACAATGCGCAGTGTGTAGCAAGTGACGTGGCAAGTGACACCCTCAGTTGAACCATTTATTTTTATATTACAATGTAATAATAGAAATAATGCGCTTCAATCATCCTGACACCATAACAACCATGGCGCCGTGATGATTGAAGCACCAACACCAGCCATTTCCCTGATAAATTGCCCCCAAAAAACATATTTTCTAGCAGTGCCCCTCTCGAGACTAGACTCTGGATCCGCCCCTGCCCCCGACAATCAAGGTGTTGTCATTGAGCTGAGCAGAGAAAAGAGAGATCACAAAACTTAACTCTTCGCTAGCACACCCCCCCCCCCCCCCCCATCGGTTATCGGCTTGCAGCAGGAGAGGAGGAAAGTAAAAATGAAGGGATCAACTTCGCTAGCGCCAGCACTAACAGCTTACCAGCTGAGGAGGAGGAGGGAGGAAACATGAAGAGATCACTAATGTAATGTTCGCCAGCATTCCCTCCCCCGACCCCGCCCCCTCAGTTTGCTATTGGAGAGAGGAGGGGGAGGAAAGAAAGAGAAAGCTTGCAGAGATTACACTCACAGCGGCTAATTCTCTGCTTATCCATCCCTGTGGAGGCAGAGTCTAAGGATTTGTTGGACTTGGACTGTGATTGGGCAAGACAGGGCCAGGGGGAGTGGCAAGCTCGTCGACAGTGCACATGGACAGGGACACCAAAAACAGATCGGAGGATCGCATGGAGGGTAAGTCGCAATTTAATGCGTCCTGCTGACTGTGCCCCATTTGCTGTTTATCTCCTTCTTGGATGGGATGCCCTAAGACCCCTTTCACACTGTGCCGCCACCATCATCAGCGATAAGGCAGTGCTATTCTTAGCGCTGATTTAACGTCGTCTTAGCATCGCTATTCTGCCGCTAGCGGGGCAGTTTCAACCCCCCCCACTAGCGGTCGAAAAGGGGCTAAATCTGCCCACTAAATGCTGCCGGAGCGGCGTTTTGCTGGTATCGCAGCGCTGCCCCATTGATTTCAATGGGGATGAGCGGTGGAAGAGCGGTGAGTTCACCGCTCCTTCATTACTCCAAAGTAGCAGCTGGCAGGACTTTTTCTGATGCCCTGCCAGCGCACCGCTCCAGTGTGAAAGCCCTCGGGCTTTCATACTGGAGTGAATGGAGCCACTTTTTTCAGGGAATGAAAAATGCCCGCAGTGTGAAAGGGGTCTTAGGCTAACTATATGTAAGTTAAAATAAAAGTGGGTGCACCGAAGAACTCGAGGGATGGTCAGTGGGCCGATTCAGTGGGGCGACCAGTGGGCGGGCCCTGGAGAATGTGGGGGGGGTCGGGCCCCGGGGGGCCCAGGCCTAAAGCTCTGTAAGGGGCCCCAAAATTTCTGATGGCTGCCCTGCGTGGCTGTATCCTGTTCCGGTGACATAATTTCTGCCCATGTTCCCTGCTGGTTATGGTTCCTGTTTCCTACTTCTTGGTGGCCACAGGATGCACAGAAGACCCTCCATCCATCCACACAGACTGGGAAAATGACAGGCAACCTGGAAGGAAACTAAAGGCTTCTACATCTCCTTCTCCCCTGGTTTTTAATGAGCCTCAAAACCACTCTTATCCTTTTAAGTGTTCCTAATCCCTGCACTTTAATCACGTTTTAATCTCTACACTTAGGTGGTGCTTTGCTTTTTCTCCCCTTTTAGACACATACATATTTACCTTCCCTCCTATCACCTATCTATGGATGTTCTATGAACAAAGTTTATGGACTTTCATTTTTTAACCCTTTATAACCTGGATTCAGCTTTCTTATTGCGCCGGTACAAAGTGTATATTGTTTCTCCCTAGCACCCCTACCCAAAGAGCACCCCAAAGAAGATGTGTCTAAAGAAAATGCAGACTAAAGCCCCATCCACACTATCAGATTTTCTGCTGAGTTTTTCCTTCAGATTTACCAAAACCATGTAGTGGAAGGGCCTGCCTGATTGCATACACATTGAAACTCCTAAGGTTTGACCTCATATTATATGGTTTTGGTAAATCTGAAGGAAAAACTCAGCAGAAAATCTGATAGTGTGTATGGGACTTTAGGGGTGACACCCGATATTACTGTCCTGACCAACCTGGTCTTTGCATTGGGGATTGTTTCTGTTGCTACCACACACTAGTGGAGTATTAGCATAGGGTACATCACGGCACAGTCCTAGGATACACTTTCACACAGGATCTCGAAAGATGTTAGATGGCCATCGCATTTTGAGAGACCCTAGCCTGAAACCTTTACAGTTACAAATAAAAGTGTAAGAGAAAAGCCAAAAATAGTTGTTATTTTATGCTATAGTGTAATGTTTTATTGTTACTGTATTGTGTCATGTTTGCTTTGCAGGCATGTCATTCTACTGTTTTACTGTACTGTTACTGTGTTTAAGTGTTAACCATTGTTTGCTTTGCAGGTACATCATTCAGCTGCAGCACTGATTTATTTATTTTGACAGCAACACGGTTTGCTGTCATGATGGAGCATGACTCCAGCACTGTAGAAGGCGATTTCACCACCACAGTTAAAAAAAGAGCATACCTGCCAAAGCATAGGAGCAGGGGTGGACATAGGGGCGGATAGCTCCTATGTTTCAGCATATATTTTTATTTACTTTTTCTTGTAAATGGAGGGATCTGTTATGCCACGTACACACAACTGTTTTTTCCGTCAGAATAAACTCTTATGGTTTTTCCAATGGAGTTCTGCTGAAACGGACTTGCCTACACATGATCACACCAAAGTCCAATCGTACAACACATACGACGGGACTAGAAATTGGAAGTTCAATAGCCAGTAGCCAATAGCTGCCCTTGCGTAATTTTTGGTCCCCCACAACAGCATACAGACGAACGGTTTTCCCGCTAGGAATTGATTTCGTCGGAAAGATTTAAAACATGTTCTATTTCTAGGTCCATCAGAATTTTTCAGGGAAAAAAGTCAGCTGAAGCCCACACAGGATCGGAATATCCGATGAAATGATTCCATCTGACTTTTTCTGCCAGAAAGTTCGACCGTGTGTACACCGCATTGGATTTTTTTTTTCATTCAGCCCATGGGTTGCATGTATGCCCATCATTAGAAGTGGGTGGTTGTAGGGTGGCATTCTAATGGTGGGCATTCCACTGCTCAATCAATGTGAATAGAGTAATCTGTTAGGTTCTCTTTTTTCATTTAACCCACAGGCTGCATAAAAAAAAAAACATTATATGCCCAACAATGACCAGCGATGTACTGATATTTTTTCTGGCCTTTGAGTGGCTATACTGGAATGATGCCTGCAGGTTTAGGTATCATCTTGGTATAGTTTTTTTTCAACTGACAGTCAGCTTTCATTTTACAAGCATGTCCCACCAGGGAATCGGAGAATGCAGCTGGTGGTTTCCGCCAGCTAACCATAGAGCTGATTGAAGACCAGAATGCCTCCAATCATCTCTATGGCCTAAGAAACCGGAAGCTACGAACATTTCATGACTTTGGTTTTGCCGGATATAAACAGTGCCATTGGGAATTTGGGAAAGCATCTTATCACACTGATATTGGTGTGGTCAGATGCTTTTTAAAAAAGAGTACCTGTCACTACCGATTGCTATCATAGGGGATATTTACATTCCCTGTAATAACAAAAAAAAAGAAAAAAAAAATGAAAGGAACAGTGTAAAAATAAAAAATAAAAGCAAAATAAATAATAATAATAAAAAATTAAAGCACCCTGTCCTCTCTCACACGGGATGACAGAGGACACACAGCTGATCTGCTTCCCCTTCTCCCCCCTCCCCTCTCCTGTGTGTGCTACGCGGGCAGTCAAGCGTGAAGCTAACAAGCTCACATTTCCCGCGGAGCACACAGGAAAGGGGAGGGTGGAGAAGGGGGAGCATGTCAGCTGTGTTCAGCTCAGATCAGCTCTCTGCTCAGAGCCATGCTGTCCTGAGAAGGCAGATGACACTGATAGGATTCACTGATGAGCACTGATAGAAGGCACTGATGGACACTGATAGAAGGCACTAATGAGCACTGATGGAAGGCACTAATGAGCACTGATGGAAGGCACTAATGAGCACTGATGGAAGGCACTAATGGGCACTGATAGAAGACACTAATGGGCACTGATAAAAGGCACTAATGGGCGCTGATGGGAGGCATTTATGGGCACTGATAGGATTCACTGATGAGCACTGATAGAAGGCACTGATGGGCACTGATAGAAGGGACTGATGGGAGGCATTTATGGGCACTGATAGGAGGCACTGATGAGCACTGATAGGAGGCACCTATGGGCACTGATAGGAGGCACTGATGAGCATTAATAGGAGGCATTGATGGGCACTGATAAGGGGCATTAATGGGCACTGATAGGAGGCACTAATGGGCACAGATATGCCGCATTGATGTGCACTGATAGGCTGCACTGATAGGTGGCATTGATGGGCACTAAGGAACACTGATAGGCAGAAATCAGGCAGTATTGATGGGTACTAATGGACAGCATTGAAGAGTACTAATAGGTGGCACTGATGGACACTGTTAGGTGGAATCAATGAGCACTGATGGGTAACACTTGTAGGTGGAATTGATGGGCTCTGATAGGCGGCATTGATGAGCACTAATAGGCAGCATTGATGGGCACTTATAGGTGGCATTGATGAGCACCGATAGATGACACTGATGAATGGGGCACTGATTATCAGTGTAAACAATTTACTGACATTCTTGACAGTTAACAGCAGTCTTTTCCTAACACAGACACAGCATGGGAAGAAAGGGCTGTGGATAACCAGCATGTTTGTTTATATATGATCAGCTGATCACATGGTAAAGGGCCTCTGTGCTAGATGCATGTCCCAGGGGGCATGCGGGAAGCACAGTTTTGGGAAGCCCGGGGCTCGGATGGAAGGGGGGCAGGGAGACTCATCATTGTTTCTTGCACCGGGGCCCTGTAGATTCTAGTTACGTCTCTGGACAGAGGAACTTCGTTCCTAATCAGGGACAGTCCCTCAAAATCAGGAACAGTTGGGAGCTATGCCTTTTACTCCTACACAGGCAGACATATTTGAATCTGGTTGTTTACACTGATTAAGGCCTTGTGCACACTGGTCATTTTTTTCTGTTACTCCTAGGGGTATCTGGCATTTTCTTTTCCTGCCTCTAAATGCCTCTGCATGATAGCCTATGTGTCCATGCACACATAGACATTTATAGGAGTTTAGCAGCAGGAAAAAAACAACTGCCACTGCATTCAGGAGCAGCAGAGTTTTGGAAGAAAAAATATTTAACGCTTCTAAACACATGTAAATGCATCTAAACGCGCATTAACGATAGGCGTGTTTTGTGCTTGAGCATTAATTCATTTCATTGACCAGAATAAATTATTATCCCGGCCAATGAAATTAATTAATATCCAAGTGCTTGATGCCTGTAAACAAACCTAAAATGTGTTACACACTTTTACAAGCGTCATGTGTTTTTTCTGCCAAAACGCTGCTGCCATGAGGAAAGGCTTCTAGTTTGCAAAATTTCCTTTGTGTATAAGGCATAAAAATATTTATTCTCATTAAGGAATGTTACTAGGGAACAAGTAACTTGTAGAGCAGCCTTTCTCAACCTTTTTACCCCAGAGGAACCCTTAAAATAATTTTTAGGTCTAGGGGAACCCCTACTAAAACCAGTTCATTGGGAGCCGATGGGAAAAATGCCCCTTACATTGGTGATCAGTAGAAAGAATGAAACCCTTAGCCTTGTACACACGCTCGGACATTCCGACAACAAAATCTGTCAGATTTTGTCCGAAACTGGTGTTGCATACACACGGTTGGACAAAGTTGTCGGAAAATCCGATCGTTCGTAACGTGATGACGTTATTTCGTTATGACAGGACTACGTTCAGGCTAGTAGCCAATAGCTTTGGTCTAGGAATTTGATCTGAGCATGCGTGGCACTTTGTCCGATCGGAATTCTCTACAAACGATCGGACAAAGTCCGATTGGATCATGTTGTCGGAAAATTTTATAGCCCAGCTCTAAAACTTTGTCGGTCGGATATTCGGACGGAAACAGTCTGATGGAGCCCACACACGGTCGGATTATCCGACAACACGGTCCGATCGGACATTTTCTGTCGGAATGTCCGACCGTGTGTACAAAGGCTTATAGTGGTGGTCAGAATATGATCCTGCAGATAGCTATACAGAGAATTGGATCAAGCTGCTGATTTTGCCAAGTATCTTTGGCCCTAGAACTATGCAGTCGCCATCAGATGGGAGGTCAATCAGCCACAGTTAAGGAACGCCTAGCAACCCCTGAAGAAACTCTAGGGTTGCACGGAACCCTAGTTGAGAATAGCTGTTCGGGTAGAATGGGGTAGACAGAGCCATGTTTTTTTTTCTATATTTCTAGTAGAAAATGTATTCATGCTAACATAGCACTACCCATACAAGGGCTGCTGGTAACTGGCTCCCCTATTCCTGCACAGCCAGGCAACATGCTTTTTCCATTTACATCCGGGCACAAAAAGTCAGTCTCTGAGCTTGTTTTTGTTGTTTTTTTTTTTTTTTTTTTTTTTTTTTTTAGTTTAAAAGATATTTATTGAAACAAAGACGATACATGGATCAAATTGCTCTCACGCAGGAGAGTCAGCAGTAAGGCACATGGTAAGGAACAAAAAACAGTATGCCAAGGAACAATACAAAGGGGGATAATGGCACCCGCGAACAGAATCCACGAAGATAAAGGCCATGGATGCCGGGCACATGTGAACTGGGGGGGAGCGAGTGATGCACATGGGAGTCCCCTGCTAAAAGAGAAGTCCAGGGGAGGGGGAGAGGGGTACGGTTTAGTGGTAAAGGGAGAATTCAATTTCCTTTGGGGAGAATTTCCAGACACCCCACAAGGGCTCAGACTGTGCCAGGAGCTCAGAGCCCCCCAAACCCCTAACCCCCTAGGACTACCGTGTGCATCAAGCCTGACATAGGACAACTTAAAAGGAAGAATGTCAACCATACAAACTCAGTGACTGATAGCATAGTAAATAGTGCGATCCGACTCTGGACTCTCCAAAAAGGAAAAAAAGGGAGGGGCCAGAGTGGGGTAGGCCCTATGGGCCACAAGACAGCAGTGCCTATGCAGGCCGATAGGTAGGAGCGATTAATCTTGCTCAGTCCAGGCTTTGATCTTGTGCCATATATCCATCACCTCCCGACGAAAGATTTCGAGGGGAGGGACGGAGTAAAGAGAAGGAGAAAGACAGGACAGAAACAGAGGGGACAGAAGAGGAAAAGGGGGAAGGGAAAGGAGTGGGTCGGGGAGGTACCCATGTCAGGGGGAGCTCCGTGGGAAAGACGGGGATCTCACTGTGACACTGGTTGTCAAAATTACGTCCCGTTCTAGGACTAGAGGAGAACCCCCACGTAGCGAGCCCAGGGATCCCAGATTTTTTTGAATCTTTTAGATTTATCAATGATGAGACTGGAGGTCTTTTCTTGGAACATAATCCAGGAGATTTTTTGTTTAGCTGCGGGGTACGAGACCCTTGGGGACTTCCAAGCCCGGGCTATGGTCATCTTGGCACTAATGAGAATGTAATGGATCAAACATTGCTGATATTTAGAAATTTTAGGGATTGGCTGGTTCAGGAGCGCTATAGCTGGGGTTTGGGGGGCCGCAACGTCCGTGACCTTGCGGACCAGGGAGAAGATCTTGTTCCAGTAGCTTCTGACCCGGGGACACTCCCACAGGATATGGAGAAGGGAGCCCATGTGACCACAGCCTCGAAAACAGAGAGGCGAGGTCTGAGGGTAGAATTTAGCCAGGCGGGTTGGGACCAGATACCACCTAGTGAGGACCTTAACGTCTGCCTCAATGAGGGAGACATTAAGGATCCCTGCGAAGGCTCTCGTGAAATAGGAGTGCCAAGTGTCCATGTCCCACTCCAAGTCAAGGTCTCGTTCCCAGCTTAGCATATAACTTGTTTTCTCCGAGGGGGTAGACAGAGCTGTGTAGATCAGGGAGATTCCCCCCTTCATGTCCATGGCCGAAACACACCACTGTTCATAAGGAGTGACCTCGAGACGATCTGAATTGGTGGGTAGGAGAGTGCGTAAGAAGTGAACTATCTGGTAAAAGCGGAACTGCTCCGTGGGGGGCATGGCAAGTTGGGAGATGCATTGCTTCAAAGTGACAGGGCCATTCATATTAAAAAAGTGACCAATCCTATATAGGCCTTTGTCCAGCCACCAATGAAAAGCTTTAACATTTAAACCGGGGGGGAAGGCGGGGTTATTAAAGATGTGGGCCAGGGGGTGCCAGCTGGAAGTAACATTATTCAGCTTATGCAGGGTGTCGCAAATCGTGAAGGAATGGGAGAGAGTAGGGGACATGATCGGGGGTCTGCTTTTTGAGGGGCGCCAAAGAAGAAAGTCAATGGTGAAGTTGGGGGTTGCCTGTCTCTCCATCTCGATCCAATCTGGTTTGGGTCCTCTCGAGTAAACAGTCGAAATTTGGTTCAAGTGAGCAGCGTGATAGTACCAGCGGAGGTTGGGCAAGCCCAGGCCTCCTTTCTGTCTGGGTCGGAATAGAGTGTTCTTGGGGAGTCTATGGGTGGAGGACCCCCAAATAAATCGGTTAATGGACAATTGGAGTGATCGGATGTGAGATTGGGGAACAAGAATGGGGAGCGAGCGGAATAGGTAAAGAATCCTAGGGAGAAGGGTCATCTTGACCGCGTTCACCCTACCGATCCATGATAATTTGTGGAGGGACCAGTGATCTAAATCCGTCTTGAGCTTCTTAAACATAGGGGGGTAATTATGTTTGTAGAGTTGGTCGAATTTGGGAGTGAGGTGAACTCCCAGGTAGGGAATGGAGGAAGTGCTCCAGGAGAAGGGGAAACGTTCCGTGAGCAGGTCTACTGTGGCTTGGGGGGAGGAGATATTAAGGGCTAAGGATTTGGACATGTTAACCTGTAACCCTGAGGCTTGCCCGAAGTGGAGAAGAAGTTGGAGGATATTGGGAGTAGATATAAGAGGGTTGGTAACGAAAAGGAGGACATCATCAGCGAATAACGCACACTTATGTATGGATTGGCCGCATTGAACTCCATGGATGCCTGGGTGGTTCCTGATGGTGATCGCAAGCGATTCTACGCCTATGGCAAAGAGAAGGGGGGATAGGGGACAACCCTGTCTGGTGCCTTTGGAGATCGGGAACGGGTCAGAGAGGTGTCCCTGGAGTCTGACTTGAGCCCTGGGCTGTGAGTATAAGGAACTCAGGAGGGTCCTGAAAGGAGAACCGAATCCCCAGTGCTCAAGGGTGCGAAATAAAAAGGGCCAAGTGATAGTGTCAAATGCTTTCTGTAAGTCAAGCGAGAGGAGGAAGCCCTTCTGTGGGGGGCTCCCGTCCCACCGAGCCTGGAGGACAGAGATAATGTCTACAGCTCTCCTTATCTGGTCTGGGCCCTGTCTCCCCGGGATAAAGCCTACCTGGTCTTTGTGGACATAGGAACTTATAAAAGAGCCCAATCTGTTATAGAGAATTTTTGTCATTATTTTGAGGTCGTTGTTGATCAAGGAAATGGGTCTGTAGTTGCTCACTAGGCTCTGGTCCTTGCCAGGTTTAGGTATGACAGATATGTATGCGAGATTGGAAGCTGGGTCAACGGGTGAGTTCTGGCCTAGGGAGTTAAAGAATTGGGTCAGGAAGGGGGAGAGGATTTCCGAAAAGGATTTATAGTAACAATTGGAGAATCCGTCCGGGCCAGGGGCTGAGTTTTTTTTCAGGGACTTGATCACCTCACTGACCTCCTCCTCAGTGAAAGGGGCATCCATGATGGATCGGTGGGCAGCAGAAATTTTGGGGAGGGGGATGCTGTTAAAAAACGAGTCGATCGTTTGGTCGTTACCTGGGTTAGGGCCCGAGTAGAGGTCGGAATAAAATTTGTGGAAGGCCTCTAGAATTTGTTTGGGATTTTGGGTCAGAGAGCCAGACAGGGATCTGATGTTTGGTAAAGCTCTTACTCTATATTTCGGGGAGAGTTTAGCCGCGAGATGGGGGCCGAATTTGTCAGTATTATGGTAGAATCTACCGCTTACCCACCGCAGATGCTGTTCCGCGTTGGAGGTGAGAGCTGTATTAAGAGCAAGCCTAGCCGTGTCGAGGCGTGCGAGAGAAGGGAGGGAAGGGTTAGCTTTGTGGGCTTGGCTGATGGAGCGAAATTCTTTCTCAAGTTTTACGATGTCTACTCGTTTCTCTCGCTTTAGGCGTGAAGAAAGTTGTATGATTTTACCCCTCATGACCGCCTTGTGGGCTTCCCAAAGAGTACCAGGAGAGGTATCATCGGTGTCATTGTGACGGAAATAATCCTTCAGTTCATGTTAAAGCATAGTGCGGTGAGCTGTATTGGATAGGAGAGAGTCCCCAAGGCGCCATTGAGGGGTGCTTGCTTTGTTCAACAGACCTGAAAGCGTAATAGAAACTAGGGAATGATCAGACCAGAGGACCTCGCATATGGTAGCCTTAGAGGCCAGTGATATGTCTGATGAGTGTAGGAAGATATGGTCGATGCGGGCATACGTGTTGTGTGGAGCAGAAAAGTGAGTGTAATCCCTAGTTGTGGGGTGAAGCTCCCTCCAGGCATCAATCATGCCCATCGAGTGGAGGAGTCGTGCGATAGTGAGGCTCTGTTTGGGCGGCCTTTTAAGGATGGTTTTGTGGAGGGATGATTTATCAGAAAGGAGGTCGAAGGCGACGTTTGAGTCGCCTCCTAGGACCACTTTACCGTCTATGTGAGGAGAGAGGGAAGTTAACATCGAGGAGAAGAAACGGGTCTGGCCCTTGTTAGGAGCATAGTATGAGATGAAGGTGAACAAAGTCCCATTCACATGGCCTTTGACAAGAAGGTATCTCCCCTCACTGTCTCTGATTATATTGGAAAGGGTGAACGGGATGTGTTTAGAAATGAGAATGGCCACTCCTCGCTTCTTATCCTCAGCGTTAGCAAGATAAAAGGTGGGGTAATTACGATGTAAGAAGGTAGGGTTAAAGCTTTTCGGGAAGTGGGTCTCTTGTAGTAGAATAATGTCAAGTTTTCTCGAGTGGTAGCTATGAAAGGCTTTGCGTCTCTTCATTGGGGAATTCAGGCCCTGCATAATGTGTGTCCCTATCCGGAGGGATTGGAGCGTGGGGGGATCATCAGCCATTGACATGAGGGTGGAGGAGCAAAAAAAAGCATAAGGGTCTCACCTGATCCAGCAGAGAGGAGTTCATTGGAGACATCAGGCGGGATCGATCCTGGTGCCGCTTGGAAGATGGGTGGGGAGCTCCCCTTGGAGGTACCTGAGTGAAGAGGGAGAAGGGGGCAAAAAAGGAGGGAAAGCCAGAAAGGGGGGAGAGAGAGAGAAGGGTGAGAAGAGAGCAGGTCCAGGAAAGAAACTATCCTGGGCTGCATGTCAGCAGGGCTGGGCAGCCAGCACCTGCTCCGGTTCCCTAAGCAGAATAGGGAACGGTAAGAAGGCATCCCTACAGTGGGATGAAAGCCTGGTGGCATCCCGAGGGAAAATAAGGAACCCTCGAGACTACAACAGGGGGAGCGGCAAAGAGTTCCGCTCTGGCCGCAAGGCATTACACATTTCAAAATAACGGTGGGACCACCAGGGGTCCAATCCACTTAGGTGAACCATCAAAACAATGGGGTTAAACAGACAGGCTCAAACAAACACCACATAATGATAAGATAGATAATGACACAGTAAAAAAAAAAAAAAAAAAAAGTAAAAAATGATCAAAAAAACAAGAAGTTCAAAAAAAGGCAAAAAAGTTCAAAAAAGCAAAAAAGTTCAAAAAAGCAAGACCTGTCTGGGTGTATAGGTGGATCATTCCTAGAGAAAAAGCCGGCCTAGGCAGAGGATTAGGGCCGTTCCCAGCAGGGAACGCAGGCCGAGGGATTCATCTTGGGGGGATGGAGTCACGGTATCTCTTCGACTTTTGTTTCATCCACATTGGGGGAAGCGGGCTGGTAGGAGGGGGCCTCTTAGAGGAGCTGGAACGGGTTTCCATCTGGTCATGGTCGACATCCTGGGAGATGAGACCAAGCTGGAGAAGTAGGCGTTCGCCATTTTGGAAGTTTGTGAAGTTGTAGGATTTCTCCTTATACTGGAATTGCAGGCGAAAGGGGAAGGCCCATCTGTATTTAATCAATTTCTGGGAGAGGACTTCCAGGAGCGGTTTGAGGGATCTCCTCTTCTGGATAGTAGCCGGAGAGATGTCAGCAAAAATCTGGATTTTATTGCCGTTCAGAATTATGTCCTCTCTATTACGCGATCTCTTCATGATTTCCTCTTTGACCCCATAAAAGTGGGGTTTGACAACAATATCCCTGGGGAGGCCATCTTGACGAGGGGCTTGAAGGGCTCTGTGCGCCCTATCCAGTTCCAGCCTGTGGTCAGGAATATCAGGGATAAGATCTTTAATCAAGGCTTTGACTGTGTCCTGCACATCTAAAGTGGATTCGGGGATGCCTCTGATACGGAAATTGTATCTTCTGCTTCTGTTTTCCAAATCTTCTAATTTGGAATGGGCAGTTTCAAGTTGATCCTGAAGCGATTGTATACACAAAGTGTTCTGGTTTGTGTGTGCATTAGAGTCATCAACCGCTTGTTCAATCGCATCTATCCTGGCCCCCAGGCTCTGTATATATGCTTTAATGGATGTAGTAATCTGTGCAGCATTTTGAGCAAGGCCTGCTGCCAGCATGTCAGAAAAGCTGTTAAGAAGCTGTGCCATGTCAGGGGAGTGAATAGCCTGCAGGACAGGGGCCTGTGGGGAAGCTAGCATACTGCCCGGTGTATTACTGAGGGAGGAATAAGGCATCCCGGTCTGCATTCTGCCCAGGAGAGATTCAGTGGATGCCGGGGAAGAGAAGGGATGTTGGCCACTACTCACAAGAGGAAGAGGAGTCAGCGGAGGTTCTGCATCGATGGGGCCTGTAGCGGTGCTGCTGCATGGGTTCAATGCGGCCGCCGTCTTGGAAAACTCAGGGGGACCCAGGCCAAAGTTAAGATGCCGGTTAACGTCCCTCTTGGGAAGCCCCTGCGACATACGGGAGGTGTCTCTGCCGTGTCTGGAGTGTGTGGATGGTCTCGCTGTAAAGATTCGCTATCGATCGCGCGGTCTGGATGCCTTAGACGGCCGGAGCGGAGCTCCCGGTTAGCGTGGCGATCCAGAAGTCCCGCGCATGCGCACTCTCTTTGTTGGTTTTCTTATGCCGCGTACACACGATCAAACAATCCGGTGGAAAAGTCTGGCTGCTGGGACTGGGACAGGATGCTGGGACTGTGACATCATAATGGGCAGGGACATCATCCGGCGATGTCCCTATATAAGTCGCCACATGCCGCGTGCCTGTCATTCTGGCCAGAGACAGCGACAAGGCAACAGCTCGAGAAGTGAAGAACAGAAGAAGAGAAGACGGCGACAGCGGCAGTGGCGACAGAAGACCGGGCCACCGCTTGTAAAAGAGCTAGAAGAAGGCGCGGAGGCCTGGCAAGAAGAGCCGAAGAGGGGGGCAAGACCCCTGAAGTCGGAAGAAGAGGGCAGCGGTGACGAAGAAGAAATCCGGGCTCCTCCGCTAGTGAAAGAGCTAGCAAAAGAGCAGAAGATAGAGGAGGATTCCGGCGAGAAGACCCCCGAAGACAGAAGAAGACCCCCGGAGCTGTGCAATAAACTATTTTAACCCTTGTGTGTTGTGTTTTTTTTTTTTTTCACAGGTGAATGGGTAGGGGTAGCACCCCCCCCCCATGTTGAGGGCACGCAGCCTGGTACGGGTGCTCGCTCATCCCCACCCCCTTTCCTGACCGGCCGGGTTGCGTGCCCTCAACATGGGGGGGTGCTACCCACGCCGTATTTCGGCGTAGGGCTTCCCCTTTAACTCCATACCAGGTGACGGGCCAGCGACGCCTCCTTCACTGGTCCCGGCTACCTGGAGCCACTCTCAAAATGAGTGGACTTTTCTCTGTGCGGGAAAAGTCCGTTCATTTCAAAAATACGGCGGACTAACACACAAACGGCCGTATTGTCCGCCGGACTTGTAGTCCTGTCATTCTGACCAGAGACAGCAACGAGGCAACAGCTCGAGAAGAGAACAGAAGAACAGAAGAAGAGAAGACGGCGGCAGCAGCGACAGAAGACCGGGTCACCGCTTGTAAAAGAGCAAGAAGAACCGAAGACCCCGACAACCAACGGCCAGGGTTGTCGGGAAGAGGCCCTTGTCCTCATAAACATGGGGACAAGGTGCCCCAAAGCACCCCCCCATGTTGAGGACACATGGCCTGGTACGGCTCAGGAGGGAGGCGCTCGCTCGTCCACACCCCCTTTCCTGACCGGCCGGGTTTTGTGCTTGGATAATGGTCTGATATGGACCTGGGGGGGACCCCACACAGTTTTTTCGGCGTAGAGCTTCGCCTTTAACTCCATACCGGGTGACGGGGCCAGCGACGCCTCCTTTGCTGGTCCTGGCTACCTGGAGTCACGCTCAAATTGAATGGACTTTCCTCCGTGTGTGTGGGCAAGTCTGTTCATTTCAAAAGTACGGCGGATTATCCACCGGACTACGTCCGCCGGACTTAGTCCGCTGGAAAAGTCACATGTGTGGGCAGGTCCGCTCGTTCGGACAGTCCGGCAGACTTTACAGCGGTTTGTCTGGCAGACTAAGTCCGCCGGATAGTCTGATCGTGTGTACGTGGCATTAGGGATAATAACTTGGATGGGGTAGAGAGGTTATGAGATGCACAATTTGACAGAAACAATGAGGGAGGATAACTTCCTTCCTCTGTACAAATAAAGGATCCTAGACACCATCAGCCCTTCAGGATCAGCGGCAAAAAGTCCCTTGAGGACTAGGAGGTTATAGCCCCCTTTAGGAAAATAGCATGGTCTGTTGCAATCTGAATTCAGAAGTATCTCCTCTCTGCACCCAGCTCCACTGCCTACAGAAACTACCAGTCCACATGGCTGCTCCAAAAATCTTCCAGGGTAAGGGAAAGAAAGGGTTAGGCACAGTGCTGTTCTTCAGAAATCTTGCTACATAGGGCAATCTTTCCCCTTGCGAATCCCTGGGTGTGCTGATGTATGCACTCTGTCCTCCTTGCTCCCTGCTGCTTCTTAGGTAGGATTCCTCCTCAAAACATGTTCCTGATAGGATATTACCAAGCCAGCCCCAGCCCAGCCTGGAGGTAGAGTTCCCCCCCAGACCCAGGCCCCCCAAGCCACCGACAGCCTCCTCAGCACTCCATCTTCCACCGACTCCCCTGCTGGCTAGGTTCTGTCATATTTAAGGGCTGATCCATCCTTTGCATGGGGATTGGTCAGACTCCCTTAAATATACAGATCAGGTCCTCATGGTCTCTACCCACTAAATTTTAGAAGCTTCATACAGCATCCAGATCCAGGGGGAGGTAGCAGAGACATGCCTCTGTAGAACTATCCAGCCTGACTTACAGTAACTTGACCCAGATACAGATTCACATAACTTACCATGGGTCATAAGCATACATTTGCCTACACTGTCACTAATAGCACACTAAAGGGTGCTACACTAATGTTAAATGAAAAGTACAGCCAAAGCTTGTTTGGTAGTACCTCTCTTGTAGGTCACGGCAGTGCATTTCGTTCTGCACTCCTGTGACCTGTTTTAAGCCGGACAGTGTGCTGAAGCCCACTGTTGGCTGAGCCAGTCCATGCTGGGGAAAGATCGTGACCATATGGTCAGAATCTGTCCAGAACTCTGGACCAGCACCTAGCTCATGCTACACTGACAGATGTTTTTGTGCATTGTACTCTGACAGATGTTGATGATCCACTGGTTACTGATAGATATTGATGTTGCAATGGAACACTATTGCAGATGTTTTTATGCATTGGTAAACTGGTGAAGATGTTGATGGGACACTGTGACAGATGTTTTGTGCACTGGTACAGATGTTTATGAGACACTGTGACAGATGTTTTGTGCACTGGTACAGATGTTCATGGAGATACTTGAAAACATGTTCATTGGACAGGGACATTGGTGTTTTGTGTAATGTGTGGGGATTGCTGCAGTCTGTGTGATCTGTGACAGCTCTCTGTTTAAAATCACTTACACAGAGAGCTGTAAGCACAGGCTGCAGCATCCCCCCACACTGAGCTCTTACTGAGCTCAGCAGAAAGAGAGCTGACACAGAGACATATGGCTCTGTTTACACTGTGAAGGCTTTGATTGGACACAGCCATCACATGATCGGGAGCGCCAATCACAGCACCCATATCCCGATCTGTGACGGGCTGTATCCAAAGATCACAGCCATCACAGGATCGTGCCGCGGTCAACCGTTCTGTGTGATGTATAGATACGGCCACACAGAATGGGGAAGCTCCCACCCAGCCGTTTATGTACAGTGGCTGGGGGGGGGGGGGGAGTGGTTAAATTACAAAGTACAAGTGGGCAGGGGAGATATTACCCCTAATGTCTCAATAAAGAGCATCTGCCATCTGCCCAATGCTATCACATAGGGGTTTAGTTATCCCTTGTGATAGCAATCAAGTACAGATAAAGTTTAGAAATTAAAGTTATAAGCTAATATACTTTTTTTTAAATTTCCCCAGTTGCCCCCTCACAGATACCCAAACGCAAGCCCAGGCTGCACAGATGTATGTAAACTGCAGTCACACAATGTCAAACATGGAGTCTTCTCAAATTTAAAAGGCTCCTGTGAGGAGGGAGAAGGGGCATGGTTTGCTGATGCTGTGTGTGTGTCTTTGGATGCTCACAGACTGGCTCAGGAGCACACTCACATGGGTGTCCTCTTAGTACATGGTTTACTAAGGAGGCACTCGTAGGAAAAAGGGGGGGGGGGGGAGAGATAAGTCATCGCTCTATGCAAAATTGTTACAAAGACCAGGTAAATATAAAAAAAAAAAAAATGTATTTGAAGAAAAAAAAAATAGCCTTTAGGAATCACCTTAAGAATACAAAGAATTTTTTTTTAACCCAGGGTTTAGTGTCACTTTAAGCTCTCATTCACATCTATGCATTTTTCCTAGATAATGAGTTTTTTATTGAAATGGAAACATATCAAAACAAATGCTAACATGTGTTAGAATGTATTTTGTACTGAAGGTCAACGTACATCATAATGCATTAATGCATGTTAACACGTATTATAATGTGCTGACATGTGCCATATGCGTTTTGATGCTTCTCAGTTGTGTTCAGTGGATAATGCATACAGCAAAAATGCAAAGCCTGAAAGCCTTTAAAAGTTAACGTTTTCCAAATGCTCATTAGGAGCACAAGTACGCTGATGGTTTTCTATGGACAGAGACTGAAAGCATGCTCTGCTATTTGCAGGTCTGAAAACAAGATAAATAACACATATATAACAATATGTAGTGCTACCCCCGCAGAAGCTCAAAAAATGAAAAAATAGAAAAATGGACTTTAACCACTTAAGCCCACTTAAACCAATTGTCAGCCTAAGGACCAGAGGTCTTTTTACAATTTCGCACTGCACTGCTTTAACTGGTAATTGCGCGGCCATGCAATGTTGTACCCAAACAAAATTTGCGTCCTTTTCTTCCCACAAGTAGAGCTTTCTTTTGATGGTATTTTATTGCCTCTGCGATTTTTATTTTTTACGATATAAATGGAAAAAGACTGAACATTTTGAAAAAAAAAAGATATTTTCTACTTTTTGTTATAAGAAAAATCGAATAAACTCAATTTTAGTCATACATTTAGGCCAAAATGTATTCAGCCACATGTCTTTAGTAAAAAAAATGTCAATAAGCGTATATTTATTGGTTTGCGCAAAAGTTATAGTGTCTACAAACTAGAGTACATTTTCTGGAATTTACACAGCTTTTAATTTACGACTGCCTATCTCATTGCAGTACAACCCCCCCCCCCCCCCCCATGACCCCATTTTGGAAAGTAGACACCCCAAGGAAATTGCTGAGTGGCATGTTGAGCCCATTGAATATTTTTTTTTTTGGCCCCAAGTGATTGAATAATGACAAAAAAAAAAAGTTTACAAAAAGTTGTCACTAAATGATATATTGCTCACACATGCCAGAGTTATAAGTGGAATTGCACCCCAAAATATATTCTGCTGCTTCTCCTGAGTACGGAGATACCACATGTGTGGGACTTTTTTGGAGCCTAGCCGCGTACGGCAGCCCAAAAACCAATCACTGCCTTCAGGATTTCTAAGGGTACAAATTTTTGATTTCACTCCTCACTACCTATCACAGTTTCGAAGGCCATAAAATGCCAAAATAACACAACCCCCCCCCCCCGCCCAAAATGACCCCATTTTGGAAAGTAGACACCCCAAGCTATTTACTGAGAGGCATGTTGAGTCCTTGGAATATTTTATATTTTGCCACAAATTGCGGGAATATTACAAACTTTTTTTTTTTGCACAAAGTTGTCACTAAATGATATATTGCTCACACATGCTATGGGCATATGTGGAATTATACCCCAAAATACATTCTGCTGCTTCTCCTGAGTATGGGGATACCACATGTGCGGGACTTTTTGGGAGCCTAGCTGCGTACGGGACCCCGAAAACCAATCACCACCTATAGGATTTAAATATAAAACGCTACCAAAAAAACTGTTAGCGATCGCAGGGATCAGGCCTGACTCTGCGAATGCTGCAGTTATGTGTTTAGTGTTTTGTAAGTGACAGTGATCGATCGATACTGCACTTGGGTGGGCTGGGCGGAGGGGCAAAACGCAGGTGCTAGCAGATATCTGGGCTCATCTCGCTAACAATGCGTTTTTTTGGAACCCTAAACTGCTGGGGACGCTAGTATAGATCTGATCAGATCAGATATTGATCTGTTCAGATACTATACCACTACGGGAGGTGTATGCTTTGCACGCGGGTGTTAGCGGTACTGGCACTAACCTAGCGCTGCCTGGGGCGACGCAGACCCTATCTGACCCTAAAACCTAATTGATATCACCCACCGGGTGATCTGGGGGTTAAACCTTTATTGGGTAATAAATGGTGGGTGCCCTGATGCTATAAAAAGCAAACTAACTAACCAGCGTCACCCGTAACACTTATACAGTGATCACTGGTGAAAGGGTTAACTAGGGGCAATTAGGGGGTAAAACCTTTATTAGGTAGTATATGGGGATCCCTGACGCTATATAAAAACCTGACAGGGAACCTAAATAACTAACTGGCTAACCAGCGTCACCAGTGACACTTATACGGTGATCACTGGTGAAAGGGTTAACTCTAGGGGCAATCAGGGGGTTAAAACCTTTATTAGGTAGTATATGGGGATCCCTGACGCTATATAAAAACCTGACAGGGAACCTAAATAACTAACTGGCTAACCAGCGTCACCAGTGACACTTATACGGTGATCACTGGTGAAAGGGTTAACTCTAGGGGCAATCAGGGGGTTAAAACCTTTATTAGGTAGTATATGGGGGTACCTAAAGCTATAAAAACCTGGCAGTGAACCTAAAAAATAACTAGCTACCTAGCGGCACCAGTGACACTAATGCAGCGATCAGAAAAACAATCGCTTAGTGACACTGGCAAAAGGGGGTGAAAGGGTTAACTAGGGGCAATCAGGGGGTTAAAACCTTTATTAGGTAGTATATGGGGGTCCCTGACGCTATATAAAAACCTGATGGGGAACCTAAATAACGAAATAACTAACTGGCTAACCAGCGTCACCAGTGACACTTATACGGTGATCACTGGTGAAAGGGTTAACTCTAGGGGCAATCAGGGGGTTAAAACCTTTATTAGGTTGTACATGGGGGTACCTAATGCTATAAAAACCTGGCGGTGAACCTAAAAAATAAATAGCTACCTAGCAGCACCAGTGACACTAATGCAGCGATCAAAAAAATTATCGCTTATGCCGCGTACACATGTAGCCATCTGTCCGATGTACTTAGTCTGGCGGACTTCCCGCCAGACTGTCCGTCGGACTTTCCGAACGGGCTACTTGCCCACACACGGCACTTTTTCAGCAGACTAATACGGCGTACTAAGTTCCGCCGTACTATCCGCCCTACTTTTGAAATGAACGGACTCACCCACACACGCGGAGGAAAGTCCGCTCATTTTGAGCGCGTCTCCAGGTAGGCGGGGCCCGCGAAGGATACGTCGCTGGCCCCGCCGCCTGGTATGGACTTAAAGGGGAACCCCAACGCCGAAAAAATCGGCGTGGGGGACCCCCAGGTCCACATCAGACCCTTATCCGAGCACGCTACCCGGCCGGCCAGGAAAGGGGGGGCGAGCGAGCGCCCCCCCCCCTCCTGAGCCGTACCAGGCCGCGTGCCCTCAACATGGGGGGTGCCTTGTCCCTGTCATTGTGAGCGGAGGACGCGGCGAGGCAACATCTGAAGAAGAAGAAGAAGAAGAGAAGGGGGGTGCCCGGTCCCCGTCATTGTGAGCGGAGGACTCGGCGAGGCAACATCTGAAGAAGAAGAAGAAGAGAAGGACAGAAGAACGGAAGGCAGCGGCGGCGGCGGCAGAAGACCGGGCCACCGCCTGTAAAAGAGCTAGAAGAAGGCGCGGTGGCCCGGCAGAAGAACCAAAGAGGGGGACAAGACCCCCGAAGTCGGAAGAAGGGCGGCGGCGAGGAAGAAAGCCGGGCTCCTCCGCTAGTAAAAGAGCTACAAGAAGATAGCGGAGGAGTCCGGCGCGGCCCCCCCTTCCCCAAGGCACCCCCCATGTTGAGGGCACGCGACCTGGTACGGCTCAGGAGAGGGGCGCTCGCTGGCCCCCCCTTTCCTGGCCGGCCGCGTAGCGTGCTCGGATAAGGGTCTGATGTGGACCTGGGGTGACCCCCACGCCGTTTTTTTTTCGGTGTTGGGGTTCCCCTTTAAGTCCATACCAGGCGGCCAGCGACGTATCCTTCGCGGGCCCCGCCTACCTGGAGACCCGCTCGAAATGAGCGGACTTTTCTCCGGACGGGAAAAGTCCGTTCATTTCAAAAGTATGGCGGACTGGCACACACACGGCCGGATTGTCCGCCGAAATGCGAGTCCGGCGGGAAGATTGGAGTGTAAAACTACTTTCTAACTACTTTCTAAGTCCGCCATACTTTCGGGTCAAAAAAGTATGCCGGAGGCTACACACGGGGGGATTGTCCGGCGGACTTGAGTTTGCCGGACTTTTCCACCCGCTTGTTTGATCGTGTGTACGCAGCATTAGTGACACTGGCAAAAGGGGGTGAAAGGGTTACCTGGGGGGTAATCGGGGGGTTAAAACTTTATGGGGGGTAGGGGGCTACTCTGGACATAACACTAACTGCCCTGACAGTTTTTACATTTACAACTGACACTAAATGCAGTGATCAGTAAATAAATGATCACTAAAATCAGTGACACTGTAACTGGGAGGGGGGGGGGATCAGGGGATGACTGGGGGTTAAAGTGTGCCTATGTGTACCTACATGTCAGTGTAGTGTTGGTGCACTTACTATGATGTCTTCTCTCCTCGCCGTCCAGTCAAAAAGACCGCCCCGAGGAGAGTGACATCACTTCCTCCTGCCTCTGTTTACACTACACAGGCAGGGGAAGCTTCTCATTCACCAGGAGCGATCGAGAGGGGATGGCCAGAAACCAACGGCCATCCCCTCAAAGAAAACAAACAAAATGAATTGACTTAATACTCTGGCAGGCTTTCATCTATGGTCAAGGCCCCTCAGTAGGTTGTTGTACATCCTTGTGGGAGTCGGCTCCCTGCTCCTCTTTCTCCTTCTCCATCTTTCCCTTCCCTCTTTCCTTACTTTCCACTCCCTTTCTTTCCTCCCCCTTTTTCCAATATGGTGCACTTTTCCATAGACTGGATGCCTTGTGTTCCTTGGATGCTCTTTTAGCCATGGTATGTATATTAGCAATTTGATTTGTATCCCACAAATACTATATATGTAGCACCCTGGAGTTTAGGCAGGGTTGCTCCTCACAAATTTACCTGCCAAGAATAATTATCCTGGTTGATTGTTAGAGATCTATTGATTTCTCCCTAAGTTTGGCCTTGTAGCACTTTTCTCTTCTACCACTAGGTGGCCGGGTACTTGGTGGTACTAGATATGAGAAGGGCAACGCAAGGTCAGGTCTTGGGTATATAGGATATCTCAGCCAATGGGCAGGGGTTTTCTTGAATCCATTGGCCTGCCGGGAGAGCATATATATTCGGGGTGGAGTCAGGTGATCTATGTTCTGTGCCACCTGGTGGCTGTCTGGGTGGACGTGTGTTGTATTGCCCGGGCTGCTAGGCCAGAGATTGGGCCTACCCCAGGCACATCTGGCTGCTAGGCTGTCTGAGGGCCTATCCAGAAGCAAGGGTTAGGACTGCGACTTGCAGTCCAACCAAAATTACGGTTCTGAGGGCCGGAGAACTTGTCGTGGTTGGAGGTAGAAGGGAAGCTGTCTCCACTAAGGGACCGACCACCTTGTTACTAGTGACCACAGTGAGTAACTGAAGCAAGTATTGTAGCAGTTTTCTCACCCACCGGGGATGGTGAAGAATCGGGAAACTTCAGTGGGTATCAAGCCAGGGACCCAGCCAGCGGAGGTGATGCTTGCAGAGCATCCCTGTGTGTCAAGCCAGGGACCAAGCAGGCCAGTGAGGTGACGCTTGAGAAGTATCTTGAGTGCCAAGCTAGGGACCCAGCAGAGAAGTGGGGGTGACTCTTGAGGAAGATACTACCGTGAAAATTGGAGGAGCTCAAGGGATTCAGTTACAGTGAATCAGCAGGTCTAGTGAGAGACCAGGAGCTCAGTGGGCTAAAGAACTACAAGAAATGTTTGTAGTGGAATAGAAAGGAACTGTTCAGCTTTGTGTTAGGAACTGTTAAAGAATGTTGCTATAGGAGACAGCATTCCTGCACATGCAGCTGTAGCGTCTTGCTGGATGCCTTTCCCTGCATGGCTGTCCTTCTTAGCGAAGTGTCGGAGTCTGCTAATTGAACTTGTAACTAGCTAAGGGTGTCCTCGACTTAACCCTCTTTCACCCAAAAGTTTGTTAAGAGAAATAAACTCTCCTTTGCATTCAAGAAGTGTCTAGCGCCCAATGATTTTAATCATCCTGCACCCACCACAACCCTTGCTACATATATGTACGTTTTTCTTTTTCTTTTTCAAAGCAACACGTATAAGATTTTTTTATTTTCTAAAATGTATACTAATCTCCAAAATGAATTGAGTTTATTGTTTAGATAATGGTTTCTGATAATATGTGTAGCAAGGCCCCGGGTTCCCTTTGGTCTAATGAAACCAAATCTAATAATTTAATCTACTAATCTACTTTAAATCTACTAATCTAATAATTAGGGATAGCTGACATCCTTCTGTGTAGAGTGGGTTACAAGGCATGGCGGGTGTAATACAAAGGTAGATTCATAGGCACCAAACACTTCTTGAATGCAGATATTTATTTTCCCTTGAACAGAACTGTGGGAGAGAGAGTTTAGGGCCAGGACACCCTTTAGTAGTTGCAATGGTAATTAGCAGACTCCGAGACTTCTATAGGTAGACAGCCATGTGGGGCAAGGCACCAAGCAGCACACCACATCTGCAAATGTAAGATTGTTGTCTCCTATGGCAACAGTCTTATAACAGTTTCTAACACAAGTTGTAATGAACTTCTATAGTTCCTCTGCAATTAATTCTCATAGATCTTCACTCCACTGAGCTCCCAGTCTCTCCTCACTAGACTTGCTGATCCACTGCCACTGGATCTCCTGAGCTCTTCCAACCCTTTCACTGAGTATCTTCATCAAGCGTCACCCCCGCTTCCCTTCTGGGTCCCTAGCTTGGCACTCACAGATGCTTCTCAAGTGTCACCCCACTGGCCTACTCGGTCCCTGGCTTGGCACACAAGGCTGCTCTGCAATCGTCTCCTCCGCTGGCTGGGTCCCTGGCTTGACACCTGCTAAAGTTTCCCAATTC
Source organism: Lithobates pipiens (assembly GCF_037356315.1). NCBI lineage: Eukaryota > Metazoa > Chordata > Amphibia > Anura > Ranidae > Lithobates > Lithobates pipiens. Next base: position 329,491,566 of record NW_027507748.1, read on the forward strand.
AACACTGTACCTGGTTGGGGAGAATACTACTCCTGTACTTGCTTCAGCTACTCACTGTGGTCCCTGGTAATGAAGTGGATGGTCCCTTAGTGATGACAGCTTCCCTTCTACCTTCAACCACGACAGGTTTTCCGGCTGGCAGAACTGTCACTTATGGTTGGACTGCAAGTCGCAGTCCCAACCCTACGCTGCTCTCTTTCCTCTGGATAGGCCCTAAGACAGCCTAGCAGCCAGATGTCCCCGTGATAGGCCCCAGGCTCTGGCCTAGCAGCTCGGGGCAGTACAACACACGTCCACCCAGTCAGTTGTCCAGGTGGTGCCGAAAATGTGATCAGCTGACCTCACCCAAATAAATAAGCTCTCCCAGCAGGCCAAGGGACCCAAGAAGATCTCTGCACATTGGCTAAGGTACCCCATCAATTCCTAATTTTTCCTTGCAATGCCCTTGTCTTATCTAACGTCACCAGATACCCGGCCATTTAGTGACGGAAGAGAGAATTGGCCAAGGCAACTATACCTGGCAGGTAAATTTACTAGCAACCCTGCCTAACCATCAGGGTGCTACATCCTTCCCCTGCCTACAAAACTACGTCTCGGAGTTTGCAAAGGAAAAAAATGTTAACTCTCAAGCCTGAGAGCGAATGTCCTGGCAAAAACTGGGATGGGTGGGGAAACAGGAAAACAATAATAAAAACAAGTAATTCATATAGCATATCACAGATAAATAAACATGCATGAGCGAATGGTAGTTCACACAGGGTAGACAATTAACAGGAATTATATATACAGTTTAACGTGTGGTGTACCACCCCACTGGTTAAGGGAGAATATCAACATTAGCCTTATATCCTAACTATCGATCTAATATGTACAGTAGCAAATAGGGCATGAATGGTTAGCATTATCATCCATGTTGGATCACTGTCTCTCCTTGTCCAAAGAAGACACAACGGTTCAGGAACACCTGAAAGAGAAATAAACAGCAATGCAAAAGCATCCTATTCCTATAATAAAATAGTGAAATGTATACAGTTTACTTTTCAGAGCGAGGCACACTGGCAACTTTCAGAGCACTGGCCAGCATGACTCAAGTGGGCACTCCCTGTATATACAGTATTCAGTCCAGCACAATCTCAGCAGTACAGCCAGCAGGAATATTCTCCACTAGCAATACATCTTTCCAAAAGTGAAGTAGCTACCAACATATCATCCTTAATTCCACACAGCACACATTTGTAATCCAAGGGTGTTGTGAACAGATACACTTCCATAAAGCTTGCAAGTAGTACCTGGGATCTGGCAACTTCAAATCTTCTACTTTTGTAGTTACCGTAGTAACAAAGTGTTTAATGTCCTTTTTGTCTGGCCTGCGGATAATAACACTGACCAGATACATTTTACAGCTATAACCCCAGGTGTGCAACACTGAAACATACCTCTCTGCAACTTTCGGTAACAGCTTCAGAAATTCTACCAGTAGAGGGATTCAGTGGAAACTGCGTCTCTTTAGCCAGAATTTCCCCTTTTAGGTGAGCCCAGATGTAGGGATAGAGGTACCCGTATTCCTCAGCCACTTTCTTTATGATGATTTGCTGCACCTTGGCCTGGGCAGGATCTTAGGGTCTCCATATCTGGATAGGACCCATACAGCTGGAGCATGCTGAACTGGATACCTAGAAACAACATCTGGCTTGCAATCAGACTTATTCATGGGCGTTTACTTGGTGTGGTGAGCTCTGGGGACCCATCAAGCCCATCGATCCTCCTCAAAAGATTTGGTATTGCAAACCAGCAGAGCTGCATTGGCCGACAGCTCAATTTTAACACTAGCGGCAGTAGCAGAGTGAACTTCATCCTCTTCTATATCACACAGTTGCTCCTCATCACTGTCACTCCACTTCTCTGTCCAGGAAAAAGTGTCCGAGAACAGTTCAGATAATCCATGAGGGGGGATTTCTGAATTTGTTATGGTGGAGCATTCTTTGGCTGGAAGGTAGTTGCGCTTGGCACTGGCTTTAACTTTCATAACTACGTTGCCTCTCTTAATGGCACAGATATTACCTCCCCTACAGGCACACCGCTTTCACCCCTTGCAGACTTACCCAACTCCGGTACTCTCTTCCCCGGTGGCTCAGACATCAAAGTGAGCACATGGGCCCGACCGTGGCCTCAAGGGTCGACTGGAGTGCTGGGTTCTGGGGCAGTCATTAAGACAGGGATAGCAGCTTCCTGCATGACTCTGGTGATGGCAGGTGGGCTCGTGATATAACTCCCAGACAGGATAGCAACATTCTTGTCCTAATCGGCTGTAGTATCTGCGGAGGTTGGGCTGGTGAGACTACCTCGAGCAAGTGTTCCCCGCAACATCCACAGGCGATCCAAGGCCCCAGATGCGTGGCCAGACTGGAACACTTCCCGCAGATCAGTCTTAAGGTCTCATAGTCCCCAGCCGCATGCAGGACAAAACTACCCTTTGGTATGTACACCGGGTCTGACACCGGGGTGTGGTTTGAACTCACTTAGACCAAAGCTAGAACCCAGAGCGTACTTTCTCCAATCCGCCATTGCACTTTCAAACTGCGCCATCTTCTCCAAACTACAACCAGGCACACATGGCAGCACTTCCTTATCCTCCTCTGCAGAGTGGAAGCATTTCCCCCTGCCAACAGATTGGTGCAGATACTTTCAGGAAACCCTATCGTCTGCCTGTTTGCTTCTGCAGAACTCCAAATCTGTAATGGAGTCCGTTTTAACCCTCACAGCGCTGATGAGAAGTGTCAAAAGACCAGGTTGATCCTCTCCCATGAGCAATGAGACTTGTTGGTTCTTCCCCATGCTGTTAGAATGCATGATAACACAGTGTATGAGAAGTATAGATGTTACTTGCCACTTTCCCACGTATCCAGACGAAATCCTGATGAAGCTGTAGCCGGTTGCTATGGACCACTGCTGCAAGGATAATGTCCCACATAGTAGGCAGAGATGTCTAGGCAGAATTACTGTCCATAGTCAGTAGAGGCAGCAGGCAGTGATATGGTCAGCACAGCCAAAGTATTGGTCCAAGCAGGAGGAAGAAACATGGTCCATACAGTCCTGGGTCATTACAGGCAGCAATATGGTCAGCAGAACCAAAATATTGGTCCAGGCAGCAGGAAGGACCATCAAACTTAGGGCCAGGGGGTAGAGGCTTCTCCAACCCAAATCTCTTTGAAGCCTTCGGGCAACCAGACCCTGTTCTGGGAACACAGAAAACCAAAAACTGTTTTTCTCTACTCGGAAAGCTATTCTGAAGCCCCTCACATATGTGAGACCCCTGTGTACAAAAGATCAGTTCAAGTGGCAGACAAAAACATGGTCAATTAACAGGCTGGGGTCAGTGCATGTGGAAGTCAGAAACGTGGTTTAAAATGGCAGGCAAAGACATCGTGGGGTAAATAGGCCAGGGTCAGTTAACATGGAAGGTAGAAACATGGTAGCAGGCAAATGATCCACACAGGTATTTGAAATGGGGAAATGGTAGTCTGCTAAAATAAGGGTAACTAATATCTAATGGATGTGTTATGTGGTAACTTCTGAAGCAATCTCCAATGCACAGGCCAGGTTCAGAGGGACATTGAGGGCAAACTTGCATCTCTACTTACTTCTCCTCTGCTGCATACACAACATTTCTTTTGGTGTCTGTTTCCGGATTCTGTGGGAGTAATGTTATAGGGAAAATGTTGGTCATGCAGTCGACTCACACAATCAGAGAGAATGCTTCAAGGGGCGGGTCCTTGTTGGTAAATCAGGACAGTGACAATGTCTTCAATATACTTGAGGCAAGTGATTTGTTGGTTTTCAGTTGCTTTTTGGTAGCAGACCAAAGAATTAAACAGGGCCATATGAAACTGATGATATTCAACTCTCTTATACCAGTAACGGGACTTTTGGGTTGACAAATAGGGTTGTAGCATCTGATCATTTAAATCCATTACAATTGATGTACAGATTGTAGTCATGGACACATTCAGGCTTTACAAGGGGGCAGCGACTTCTCTGGTACTCCACCAAGGTGTCATCGTCAATGGTAGAGAGGATGTGGACATCTTTTTTGTCCCTCCACTTAATAACCAACACATCCTCATTTCTTATGAATGCAGATTCCCCGTTTTGTAATTTTTTTGTCAATAGATTTTGTGGGAAGCCCTTCCATTTTTTTTTTTTTTTTTAAGTTACCGCAGGCCAGGGTTTGTTTGCGGTAAAGGTGTCAAAAAAGGGGCAAGCTAGTATAATAATTGTCCACATATAAATGGTATCCTTTTTTTGAACAGGGGGTATGTCAGCTCCCAGACAAATTTCCCACTGGTTCCAATATATGTGGGGCACTCACGGGGCCGAAGCTGGAAGTCTGTGCCTTCATAAACCTGGAAGGTATGCACATATCCAGTGGCTAGATCACACAATTTATTCAATTTTATCCCATGCCTGGCTCTCTTACTTGGGATATACTGCTTGAAGTGCAGTCGACCAGTACCATGTATAAGGTATTCTTCCACACAAATGTGTTAGTCTGGGATAAACACTTTAGCAAATCGCTGGGAAAATGAATTTATTAGGGTGCGTATCTTATAAAATTTGCCCGATAGACACGCGCCATCCCTGAATGCCGCTCTGCGCGCCCCCGCAGGTGTTTGCTAGAGAGTTATCCTGCTGGACGTCATATGATGCCCAGTCAGGATAACAAAACCACTACCCGGCTGTCATTCTGTTATAGGCCGGGCGGGAAGTGGCCAGGCACACAGCAGCATTCACTCCCCTGGCTTAATGAATAGTCTAGGGGTTGTCTTTTTCTGTATTTATTGCCAAATAACTTGGATAGGGATTGGAGCTGTGAGATACTCCAAAACACTGAACAGTAATAATAGGACATGCTTCACTCTGCAACAACTTCTTAGAACAGTCTCCCCAACAATAGCTCAGGGAATGGGCAGCACTGGAACATGATAGGCAATATTCCAGGTGAGGCAAGCCTTTTTTTTTATTGCACCAGGGGTTAACAGCAGCAACAGTCACCCAGATCCTGCACTAAGGTCTGTATTCACAAGTCCTTAGGTACTGGAATGCCTCCTTCCTGTGTTCAGGGCTGTCTTTAAGATGGGGCAAATGGGGAAGTTGCCCCAGGCCCAGTCTTTTCTGTGGGGCCCAAAGCAGCGACCCTTTGAGCCCGTGCTGTCACTGATTAAAAAAATATTTCCTGATAAGGCCTTGCTCAAACTGATTAAGGACAGTGCTACACGTGCCTGTATACAGATGTGGCTATGTCATATTAGGGCAAGCATGACAGAAGCTCAGATGTGCTGCCTACAAGAAACAGAAGAATTGATTGCTGGGGAAAGATCCCTCCCACTATCTCCTCCCCAGCAGCTAATGTTCAGGCACTCTAATTGACGAGACCTGGGGGTGGGACTGGCTACAGTGCTGCTGGTGAACATGTGAGGCTGCAGACTCTGAGAAGTTGGGAGGTAAGTTAGTTCTGTGGCAGTTGAGTGCTGAATCATTAGGTGCAGTATAGAAGATGTACTGTAGGTGCATTGTGCATTAAGGAGGATGCGGGTGCAGTACAGAGGATGCAGGTGCAGTACAGAGGAGGTGGGTGCATTATGGAGAAGGTGGGTGCATTATGGAGAAGGTAGGTGCAGTACGGAGAAGGTGGGTGCAGTACGGAGAAGGTAGGTTCAGTATAGAGGATGTAGGTGCCGTATAGAGGAGGTGTGTGCAGTATGGAGGAGGTGGGGGCAGTATAGAGGATATAGGAGCAGTATGGATGATGTAGGTGCAGTATTGAGGCACTAGGTGCAGTATGAAGGCGGTGCAGTACAGAGGAGGCAGATGCTATATGGAGGAGGTGAGTGCAGTAGGGAGGAGGTAGGTGCAGTATGGAGGTACTAGGTGCAGTATAGAGGTACTAGATGCAGGATGAAGGTATTAGGTGCAGTATAGAGAAGGTGGGTGCAGTATAGAGGTATTAGGTGCAGTATGGGGGAGGTGGGTGCAGTATTGAGGTACTAGGTTCAGTACAACTAATAAGTGAGTGGTAATAATGTGCAGTAACCTCTAGTAACCAGTCCGTGAAGAGTAGTGATCTGCTGTAATCTCTAGCAACCAATCAGTTAGCAGTAATGGTGTTCAGTAACCTCTAGCAAACAATCAATGAGTGGTAATGATATGCTGTATCCTTTGGCAACTAATCACAATTGCTGCCTGATCTGCTGCAGTACACTGATTTTGAGTCTCGTTGCTATTTACTGTTTGTCTCAGAGAAAGTGAAGGGTGAGATTGCATAGGGGGTGGGGCCCAAGAAAATATTTGCCCAGAATTCAATCAATATTAAAGACAGACCTGCCTGTGTTAGGCAGACAATTCCTCTGTGTACTCTTCAGAAGGAATCCTAGGTGAAATCCCACTTCTTTAGCATCAGAGGTTCTTAGTCACCACCTCCCCTTGCCCTTCCAATTTTAGCATAGCTGGGACCTTGATGAGCTTCTTGACAAGTGTCAGCTGGGCTGCCTGGGAGGGCCACAGCAATCCAGGTTGGGCACTCCTCCTGGACAAGACCAGACAGCTCCAGGCTTCAGATTATTTATTCTCACTGCCAACCACCATCTGGGAACCCTCCCCAAGGATTGGCAGAAACCACATAAATATTCAGTTGCCTATTTGCTTGATCCAGCCCACTACATTCTAGAATCCTCCAGAAAGCAGGAGGGAGCAATCAAAAATCATTGCAGTCAGTGAAACCCAGAACAGCCCAAAGCAAACACACACTGCTCCACTGACTACAGAGGGAGGTGTTCAAAAAGAACTACATTTACCTGACAGCTTAGCACTTACCAAGGACGGAGCTACAAATATAAAAAGATGTATAACACAGTTAGTTATTTAAGGAATCAGGGATAATTGTTAAGTACTATCATATCTTTTCAGAATAAAGTTATTCTACAGAAGGACTCTATATGAAGAGATACAATTTACAGCAGGGCACAAGATATTTCTGCTTTACAAAGTAAATTACTGAAAGTTGTGAATTCCAGGAATATATTAATTAGCCACAAACATAAAAGGTTCCATGCTGGATAACCTATGTTCTAACACAAAAGTTTTACTTTAAAATCCTGCGATATTCCTGTGGCGTGTGAATTGAGGGCTGGTTGAGCCTCCAGGCACAGTGGAAGTGAAATTTATTTTATTTCCATGCAGGGAAGAACATCGCTCTCATTTAAAACCCATTTAGGATCAGCGGGGGAGGAAGTGAGAAAGACAGAGGCAAACACTGCTCTGTAATGAAAAGATGCAGTGTGTTTATTTCCACTTCATCAGCTGTATTAAGCCGCAGACTATTCCTCCCACCAAAGGGTAACAGAAAATGCAGGCTGGTCCTTCCCCTTTCTGGGGTTTTCTGATATAAATAATACAGCAAGGGATGCAACCATACAGGGTGACGGAATGGATAGATACAAGTCCCTCTATTTCCTGTAATCTGTGGCTGAGTGAATCAGAAATTCTCCAAAACAAGAGGCTCTTAAACTTGGAGTCTGTCCCACTCTTGCAGGGTAACACAGTGCTACACAGAAGAGAGCGATGAGACTCAGAGCTCCTTTCTAGTGACAGAGTGACACAAGGCTGTGTCTGTTCCATCGTACGTGTATAAAGCGTACAGTTATTAGACACGGACTGGATCATCTATGCTTTCTTTACACAGCAACACAAACAGAAAGGGTCACAGGGGGCCCAAGTCTGCCCTCGTCGCCAAATGCCGAAGACTAAAATAAAAGCCAATTGTTAAAAGGAGGGAAAATAGAAAAGCAGGACAAGAAAGAGTTAGTGTTGGTAGGAAAGATAAAGGATAGAAATTCATGTATTAAAGACGGGGGGGGGGGGGGGGGAGAGAGAAGCAGATTTTAACCGAAGACGCAAGAATTGCGGATTAATCCTTTTTGGCAATAAAGATTATTAAAAGCCAACAGGACAGAAATAAGGGGGGGTGACTGATATGAGCATGCCTGCTATAGGGAATTGAATCTACACATAAAGATTAGGACAGCTTCACAGCCTCAAAACTATATTACTATCCTGACATGTCCCCTTATAAATAGAGTGTAGGATAATGGTGGCCATGCACGCTTCAAATTTGTTTATCCGATCAATGTATATTTCGAACAAAATGATTGAACCTGTAAACAAACAGCCATTAACTCCCTTCTCATCAATTTAGACTCATTTTCGATTGGATTCGATCAACCCAAGTCAATCAGCCAGGGCAGAGAAATATCAATCGACTGGCAGCACTGAGATGCTTTGTCCATGAACAACAGTTTTCCAATTGATCAGATTATGAGATTAAACAGATAGCTAAAATACAACCAAGGTATTGATCCTATCCATCAAAAGTCACTTCCCTGTGTGTGGCATATCAGTTGAAAGGGTTGTCAACTATAGAGCAATTATTTATAACGGAAAGGATCAATCAAAAAGGAAAACAATTACTTTAAGATGCCTTCTAATTATGAATAATGAGGGCTAAGAAATTTTTACTGGATTGTAAACTTCTTTATTGTTGAAAAGGTCAGACAATGTACAGTATTTCGGAAAGGTACGCTGCTTACACAAAACAAACTAACACTCCATCTATCTAACATTCCTTTACCTTTTTGAACTTGTCTACAACTGCGCCCCTTCCTCCGATCCTTAAATCTTCAATATCTTGAAAACGAACCCCATTTGAACACCGTAGCCTCACCACAAAAACATGTAATCTCCAAAACACACAGTTTGCTATTTCACAACATACCTTTCTTTATTTGTACTAACATATCATTTTTCATTACTCAGAGTACTGCTTAGACCTTGAAGAACGGGACACACCCCCCAAAAGTTGTCCATGAAAAATGATATGTTAGTGCAAATAAAAAAGGTATCACGGACAGTACTTAATTTTCTCTGTCACAATTGCACTAATACGGCTACAATCACCTCAAGTACAACATACCTTCTAACAGAGGGAAAGCCTGTAAAACTTGGGAATGAGATCTGCAACTTGCCCTAACTCCCGAACAATGGGAAAGTCTTCATGGCAATGCCCACAAGGTCTCAGTTAATGTTACAACACAGGAAAACAATTATAAAATTCTATCAAGGTGGTATCGAACACCAGCCCTACTCCACAAATTCAATTCATCTATCTTTAGCCTTTGTTGGCACTGCCAGAAAGGCAAGGGAACGCTCCTCCATATTTGGTGGGACTGCCCACTAATCCAAACTTTCTGGAAAGAAGTACACTCCATAATATCACAGGCGACAACTTATACCTTGGATTTCACTTCAGCACAATTTCTTCTCCATTACATCTCTATCCCCCGCAAATCATACTTCAAATCTCTATAAATGCACATGACCAACCCTGCCAAACTCTGCATGCTAGTTCACTGAAGTTCAACCCATACCACTTCCCTATCTGAGTGGTTTACCCATGTAACGAACATGGCAGAAATGGAAGTGCTCATTTGCACTGCAAATGACAGCTCATCCAAATTCACATCAACTTGGGCATGCTTGACACACTTTTGAAACCACAGAAACCTTCCATCATCTAGTAAACCCCTCTGCGACATAAGCTACTTCCGATACTTCTGAATACCTTTCTATACACGGTCTGACAGGACCACAAGGATTGAACACCTTGCCAAAACAACTTGCTGGAGGGACCTCCTGGTGAGTCCCCTCTTCCCTGCTCTTACCACACCCCCATCCTTCTCTCCACCCTCCCATCCCACTCCCTTTTTTTTTCCTTTCTTTTTCTGTCTCTCCCTTCTCTTCTTCTTTCCCTTAATCTCTCTCTCTCTCCCTCATACATAGCAGAAGCAATACGCCCTCCTGGAATACTCTGTTAGGGAGAATTACATTGGCCACTGTCTTCTACCACTCGTTAGCATCACACTCCCCCAATCTCTCAAGACGCATCACCCCTATTATCCAGAAGCCTAAAACATGATGCCCTATCTCCCCTTGAGTCTCTCCTTTGCATTTCTTACCGACATCCTCCTATTTGCCTTCTACTGGTATGTTACCTTATAGAGCTTCACACGTTAGATGCTGGATTACGCACTAAATGTTAATTGTTCTACTATGTTTTTGTAATGATAAATACCTCTAACCATAAGCCTAAGCCCTTGTACACACGGTCAGAAATTCAGACGGAAAATGTCCAATCAGACCGTGTTGTCGGATAATCCGACCGTGTGTGGGCTCCATCTGACTTTTTTCGTCAGAATGTCCGGTCAACAAAGTTTGAGAGCTGGATATAAAATTTTCCAACAACATGATCCGATCAGACTTTGTCCGATCGTTTGTAGAGAATTCCGATCGGACAAAGTGCCATGCATGCTCACATCAAATTACAAGACCAAAGCTATTGGCTACTAGCCTGAACGTAGTCCAGTTGTAACTAAATAACGTCATCACATTCCGAACGATCTGATTTTCCGACAACTTTGTCCGACCATGTGTATGCAACACCAGTATCGGACAAAATCTGTCGTAAAAAATCAGACGAATTTTGTTGTCGGAATGTCCGACCTTGTGTACAAGGGCTTAGACTTTTGATGCAAATTGTACACTGAATACCATATATATATTATTATTGTGCTTACAGATAGGACCCTTTACTCTGTAATTACGGTATTTATCGGCGTATAACACGCACCTTTTTCCCCTTAAAATCAGGGGGAAACGCCGATCCTCCGCCATTTCCAACCTTCTCTGCCGCTCTCAGCGGCTTTCGGGTATTTTCGGCCGTTCTCAGATATTTTAGGTCGTTCTCGGCTATTTTCGGGCGCACTCGGCCGTTCTCGGCGGCTTTCGGAAAGCCGCTGAGAACGGCCGAGTGCAGCCGAAAATAGGTTAGAGCGGCTGAAAATAGGCGAGAGCGGCCGAAAATAGCCGAGAACGGCCGATTGCAGCTGAAAATATCCGAAAGCCACCGGCTGAGAACTACCGAGCGCCCGCCGAGATACACATGACATCCGCTCTGTATCATGGCGGTGCCCTTTTTAAACAGCAAAGACACTGACAAGCCTGCAAATAACTGACAAGGCTGCAATGGAAGGCTGCAAATGACTGACAAGGCTGCAATGGAAGGCTGCAAATGACTGACAAGGCTGCAATGCAAGGCTTCAAATGACACTGACAAGGCTGCATTGATGGGCATTTAAATGTAAGTTTTTTTCCTTAAACTTCCCTCCTAAAAGTTTTTTCTTTTAAATTCCCTCCTAAACTTGGGGTGCGTGTTATACACCAGCGCGTGTTATACACCGATAAATACGGTAATACATGGCTGATTTCTGTACGGAATAACTCTGTCAATAAATTGTTTAAAAAAAAAAAAGACAATGTATTTGACTGACAGATGTTCAGTTAATAAAGTCAATACAGGTTCAGAGTATGATTCTGCTAAAATATACGGAAATCTTACAATAAGAGACAATGTTGACAAAGGGTGGATAGTTATATATTGGTGAAATGTCTACAGAACCTGAATTGCCAGTTTTGTACGTTTTTGTTTGGATTGTACCGGATGTTAAAAGTTGTAAAATCACAATAAAAACATATTTAATATATAAAAAAAAAAAGAATAATTTATTGTCACCATAAGGCTTGGTCTACACATACAATAAAGGATTAATTGGCTTGCTGAAAGTTTTCTTACACAGCCACTGTGCATCTGAAGTTATGCACCAACCTATGCACACCTGTCAAACTCAAATGAGAGGTTGAGTCCGTACAGCTGCTGCATCTTCATTGACTAGCATAGGCTGCAATGACTTCACAATGTTTTGGACACATAAACAAATACTTCAGAGGTCTGCATGTGTATGTGAATGAGCCCTTAGCATCACGTTCATTCTAGTAGGCTGCTAGAAAAAAAAAATGTGCTGGCTGCAGTACTCACCTTCTCTCTGGTACATGCCCCTGTAGTAATTAAATTTGGCCATTGGATGTCCTCCCATCATTCAACCAGAGAGACACGCAGACAGGGTTGCCAACTGTCAGTAAATTTACTGAGAGTTTGAAAAATCTGTGACTTTTAAAACTCACTTTAAATATCAGTGGATGATAATTTGTCAGGCTGTGTTAACTTTTGTAAGTGTAAACCAGCCAAATGTTATTTTTTTTTATTGTCAATTTTCCATATAATGTTTTTACTGTTTTAATATTGATTGTCTTCGTTTTTAATAGGAGTTCACGTTGTCAGTTAAAAGTGCTTCGTCAGTATCTTGCATGTTTTGTCAGTAAGGCTTCATGCACACGAGACACAGATGCAAACGCTGCTGGACACATGTTGAAACCCGCGTTTAGAAACGCGCGTTTTGCCGCGATTTTTACCGCGATTTAGCGGCGTTTTACCGCGTTTGCGTCTAGAAGCGTTTAGTTAAGCTAACATCATAGACCCTCCCCAGCTCAAAAAAACTGTATTATTAACTATTTCAGCAATTTTGTGAGACCAGAGTGAGTAGCAGCAGCTGTGAGAGCTGCAGTGTACTTGTATTTAGCGTGTCACTTGCCACGGCACCTGCCACAAGTTGTGGATTGTCCACTTGCCACGTGACTTGCCACATCACCTGCCACGTCACTTGCCACGTCACCTGCCACAAGTTTTGGATTGTCCACTTGCCACGTCACTTGCCACGTCACTTGCCACAAGTTGGGGATTGTCCACTTGCCACGTCACCAGCCACATCACCTGCCACAAGTTGTGGATTGTCTACATGCCACGTCACTTGCCACATCACCTGCCACGTCACCTGCCACAAGTTGTGGATTGTCCACTTGCCACGTCACCTGCCACGTCACCTGCCACAAGTTGTGGATTGTCCACTTGCCACGTCACCTGCCACAAGTTGGGGATTGTCCACATCACCTGCCACGTCACTTGCCACATCACCTGCCACGTCACTTGCCACAAGATGTGGATTGTCCACTTTCCATGTTACCTGCCATGCCACCTGCCACAAGTTGTGGATTGTCCACTTGCCACGTCACCAGCCACATCACCTGCCACAAGTTGTGGATTTCCACTTGCCACGTGACTTGCCACATCACCTGCCACATCACTTGCCACGTCACTTGTCACAAGTTGTGGATTGTCCACTTGCCACATCACTTGCCACCTGCCATGTCACTTGCCACAAGCTGTGGATTGTCCACTTGCCACGTCACTTGCCACGTCACCTGCCACGTCACTTGCCACATCACCTGCCACAAGTTTTGGATTGTCCACTTGCCACGTCACTTGCCACATCAGCTGCCACGTCACTTGCCACAAGATGTGGATTGTCCACTTGTCACATCACCTGCCACATCACTTGCCACATCACCTGCCACGTCACCTGCCACAAGTTGTGGATTGTCCACTTGCCACGTCACTTGCCACATCATCTGTCACGTCACTTGCCACGAGATGTGGATTGTCCACTTTCCACGTCATCTGCCATGGAACCTGCCACAAGTTGTGGATTGTCCACTTGCCACGTCCCTTGCCACGTCCCCTGCCACGTCACTTGCCACATCACCTGCCACAAGCTGTGGATTGTCCACTTGCCACGTCACCAGCCACATCACCTGCCACAAGTTGTGGATTGTCCACTTGCCACATCACTTGCCACGTCACCTGCCACAAGTTGTGGATTGTCTACTTGCCACGTCACTTGCCACGTCACTTGCCACAAGATGTGGATTGTCCACTTTCCACGTCACCTGCCATGCCACCTGCCACAAGTTGTGGATTGTCCACTTGCCACGTCACCAGCCACATCACCTGCCACAAGTTGTGGATTGTCCACTTGCCACGCCACTTTCCATGTCACCTGCCACAAGATGTGGATTGTCCACTTGCCACGTCACCAGCCACATCACCTGCCACAAGTAGTGGATTGTCCACTTGCCACATCACTTTCCACGTCACCTGCCACGTCACCTGCCACGTCACCTGCCACAAGTTGTGGATTGTCCACTTGCCACGTCCCTTGCCACGTCCCCTGCCACGTCACCTGCCACAAGTGGATTGTCCACTTGCCACATCACTTGCCACATCACCTGCCACAAGTTGTGAATTGTCCACTTGCCACGTCACCTGACACAAGTTGTGGATTGTCCACTCGCCACGTCACTTGCCACATCCCCTGCCACAAGTGGATTGTCCACTTGCCACGTCACCTGCCACAAGTTATGGATTGTCCACTTGCCACGTCACATGCCAGTCACCTGCCACAAGTTGTTGATTTTCCACTTGCCACGTCACCTGCCAGGTCACTTGCCGCGTCACCTGGCAGGTCACTTGCCGCGTCACCTGCCACAAGTTGTGGATTGTCCACTTTCCACGTCACTTGCCACTTCACCTGCCACGTCACTTGCCACAAGTTGTGGATTGTCCACTTGCCACATCACTTGCCACCTGCCATGTCACTTGCCACAAGTTGTGGATTGTCCACTTGCCACGTCACTTGCCACCTGCCATGTCACTTGCCACAAGTTGTGGATTGTCCACTTGCAATTGCAATTGTTTAAAATATTTTTCTAATGGTTTTTCATCATTTGCAATCATTTTTGAGATTTTTAATGTAAAAAAAAGGTCACCTTTAAAAACGCATATAAACGCAAACGCGGCTAAACGCGGTAGCGGCGTTTTGCCGCGTTTTACCGCGTTTCGCCGCGTTTTGCGTCTGAAACGTGGAAATTTTTGCTTCTGAACGCATTTTTTTGCTTCTGGAAAAACGAGATTAAACGCAACTGCATAAAAACGGAAAAAAACTAGACTGTGTGCATGGACACATAGGATAACATTGAATGAGTTCAGGGGCAGTTGAAAAAACTGTCCAACTGCATCTGAACGCGCGTTTACCTGCGTCTCGTGTGCATGAGGCCTAAAATATGCTGCGAGAGATTGGCAACTCTGCATGTGAGGTGCAGGACGCCATGGACTTGTTGGAAAACAACAGCATGTAATGTAAAGTTGATAATAAACTAACAATATTGTATGCATTATACCTATCTATGCAGCAGGTGGCACTGTGGTATTATAGTGTTTAGTTCTTATATTTTATGATATAACAGGAGGTATTGCCTATCTATGCTCAATGCACTCGTTTGTGTTCTTTTTGTGTAGGCCGCCATGATGATAAAAGGCATGTAATATATTTCTCCATAAAAGTAAAGCCGTTTGCTGTATCCAAGCATGATTTCAATACTCAGCTGATAAGACTTACACACCTCTGATGGAATGTCACCAACTTACCATAGCGATTCAGAGGGTGGTGCTGACACGATCATGTCAGTA
Source organism: Lithobates pipiens (assembly GCF_037356315.1). NCBI lineage: Eukaryota > Metazoa > Chordata > Amphibia > Anura > Ranidae > Lithobates > Lithobates pipiens. The sequence continues at coordinate 329,506,933 of NW_027507748.1, forward strand.
TTGCTTTCTGCCAACCTTACCACCCACTGCTGGGGACACTGCAAGTTATATCACCAGTCTGATAACATCTGGAAAAGAAAGTGTATAAAAAATAAAGCATAACATACATGCAGGAAAGTCTCTAGCGGGGAGGGGGGACTGTGTGTTCTTTAAAATAAAATGAAAATCCTCTGGCATATTTATAAAGCACAGGGCTGCTCACCTATCTATAGTGTTCCCTGCAGCATTATGCAGAGAACACTTGGCAGGACATCACAGTCTTCATAATGCATCCAGTACCTCATAAGTGAAACATAAAATGTAGACACAGTGTGGAGTATCCATTGTAAGGTTCAGTAATGTCCGCTTTCTGTTATAAATAGTCCCATAATATGCTAAAGCACTGTGTGTCAAACAATTGCCATGTCCTAAATAGGCTGAATTCACACTATGTGCAGTGGTTGGCATTTTACTGCTGCTGTACAGTGACATGAATGAAGTGTACTTTTGTACACTTCAAATAAAGGAGAGCTATGCAATGCGCTGAATCGCATACCACAACGTCCCCTACTGTAACTGGAATAGACAGCTGCCAGAGAGGAAACCTCTGAGGTTTACCTCTGCAGCAGCTGTCCATCTTATGTATTTGTTTTGCCCTCTATCACATCACATTGCTGCTAATCTATTACAGCCACTTTTGATACCTGGGAACTTTTAAAAATCTTAATTCCTGAGAATGGGGGCAGAGTAGAGGGAGGGGCAAATAGTGGCATGTATAGCACGTTGTGGCAAATTATTGGTGTGGTAAAATTGCGCTAACAGTAGGAGGAGCTTAAAACTTGAGCCTAGATTTAGAGTGTAGGAGATAGAAGTATGTAATGTATCTACTACAGAGGTCCATGTTGGGTATAGTACATACTTCAGGGATTCAGGTTGGGCAATGAACATAGTGTAGGGATCCAAAGTGGGGAAAAATAAACAGTGCAGGGGACAGGGTTGGATAACATTTAGGCTTCGTGTACACTGCTGCTGGTAAACGGACGTTTAGGAGCAGTTGGGCATTTTTTTTTCAGCTGCTCCTGAACTCTCCTCTGTTATCTTATCAGTACATGTAAACAGGGTCGTTTATAGTCGTTTCCAGGCAGCTGAGTTTAGAAGCATTTTTTGGAAAGCAAAAAAATATGTTCAGAACGGATGTTCAAAGGCATTTTTCATGTAGCACTGACCCTCGAAGGAGCTGCTGGTTTTATTGGGCTTACCGTTAACTTCTTGACTGCTTCTCCGTCTAGGGGTTCCCATGGTAGATGACCCAAAGAAATGTGGAAACTGACACTGAATCTTCTTTTGGGCTATTTATTTCAAACAGAAACAGAGTCTCTTAGTTTAGGGTAGAAGGTTAGGAGTAAGTTCGGGTACTTTAGACTGCAAAAACGAAAAGTCTCTTATAGGGAAAAATCCAGAGAATAGCAACCGTTTCACAACTGGATTTTACAACCCTCGGATAGACCTCCTCTCACTAGGCCTAGCAGCTGGAAGGGTGTTGAGCAAAGTCTCTCCCGCAGACTTTAGCGTAGAATATTTGAGAAAGTCTCTGCCACAGACTTGAGCGTACTATATTTGAGAAAGTCTCTGCCACAGACTTTAGCGTAGAATATTTGAGAAAGTCTCTGCCACAGACTTGAGCGTACTATATATGAGAAAGTCTCTGCCACAGACTTGAGCGTACTATATATGAGAAAGTCTCTGCCACAGACTTGAGCGTACTATATATGAGAAAGTCTCTGCCACAGACTTGAGCGTACTATATATGAGAAAGTCTCTGGCACCGACTTGAGCATACTGAGGACATAGACAAATTTAAAGAGCTATCAAACGGTACCAGTATCTCTCAGCTAATCTGACGATAACGTATGAGTGTAGATCCATGTAGTGTCCTTCAACTAAGCCTCCAGGCTCCTTCAGAGAAGCCAGCCTTGTGCACTGCCTTTTCCTGAAGAGTCCTCCCCTGGGGTTTCTCCAGTTGCTGGGCCTCTTCCTTAGATGAGACGGCTCCGGACCACCTTTGGATTAATAGGCCCTGAAATCCATTCAGGCCTGTCCCTGCAGTTGCATTGCCTCGGGCTAGCCAGCCCCAAGACTTGAAATGCATGGTTCCGCACCCCAGGCCAGGAGGGCCATGGGGCTGGTCAGGAGGACCAGAACCAAACAGGCAGAAAATATTCTCCCGAACAGAACACCGAAGCATGTGATGTCAGTACCTTAAATACCACCTCCCAGAATGCACAGCAGGAGAACACTCCCACTGGGCTGGCTCCGAAAGAACAGTGGAATTCAATACACCCAGCTAGACTGCGTTCTTACTTTTGCCGGCGTTGACAGCAACACCTGCGGTCAAGGAGAACCCAGTACAACCCAGCTGGACTGGTACTGAAACTATGGATTTAGAAAATTAGCCCCAAAACCCAACTGTGGATTTAGGAAAATGTAACTTTGAAAAACATATAGTGCCTGCTCATCAGGAGCCAGCGTTACCTTCATATTTGACCATTTGCAAAAAAAAAAAAAAACAACAACATGCTTTTAAACGCAAATGCAGCTAAACAAGGCATGTAAGAGTGGCAAAACGAACATTTTTAAATGTTGGTTACTATCTGTCAAGTTAAATCATTCAGGAGAGGTTTTAAAACGTTTTGTGTACATTAAGCCTTAAGCCACGTACACACGATCAGACTTCAAACAAGCTTTCCCGTAGATTTCTGTCCAAAGGGCATTGGGTGTGAACTTGTATTGCGTACACACGGCAGGACTTTTTCAGCCAGCTTCACCAAAACACATGTTTTTTCTTCTCTTTACTGCTACCTTTGGTCAACTTCTGTATTGTTGTCTGATCTTTTGCATTGGTTCTGAGCATGCGTGTTTGTACCTTGGACTTAAGTCCGATGGATTTCTGTACACACGATCGGTCTTTGCTCTATCGGACTTATGTTGCTGAAAAGTTTGTCTGTTTGCAGAATGAAATTTTGTCTGATGAAAAGCGAAGAAGTTTGTCCGATGGAGCATACACACGGTCAGATGTTGCCTTAAAACAGATCATTTGCATGTTTGTTGTCAAAAAGTCCAATCGTGTGTACGAGGCTTTATACGTCACTATGTTTGTAATCATTGGCCGTTTGTGTGACCGTGTGTATACAAGACAAGTTTGAGCCAACATCCTTCGAACATAAATCCACGGTTTTGTTGTTGGAAAGTCCGATCATGTGTACGGGGCATTAGTCTGTAATGTTCAAAGTTGGCCCACCCTTAACAGCTTCAACTTCTTCTGGGAAGGCTGCCCACAAACTTTAGGAGTGTGTCTATAGGAATGTTTGAACAGTCTTCCAGAAGCGCATTTGTGTGGTCAGGCACTGATTTTGGATGAGAAGGCCTTGCTCGCAGTCTCCGCTCTAATTCATCCCAAAGGTGTTCTGTCTGTTTGAGGTCAGGACTCTGTGCAGGCCAGTCAAGTTCCTCCACCCCAAACATGCTCATCCATGTCTTTATGGACCTTGTTTGTGCCCTGGTGCGCAATCATGTTGGAACAGGAAGGGGCCATCCCCAAACTGTTCCCACAAAGTTGGGAGCATGAAATTGTCCAAAATATCTTGGTACACTTACACCTTAAGAGTTACCTTCACTGAAACTAAGGGGCTAAGCCCAACCCCTAAAAAACAACCCCACACCATAACCCCCCCTCCACCAAATAATTTGGACCAGTGAACAAACCAAGGTCCATAAAGACATGGATGCGCGAGTTTGGGGTGGAAGAACATGACTGGCCTGTACAGAGTCCTAACCTCAACCTGATAGAACACCTTTGGGAAGAGTTATAGCGGAGACTTTGAGCCAGGCCCTCTCATCCAACAGCAGTGCCTGACCTCACAAATGCCCTTCTGGAAAAATGGTCAAACATTCCCATGGACACACTCCTAAACCTTGTGAACAGCCTTTCCAGAAGAGTTGAAGCTGTTATAGCTGTAAAGGGTGGGTCAACTCAATATTGAACCCTGCAGACTAAGACTGGGATGCTATTAAAGTTCATGTGCATTAAAAAGCAGTCGTTCCAATACTTTTAGTAATATAGTGTATATTTGAAGCGCTGTGTAAATTGACGGTGCTGTGTAATAAATAATAAAGCAGTGTAGGGGTCTGGGGTGGGAAATGTACATGGTATAGGGATCTAGGTTACTGTATGTAACCTACATAGTGCAGGGGTCTGGGTTTGGATAACGTTCATAACGCAGGGGTCTGGGATGGGTATTGTACATAGTGTAGGGATCTGGGGTGGGTAATGTGTATAGTATAGGGATCTGGGTTATGTACTGTCACATACATAGTGCAGGAGTCTGGCTTTGGTAATGTACATAGTGTAGGGATCCAGGGTGGGTAAAGTAAATAGTGCAGGGGATGGGGTTGGATAACGTTCATAATGCAGGGGTCTGGGATGGGTAATGTACATAGTGTAGGGATCTGGGGTGGGTGATGTGTATAGTGTAGGGATCTGGGTTATGTATGGTAACATGATAGTGCAGGGGCCTGGCTTTGGTAATGTACAGTGGGGATCGAAAGTTTGGGCACCCCAGGTAAAAATGTGTATTAATGTGCATAACGAAGCCAATGAAAGATGGAAAAATCTCCAAATGGCATCAAATTACAGATTAGACATTCTTATAATATGTAAAAAAAAATTGATTTTATTTCCATCATTTGCACTTTCAAAATTACAGAAAACAAAAAAATGGCATCTGCAAAAGTTTGGGCACCCTGCAGAGTTAATATCTTGTACTGCCCCCTTTGGCAAGTATCACAACTTGTAAATGCTTTTTGTAGCCAGCCAAGAGTCTTTCAATTCTTGTTTGAGGTATCTTTGCCCATTCTTCCTTAAAAGGAAGTTCTTTGAGGTTCTTTGAGATTTCTGGGCTGTCTGTCACGCACTGCTCTTTTAAGGTCTATCCATAGATTTTCAATAATGTTGAGGTCAGGAGATTGTGAAGGCCATGACAAAACCTTCAGTTTATGCCTCTTGATGTAATCCCCCGTGGATTTTGAGGTGCGTTTAGGATCATTATCCATTTGTAGAAGCCATCTTCACTTTAACTTCAGCTTTTTCACAGATGGCATCAAGTTACCATCCACAATTTGCAGAAATTTTATTGAATCCATTTTTCCTTCTACTCGTGAAATGTTGCCTGTGCCACTGGCTGCAATACAACCCCAAAGCATGATTGATCCACCCCCATGCTTAACAGTTGGACAGAGGTTCTTTTCATTAAATTCTGTGCCCTTTCTTCTCCAAACGTACCTTTGCTCATTCTGGCCAAAAAGTTCTATTTTAACCTCATCGGTCCACAGAACTTGTTTCCAAAATGCCTCAGGCTTGTCTATATGTTCATTTGCAAAGTTTAAATGCAGATTTTTGTGGTGAGGACGTAGAAGAGGTTTTCTTCTGATGACTCTTCCATGAAGACCATATTTGTACAAGTATCTCTTTATAGTGGAATAGTGTACCACAACTCCAGTGTCTGCCAGATCTTTCTGGAGGGATCATGCAGTCAAACGTGGGTTTTGAATTGCTTTTCTCACAATCCTGCGAGCTGTTCTGTCTGATATTTTTCTTGGTCTTTCAGATCTTGCTTTAACTTCCACTGTTCCTGATAACTGCCATTTCTTAATTACATCCTGAACAAAGGAAATTGACATCTGAAAACGCTTTGCTTTCTTATAGCCTTCTCCAGCTTTGTGCGCGTCAACTATTTTCAGTTTCCGTTTTCTAGACAACTGCTTAGAAGAACCCATGGTGCTGATTGTTGGGGAAAGGTCAGATGAGTCTGGCCATTTAAAACCTTTGAGACTGACATCACCTGGTCTTCCCAGACGATGATTGAGAACAATCCATGACACTGGCAGGTCTCAGCTTTGCAAAGGGGGCAGTGCATGCTATAAATTCTGCAGGGTGCCCAAACTTTTGCAGACACCATTTTTTTGTTTTCTGTAATTTTGAAAGTGTAAATGATGGAAATAAAATCTAACTTTATTGACATATTATAAGAAGGTCTAATCTGTAATTTGATGCCATTTGGAGATTTTTCCATCTTTCCTTGGCTTCGTTATACACATTAATACACATTTTTACCTGGGGTGCCCAAACTTTCGATCCTCACTGTACATAGTGTAGGGATCCAGGGTGGGTAAAGTATATAGTGCAGGGGACTGGGTTGGATAACGTTCATAGTGCAGGGGTCTGGGGTAGGTAGGTGTAGGGATCTGGGTTACCCAACTCAGGGGTCTGAGTTAGGCAATTTAGCAGATGGATAAAAACATACTATATGCATACAATATACATACAGAATCAAATATCTCTTTGGTGTCATCTTCAGGTCCCTATGTCCTTCCTGCCGGCGACGTTTGTTTCCACCCTGGGGCCAACTCAGGCAAGTTCCCAGCTATTCCATTTTCTGCCTACATGCATGCACTCTAGCAATGGCTGCATGTTATGATTTCCTTATGGTGACAACAGGGAATCAAGCTTGTGCATTGTGTTTTGAAATGGCCACTTGACTCCATCAGAAGCCAGTTTGACAACACAGGAGCTTAATTGAGAGACAGAGTGTTGTCACTCTAAAGACCCCATGGCAGGATCACCAGATGTTATTTTATTGAAAGCTGCAGATTTAAAAATATTGAAAACTACTTTTGAAATTACTTGTATGAGATTTTAGTGATTGGATTTACATATACTTTAGCCCTAATTAGGGCAAAGCATGGTATTAATGGCTGATTATGTGCCTAATGTGCAGTTCACTGTATGTGCTTTCTTTGAGCAATCTTTTATTAACAGGCAAAAAGCCTCAATTAAAAAAATCAGCACAAGGGACAATACTTACCTTCAATGTATTATGTCACTTGTGCTTGTGTCTTCTAGTTCAGTAGAAATCCTCCTCCAATGTCCTCACCCCCCGCCGCTGTGATCTTCCAAAGCATCAGGGGTTATTAGAAAGGAAGATACCTGTTACAGGCTCTCATCAAGACTGCCCGACTATGCCCACCCTTTCTGCCCACATCCTTTATTCATTGAAGCAGTTACTACAGCTTCTATGAATGAAATAAGATCTATGAAATGGACCTATTATTCATCCACCTATCCTCCATTCATGGATCCGGTTTCATTCATAGAAGCCGTAGAGTGGGCATTCTTCCAGAAGTGCATTTGTATGGTCAGGCACTGATGTTGGACAATAAAGCCTTGCTCGCAGTCTCAAAAAATGCGTTCAAGCATTTGAAACACCAAATCCTGTAACAGCTTGTAAATGGAGTAACTCGTAATAGCCACATTTTGTTTACAGGCATTTTTCATTTTTGACAATTTGCAGAAAAAAAACACGCTTTTAAATGCAACTAAACGAGACATGTAAGAGTGGCAAAACGAATGTTTTCTAAATGTCGGCTCAATGAGAGGCCTGCCCAACCATCAATTGACTACAGGCTGGGCTGAAAGTGGTTAAATTACCATTAAAGGTTCGGATTAAAAAAAAGCAAAAAAAAAGCAAACATGTCATACTTACCTGCTCCGTGCAAAGGTTTTGCACAGAGCAGCCCGGATCCTCCTCTTCTTGGGTTCCTCCCCAGTGCTCCTGGCTCCTCCCACTTAACAAGTGCCCTCCCAAACCCGGCTCCATGTGTCCATAAGACAGATGCGCAGCTTGGCCCTGCCCCCGCTCTCCCTACATTGGCTCACTGGCTGTGATCAACAGCAGTGGGAGCCCATGGCGCCCGCTGCTGTCTCAGCCAATGAGGAGAGGGAGCCCCAGGACAGCCGAGGCTCTCGTGCACATCGCTGGATCGCGAGGAGGCTCAGGTGAGTATTATGAAGAACTGTGGGGGGAGAAGCAAACAGAAGGTTTTTTTACCTTCATACATAGAATGCATGAAGGTAAAAGACATTCAGCCTTTAGAACCACATTAAAACAACATCAGCTGTCCTCAAGGAATAGCTGGCTGCAAATCAGAACTGACTGGAGCTTAGCCAGAAAATGTGTTGGTGGCCTTTACAGTCTGTATGCTTGCTCTATATCAGTGAATTAAAAGAAATAAGTCACACTGGGGGTTATTTACGAAAGGCAAATCCACTTTGCACTGCAAGTGCACTTGGAAGTGCATTCGCTCTAAATCTAAGGGGTAGATCTGAAATTAGGGGAAGCTCTGCTGATTTTATCATCCAATCATGTGTAAGCTAAAATGCTGTTTTTTTATCTTCCTTGCATGTCCCTCTCTAATCTACAGCGACTTTACTTCCAAGTGCACTTTCAGTGCAAAGTGGATTTTTCTTTAGTAAATAACCCCCAGTGTCTACTTATCTGCTGATGTAACACTTTCTACCCCTATACCAACTGTGTAGCAATAAATAAAGCCAGACACTGCCAGGCAACTAGCATTTTCAGAAGGAGGTCAGCAATGGCAGCCACACAAGTTTCCTTTAAGGATGAAGTAACTGAAATTATTGCCTTGGTGCGTTTTCTTTTCAACTTCCAGCTTTGCTCCACTTTTTTTAGTAGACATTATGACACATTAGTACAATGAATATTATCACTTCATAACTGGATACAAAAAAAACATTTACATAGGTATGATCACATGGAAAGAGCACAATAATCCTGGTCCTGAAAAAGTAAGGGATGGTGAGTCAAATGATAGGATGGGGATTAAGCAAGGTAAAGAAAACAGGAGCATATGTGAGAATTATGTGAAACCAGGGAGATGGTATAAAAAACATTAAGGATTAATGACACGACTGAGGGATATTTATCATTTAAAGAGGATAAGGGACAAAATGATGAGATAATGAAAGGAAGGAAAGAGAAGAAGAATGGACAATATATAGGGTTAACTATTTCAATGCTGTAGGGTCCTTCCTGCACACAACACTTAATACAATAAGACACCAGTATGTGGGTCACCATCTGCTCCCCACTCAACCTTCTTGCAAAAGCTGGGAGACCCGCAGGGTGAGAAAACTGTCCCAGGAATGCCTGTAAATAGAATCTTCCAGCTCTGTCCTCAGTGTTAGCTTACTGCAGTCTCAGGAGAAAGGTTGATGTTAAATAAGACAACTGGGAATAAAATATAGTGATATTGCCCAACATAAAAATTGTATGTTCAGACGGAGCAGGGAGCAATACAGTAATGATAGGAGGTTGCTGATGGCGAGAAGACATTATGTATACAAGTGGGACACAATAGAGAGTTACAGTGATAATAAAGCAGAACTCCGGGAATTTTTTTCCCCATACAGGGGGGCTGTACTCGCACTGCATGGGTTAACTGCTTGTTTTGCCTAGTGGTGAACACAGAGCTTATACTCACCTGATCCTTTAATCAACCAGAAAATGGTGCTCTGCCACGTCCAGCAGTGGACTGTTCCTGTTGAGGACTAGAGTTGTGTCCCCTATGCTGTGTGCATCAATAGAAACACACAGCCCTGTAGTCTAGGACAGTGGTCATCAACCCTGTCCTCAGGGCCCACTAACAGGCCAGGTTTTATGTATTACCTTGGGGAGATGCAGACTAGAATACTGCAATCACTGAGCAGCAAATGATATCACCTGTGATGTATTTCAGTTATCTTGCAAACCTGGCCTGTTAGTGGGCCCTGAGGACAGGGTTCATGACCACTGGTGTAGGATGATAAAACACTCCCCTGTTCCTCCCTCCTCCAAGCTAACAGACTGGCTCCAGAATGCGCTGTCCATTATTTAACTCTTTCCAGTGAAGAACAGGAGTTCGGAGAAGCAGAGCTGAGGGAACAGGAGCCAGCAGCACTGAAAGTTAGAAACTGAAAGTGCTGGGGTAAAAAATTGTTTATTTATGATTAATGTGTTAAACTGAAAAATACTGAGTTTGAGAAAAATTAAAGTGGAGTTCCCATTTAAAAAAAAATGAAAAGTCAGCAGCTACAAATACTGCATCTGCTGACTTTTAATAATCAGACAGATTCTGACAAATTCAGACTTACCTGTCCCAGGGTCCAACAATGTGGGGGATTGAAGTCTCGCTCGTCTCCCCCTCAGTTTGGTGGTGCCGGCATTGTAAATGTGGATGCCCGGCTGTGCCTTCACAGCCAGGCACCCACTGTGCATGTGCGAGCGCCGCCGCGATTGGCCGCGCTATCATCTGGGACCTGTGACAAGTCCCAAATGATTGACAAGCGGAAGGGGGCAGAGCTGAGCCCTTTCTGCGCTGAGGGGAAGTGACGTCAAGAGCCCAGGCACTGAAGGAGGCAGACTACGAGGGACCCCCTAGCAACAGCCATTTAGAGGAGAGTAAAAAAAAAAAATTTTCAAAATGTTTTTTTTTTTGGCACATTCATGATTTTTTTTTGGGGGGGGGGGGGGGGGGGTGGAACACCACTTTAAAGAGTAAGGTCACCTTTTAAAGAAAAATAAAAAGAGTGAATCAACTCCAAATATATCCCTGCCATCCACTGTGCCCTACTTCACATAGTGGCCGTGATGCTCTTACCTCGCAATATACAACCTCGGGATGAGTATCCATCATAATGCTTGCAATGGCAAGTGATCATTGGTCCACGCGACCACACAGCCATTCTGATCAATGAGAAACGCTTCTAGGACACCTTACCAGAGGAGGAAGCTTCACTTCTCATTAGTCAGCATGGTCACGTGACTGCACCTATCATTGTTAACTGCTTGTTGATCCCCTGCAGAACATTTAGGCTGGGTTCACACTATTGTCACATTCAGCACACGGCAGGGGTCCAGTGCGTCCCCATTCCCCATTTCAGGATCCGATTTCAGCCTGAATTCGGACCTGAAATGAACCAAAAGACGCACAGGACTCCTGTGCAAATTCACACCAGAGCCGCAGAGGAGATATGTAAATCGGCTCTATAGAGAGCCGGTCACAATCTCCTACCATGTGAATTAGATGAGGGGAAAGCCGCATACAATCTGCATAGGTGTGAACCCTGCCTTACTGTGGCAGGTTGGCTCATACAGGCACAATCATGTATGTTGTGGCTTTCTTCCGAGTCCACAGCGCAAAACCTGGAAGACTGTGCTGTCATTCGCTGCAGCACAAGCTGAACAGCGGGTGCCTGCCAATAATTTATGGCCAGCACCCACTGATCGGCTGAGCGAACGAAAGAAAAGACCCCTTTGTTGGCAAACAGCACAGGGCTCTCTATACAGTGGTGTGAAAAAGTGTTTGCCCCTTCCTCATTTCCTGTTCCTTTGCATGTTTGTCACACTTAAGTGTTTCGGAACATCAAACCAATTTAAACAATAGTCAAGGACAACACAAGTAAACACAAAATGCAATTTGTAAATGAAGGTGTTTATTATTAAAGGTGAAAAAAAATCCAAACCATCATGGCCCTGTGTGAAAAAGTGATTGCCCCCTTGTTAAAACATACTATAACTGTGGTTGTCCACACCTGAGTTCAATTTCTCTAGCCACACCCAGGCCTGATTATTGCCACACCTGTTCACAATCAAGGCATCACTTAAATAGGAGCTGCTTGACACAGTAAGGTCCACCAGAAGATCCTTAAAAGCTACACATCATGCCGAGACCCAAAGAAATTCAGGAACAATTGAGAAAGAAAGTAATTGAGATCTATCAGTCTGGAAAGGGTTATAAAGCCATTTCCAAAGCTTTGGGAATCCAGCAAACCACAGTGAGAGCCATTATCCACAAATGGCGAAGACATGGAACAGTGGTGAACCTTCCCAGGAGTGGCCGGCCGCCCAAAATTACCCCAAGAGCGCAGCGACGACTCATCCAAGAGGTCACAAAAGACCCCACAACAACGTCCAAGGAACTGCAGGCCTCACTTGCCTCAGTTAAGGTCCGCGTTCATGCCTCCACCATCAGGAAAAGACTGGGCAAAAATTGCCTGCATGGCAGAGTTCCAAGGAGAAAACCACTGCTGAGCAAAAAGAACATCAAAGCTCGTCTCAATTTCTCCACAACACATCTTGATGATCCCCAAGACTTTTGGGACAACATTCTGTGGACCGATGAGACAAAAGTGGAACTCTTTGGAAGGTGTGTGTCCAAGTATATCTGGCGTAGAAGGAACACTGCATTTCATAAAAAGAACATTATACCAACAGTAAAATATGGTGGTGGTAGTGTGATGGTCTGGGGCTGTTTTGCTGCTTCAGGACCTGGAAGACTTGCCGTGATAAAAGGAACTATGAATTCTGCTGTCTACCAAGAGATCCTGAAGGAGAATGTCCGACCATCTGTTCGTGTACTCAAGCTGAAACGAACTTGGGTTCTGCAGCAGGACAATGATCCTAAACACACCAGCAAGTCCACCACCGAATAGCTGAAGAAAAACAAAATGAAGACTTTGGAGTGGCCTAGCCAAAGTCCTGACCTGAATCCTATTGAGATGTTGTGGTATGACCTTAAAAAGGCCGTTCATGCTCGAAAACCCTCTAATGTAAGTGAATTAGGACAATTCTGCAAAGATGAGTGGGCCAAAATTCCTCCAGGACGCTGTAAAAGCCTCATTGCACGTTATCGCAAACGCTTGGTTGCAGTTGTTGCTGCTAAGGGTGGGCCAACCAGTTATTAGGTTTAGGGGGCAATCACTTTTTCACACAGGGCCATGATGGTTTGGATTTTTTTTCACCTTTAATAATAAACACCTTCATTTACAAATTGCATTTTGTGTTTACTTGTGTTGTCCTTGACTATTGTTTAAATTGGTTTGATGTTCCGAAACACTTAAGTGTGACAAACATGCAAAGAAACAGGAAATGAGGAAGGGGGCAAACACTTTTTCACACCACTGTATATAGAAGCAATGTCCTGTAACTTCCTTTAAAAAAACAGCACATTACTTAGTATAGCTTTATGTTTAAAAAATTATATAATCAATGGGTACAGTGTTGCATTACTGTGCAATTACCAGTTAAAGTAGTGCAGTGCTAAATAGGGAAAAAATGGACTGGTCATGAAGGGAGTAAAATATTCCAGAGCTTAAGTAGTTAATATTATGATGGATACCCACTCTGGGGCTATGTATTGCAGTGTAGGGTGTACGGGCCGCTACAAAAGCATAGAGCTGCACAATTCATTGTTAAAGAATCGTGATCTCGATTCAACCCCCCTGACAATCTCTATTGCAGAGTTTGCCAATTCTTTCATATAACAAGTGGAGAGACGTATCTGCTCTCTCAGCTGTCAAAAGAAAACATCCCGGTGTTCTGCTGAGGACTGTTCCCCCATTGGATAGTGTCTGCCCGTACTGCACAGGCACAGCGCTTGCGCAGTACGGAGGACAAGGAGACGCCGAAAGTCTCCAAAAATGAACGACGCATACACACTTAATAGTACCTTCTGCTCTGAGTCCAGATTCAAGCCCCACCATGCAAATGAACATATGGTAGATGATGTTAAACAGCACTTAGTAAGAGGGTCCCTCACAGGCTGGCTTCGCTCGCCACACTTCGGGCACGGGCTCGCTTTTCTCTGCAATTTTTTATTCTAACTCTATGTCCACTTGGATGGTGGTGCTTGAACCTGGACTCCGTTCATCTTCGGAGACTTTCGGCCTCTCCTTGTCCTCCGTACTGCGCAAGTGCGGTACAGGGCAGACACTATCTGACAGGGGGACAGTATTTGACAAGACACCGGCAGTCTGCCAAGTTTTAAACATGAAACATTGTAACTAACTTTTCCTTCTTAGATCAAAGGGATAGTCTGCCTAGTTTTTTACAACGTGTAAATGCAGGAAGTTTAACCACTTAAAGTCTAAATCTTTTTCTGACACTTCTTTCTTAGGTTAAAATCAATATTTTTTGCTAGAAAATTACTTGGAACCCCCAAACATTATATATATTTTAGCAGAGACCCTAGGGAATAAAATGTCAATTGCTGCAGAGAATCATGATCTATCTTCTATGCAAAAAAATTTTGATTCTCGTTGTAGCCAGAATCGTGCAGATCTACACCAGCAGCATGGGGCATCACGACCGATATGGGGAGCAGGGTCCAGAGGGGTGGCCAGGATATTTTGAGTTAGTTCACCTTGTAATTTTTTGTAAAAATATGAACTTACCCTTTAAAATGACTTTAATAACACCTAGAAATGCAGAACCAGGAAACAAGAGATTATGGAAAGGTAAGGTAAGGCAACAATAAGTGTAGTATTTATACAGAACTGGTACAGCGAGTATGTGCAGTGCTGGACATATTCAAGGCTGCAGCTGTGTAATGACAGGAAACATATTAAAATGTTTCATTGCCGGCCCTCAAAAGCCCCTAACAGTTCATAATTTGCAGACTATAGGTATAATTAATGTGTTTCTTTAAAGCTGTAATTACACTGGCAATTTGAGCACAATTTTCTGTCACGCGGGCTATCAGCTTCAATTGGTCAGCTATTGCTGTGATCAGTCACAAAAAGCCTTCTATCTATGGAGTTCTATTGCAATAGCTAAAGGTTGAAGGTTGCTGTGATTGTTCCAGACAATGGTGGCATTATGTGAAAATTGGGCATACTTAAAAAGTATGAAACTGTCACCGATAAACATTTCTGATGGTCAGAATCTCCACTCTTGAGCTGTTACAATAGGGCACCCTTGGGTTTATATAGTACAAAGTGCCAAGCAATAAAAGGCCCAAAATGGAGGTGTGATCGAAATTGCCCCAAACTAACCTGATAGATACTTTATTATCACTTTTGTCAAAATTGTCATGGTTTGCGATGCATTCTTCAATGAACTATATTGAAGCTGTCAATTTATTGCTTTGTTTCAACTTCTTAATCGACTGAATTCTTGCGGTCGTTCAGAATTGGCGGGTGGTATATTGCTTAGTTCCTGATGATTACTCCCAATGGTACAGCATGTGCAATTCCCACTGGATGGAAAATTGACTGAAAATTGCTACGTGTATACCAAGCTTTACCTCTCGGGGTCAAATAGATTTTTGATTATTTATTATTTTTCCTCTGCAGAAATGGCAGGCTGAGTGCTTTAAAGCGCATTACAACTTTTGCAGCCAAATTGGGATAACACCTACTTTATATTTGTTGCATGTTACTGTTCACACACATAAATTAAAAATATTTAAAAATGTTTGCTTACCTTTTTAGTTGCTCTTTTCTGAAAACTTTCACACTGAAAAATAACTATGACGGGGGTTGGGAAGCTGTGCTTGCCATAATTAATCCTGAGTGTGCTAGGTACAATAGTGCACCTCTAGTAACCGCTCTGGCTCATTCAATCTGAGCTCAGCCACTACTGCTAGAGGAGAAGAGAGCACACTGCGCATGCACGCAGTTTGAACAGGCTGCAGCAGCCATTGGGTGGCGCACCTTTGTAGCAACCAGCCCACCCTGTAAATGGCAGAGTAAGATCAAGGGGCCAGCAGTTTTTACAGAGAGCCCCCCCCCCATGGCTACACGTGTAATGACAAGCAGGAGTGGCTTTTGAAAATGAGGAGCAATGGTAGGTACTATACAGGGAATCTGGAACTGCATAGGGTATTTTTTTTTTCTTTTGTTGTAAAACGTTGCTAAATGTGAACTTACAGTTTAATATAGCATAATAGAAGATGTGTAAAATAATACATATGTAGTACTAACCCCCGAAGGAGCTGCTGATTATTTTTGGGCTTACCGTTACCCTCCTTTCTCCTTGTTGCACGTCTAGGGGATATCCCGTGGTAGATGGCCCAGTAACTTGAGACTGACAATAGATCCACTTGAACAGATTTTATTTGCAAAACTCAGACAATTGAACAGTCTTTCAACTTGGGATCAGAGGGTTGGAAAGGAAATTCAGGTACTTTTAGTGTCAAAGTCAAAAACACATTGAAGAACTTGCTTTCTTTGACTGCATCCAGAGAATAGCCATTCGCAACTGGATGAACACTCAGGTTGGACAGTCCCTCTCTCACAAGGCCCAGCAGCCAACTTGATGCTTACTCAGGAACAAGTCTTTGCCACAGACGTTGTTGTAGAAATGTACAAGATAATGTCTCTGCCACAGACATTGTTGTAAAACCCGTAGGAAAACTAAGCTTTAGAACACTTGTAGGATACCTGGATCTTTCAGCCTGCTTAGCGATATCCATAAGACCGGATTCTCTTGGTTACTTCAGCCCTTCCAGGCTCTTGCTAAGAAAACCAACCCGTACGTGGTGTTCTTCTGAAGAATCCTCCCCTGAAATGCTTGAAGTACACAGGGTCTCTCCCGAACCGGAGATGGCACCCAACCGCCTCAGAATCCTCCTTTAGTTTCCTTGCCTTGGGCTAGCCAGCCCCAAGACATTAAAGTTGGGTGGATCCGCACCCCAGGCCATAGCCTTCCTGGGGGCTGGTCAGGAGGACCAGGACCATGTAGTCAGCACATATTACTGGACCAGAACCCCGAATCACGTCACGTCCACATCTTAACCACTTAAGGACCGCCTCACGCCGATATACGTCGGCAGAATGGCATGGCTGGGCACAATCACGTACCTGTACATGGCTCTTTAAGTGCCCAGCTGTGGGCCAGTCCTGAGCTCCGTGACCGTGGCTGCGGGACCAGCAGACCCGATCACCACTGGTGTCCCGCAATCGGGTCACAGAGCTGAAGAACGAGGAGAGGTCTGTGTAAAAAAACCTCTCCCCGTGCTTCCTACTGTGGCTGTCACCGATCGTCTGTTCCTTTTTATAGGGAAAGACAATCAGTGACGTCACATGCCAGGCCACGCCCCCTACAATAAAAAAAACACAAAGTCACACATAACCCCTACACTGCCCCCTAGTGGTTAACTCCTTCACTGCCAGTGTCATTTGCACAGGAATCAGTGCATTAAAATAGTACTGATTGCTGTATAAATGACAATGGTCCCAAAAATGTCCGCTGTGTCTGCCATAATGTTGCAGTCACAATAAAAATCGCTGATCGCCGTCCTTACTAGTAAAAAAATATTAATAAAAATGCTATAAAACTATCCTCTATTTTGTAAACGCTATAACTTTTGCGCAAACCAGTAAATAATTGCTAATTGCAATTTTTTTTACCAAAAATATGTAGAAGAATATGTTTCGGCCTAAACTGAGGAAAAATTTTTTTTTAGATATTTTTGGGGAATATTTATTATAGAAAAAATTAAAGAATATTGCATTTTTTTCAAAATTGTCGCTCTATTTTTGTTTATAGAGCAAAAAATAAAAACCGCAGAGGTGATCAAATACCACCAAAAGAAAGCTCTATTTGTGGGGAAAAAAAGGACACCAATTTTGTTTGGGAACCACATCGTACGACCAAGCAATTGTCAGTTAAAGCGTTGCAGTGCCGAATCGCAGAAAGGGGCCTGGTCCCTTGGCTGCAAATTGGTCCGGGGCTTAAGTGGTTAAGTACCCTCTCCTAGAAGCACAGCGAGAGCGCCACTCCCACTGGGTGGGCTCCGAGAGAGAGTAACTTAAGCGCCTGACCAGACCATAGTTCCATGCCTGCCAGAAAAGGCAGTGCCCCCTGTGGCCAGGCTGAACATCTCACAGTCCAGTCAGACTGATGCTGAGGCCCAATTTAGATAATTACACCCACACCAAACTGCAGTTTAGGCAACTTTAATTTTAGAAAAACTGCATAGCGTGTGCTCTTCAGGAGCTGCCGCTACAAATATTTTATTTATTTTTCTTCAGAGTGAATTTCCTATCATTGGAAGTGACAAAAACGACATGTTTGAATCACTGAGTTATTTACACGACTTATTTTCCATGACAATTGTTAATTTCAGCAATTTGCTTGTTTTGCGGGCTTAGAGATGAAAATAACGATCATTAAAGCTTAGTGAACTGAGCCTAATGCGGATTATGGAGGAAAAGTTGCAGCTGGTTCAAGTGCTGGGTGATCATTATGAGAACCAGCAAACTTCGAATTTTCTGCTGTAAAAAGAGAAAGGTTTAGTCCATTTACATTTTTTATTTTTTTTGTGAAGCTCAGTTACCACTTAACTGATGACCAGGGAATGGCAGCTTCCTTTATATGGGAAGATGTAAACCCCTGCCAATCTTTTGTGATGAATTGGTTTCTCTATTTCTACTGTGAGGGCTATCATTGTGCTGAATCCTGACTCTGATCCTATATGTACTCTGTGTGGACACTATTGAATGAAAATGATTACTTTCACTCTGCTCTGCACTGATCACCTTTGAACTTTTTTGTAACTGCAGAGGTAACAGAGAAGATATCTAAAAATTCGGCAAAGAATAATTTCTAAATTGCACACTATTTTTCCTTAAAAAGACTCCCTATTATTTAACTGCTTTGAGCCCACAATCTGTTTGTTAAAACAGAATGAAACCTAAAACGCAATTGTTAGGAGGTACTGATTTTTATCAGAAGAGACATGCAAACTCTTTTCTGCCAAAAAACATCTTCTTAGCATATTTCTATTTTTGCTGTACACTGTATGGCGCATGTGCTATGCAGTGTGCACCCTTGTCTCATGATAATGGAAATGGGCCAGGTGCATGCACAAGAGTTACATCATCAGTGGCCGCCAAATGACCTAGGAGGATCAACACGGAACCCATAAGTAGTGACGGCTGTGAAGAGAGGCTGCATTGCATAGTGCTGGAGAAGAGCACACTTGTAGGGTAAGTGTGCATATATGCTGTGCAAATGCCCACACAGCTATTTAATAACACTTTCATTGGTGCCCTATACTGAGGATATTTAAAGTAAAGATAACGTTTTTCTTTTTCTTTTGACTTATTTTAAATAAAAAACATGTTATACTTACCTGTAGGGATGAGCTTGATGTTCGGGTCAAACATAAGTTCGACTCGAACATTGGGTACTCGTCCGTTCGCTGAATAGCAAACATTATGGGGCGTTTGCGGAAAATTTGAGTGCCGCAGAACGCCCCATAATGCACTGCGAGATCGCAGTGCATTGCTGTATTATGATTGGCCAAAGCATGCACCTGACCTGCATGCTTTGGTCAATCGCAGCACACTCTGCTAAGAGAGCCATAATTGGACAGGGCGGTCAGCAGTAAGGTTCATATTACATAGTCCAGCAGGCATGGGAAGGGACATTACCTTTGCTTCATGGCGCACTGGGTAACTCTGCTGGCAGCTGAAAAGGATGCAGGACAGGGTTCAGTGTTATTGGAGCTTGTTCCACCACCACACCTCCACCTCCACACCTTCTAGTGGTGATTCTGCCACAGCTCTCTCCTCCACCCCCTCCTCTTCTTCTTCCTCTATGGCCTCTTCTACAGATTTGTCCTCTGAACCAGCAGTGCTCCATAAGAGCTCAAGGCGCTATGCAAGCAGTCAGGCTAAAATATACCAGGCAGTGCTTAAGTTGCTCTGCCTAGGGGACAGGAGCCACACTGGGGCAGAGATTTCTGTCAGCTTGCGAAAGGACCCTAGGATTCATGGTATCAAGGAGAGGGATCATTACTGGCTGGCGACCCTTCTTGATCCACGTTACAAGGGTAAAGTTGCAAAACTCATCTTGCCTTCGCAGAGGGAGCAGAGGATGAAACATCTTTATGTTCATCTTCATTTCCAGACCCTGGGAGGTTACAATTTCCTGGTGCTGGACAACTTGTTGTCGAGGCTTTATTCAGTCAGAGGAAGAGACTGATATAAACATGGGAGAGATGTGCTACTTAGGGACTACAGGCATACTAAGGATAACCCCCAGGCATGATATTTAAAGGAATATTTCATTTTTATTGTTTCACTTTAAGCATTATTAAAATCACTGATCCTGAAAAAACTGACGTTTCTAAAACTTTTTTTGCATTGATACATGTCCCCTGAGGCAGAACCCGGGCCCTTAAACACTTTTTGTGGCAATAACTTGCATATGAGCCTTTAATGATGTTTGCGCGTTTGTGCAGGAGTTTCGTTTCAATTTGTATCTAAATCCGCTAGT
The DNA here is from genome assembly GCF_037356315.1 of Lithobates pipiens. Taxonomy (NCBI): domain Eukaryota; kingdom Metazoa; phylum Chordata; class Amphibia; order Anura; family Ranidae; genus Lithobates; species Lithobates pipiens. The sequence goes on from NW_027507748.1 coordinate 329,526,870, forward strand.
CCATCTAACACTTCCCCACACCCCCCCCCCCCCCCAGATTGCCAAGGCTGCTGTCCAAAGGCACCCCTGTGATCCTTTATCCAGAGTGGGAACATGCTAATGTAGGAGGTGTGTTACTGGCCAGATCATCAGGTGAAAATAGAGGAGAAAAAAGCCTAAAACAAGAAAATGAATTCAGCCGCCACATCTAAAGCCTAGTACACACAATGAGATTATCGGATGAATGATCGCCTGTTCTTTTTTGCATGATAGTCTCCATATCAAAAATTAAGGGGTTACAAAAGTATGAACATTTTCGGAAGACAGAATAAAAATTCGGAAGCAATGTAATGTATTGTATTGTATTTAGGAGAGCACCACCCGGTGCCTTCTTTTATGATGGATTACAACCACTATATCTGGTCCAGTCCCCCCACTAGAAACCCTAACCAAAGGCGTCCACTCTATGGCTTGTTGTCCCAACACATTTGGCACAGAACTACAGAGTACCACTCTTTTAACAACCATCTATTAACTATGCCAAATGATTCATCAACAACCACGAATTATGTCTCTACCCCTCACAGTGTATGCATACACAAGCGCTTTGCGCTGTACGGCTGTACACTGCGTCACCAGACTAAACTACACAGAGCATTTACGCCCGCTTTCTCTACAGAACAATGTGGCTTCTCTCTGTACCTAGATATTACAACAATAACATGGATGCTTCCCATTTACGCTCTACCCAAAACTGTATTACAGTATAAAACTTAAAAAAAACACAACTGGAATTAAAATTTAAAATACATTTTTTAACATCCATTACATAAACATCTCAGTTATATGTATTCTTATGTAATTTTTATCAATTTTTTAACACCTTTTTACCATTTCCCCCTTTATCATATCCATCAGCGTTGTTCTTAGACACTTGTATTATTCCCTCCTGTTTTATGTGCATGTGTGCATGTGTTTCCATGGTAGCCAATCATGTGACTTGAGTGGGTACTTAATGACCTCACCCAACATGGCCACCACAAAGCCTGATGAAGGGAAACGCATGTCCCGAACGCGAGTTCCTCCTCGCCGACCCGACCCGAAAGTGATGCTGATCCATGTCTGATGTGTATGCCTGTGTTTGCGCTCCACGATATCCAGAAGCATCGTATGCCAGTGGTGTGCTCGGACCAGGGACTGCGCTCAGAAACCTTTCTGTTGCTCCATCCACAGCCTATGGCCTCTCCTTCCTGATCATTGCTAGCGGATGCTACCACTACATACCTACCATTGTACTACTTTTGTGAGTGGATTAGAATTTACTCTTATTAAACAAACCATTTATACTAAACTTAGAGGGCGCTGTTCCTTTTGTTGTTTTTCTATTCCAGAGTTCTTTTGCATTTCCACTTGGAACCGGCAGCCACCCATGGACAGTTCTTATAGTTATTTTACAGTATACCTTTAATACTAATGGACTATCAGTGACTGTACTGGTTTACTGTGTCAACTATCACCCCATGTTCCTTGTCATTTCCCCTCTCCCCCCGCAATAGTGAACTAAGTTTTTGTCATATTCATAGTCCGCCATATTACCAATTGTTGTTCCTAATTAAAATTTTAAAACCAAAGTGATTTTGTCCTTCCAAATACAAGTCAACAGACCCCAAGCTCCTCCCACCAACTTCCTGTTGCACACCTGAACAGGAAGAGGGAGGAGAAGGGGAAGCCTTGAATAGCTTCATATTATGTCTATCAAGACATTAAAAAATCTATTCCTAAAATCATATAAACTTCAACAATTTAAAAAACTTTTTTTCAGGAATGGGTGGAATAAACCCCCATATTGCAAATCACAGGGAATCCCCCTCGACTCACATATCCCCTGGGCAGTCAAACCCCAAGTTTTGAGACCGAAATACCCCACATTAGCGCAACAAAAGCCAAAAACTGAAACTCTTGCAAAAAGATGGCTCAAGGAGGTCAACCAAAGCCTTTCTTTTTCTACTGCAGGTTATAAACAATTAAAAATAAAAATAACACACACACACCGCTACAAGTACAAAAACTCAGTTAAAGCTAGTAAATTCAGTGCAAAGTAGAGATTTCATTAAAAAAACAAAGTTAAATTAAAAAAAGCAACAGTTTCAGTGAAAAGTATGTAAAAAGTACAAAAACAGCCAATTAAATTTACTCAAAGGGAAATGGTGCCCAGAGACAAGATGCCCAGGCAACATGGCTACACACACACACACACACACACACACACACACACGGGAGTTGGAGCAGCTTCCACTCAGGGATGATCCACAGGCCAAACAAAATCCTTAAACTGCTCCTCTATAAACTAACATCACATTTTTAAACCTTGCCTAAAAGCAGACCAATTTCACCCAAAACAAAGCGGACACAAAATGATAGTTGCAACAAAAGGACCACATCAAGCCATGGCCGCATGGCAACCACAAGAGTTGGGCCGCATGGCAGACAGCAAAATGGGCAAAGACAAAAGGACCACATAAAAACACAAACACGTGAAGTGCAGTTGTTGATCCCGCAACATCAAGATTTCTTCACTAGAAACAAACTTCTCCCCACAAAATGACACATTTGAGACACCACATGAACACTTACAAACATTTTAGGCTATATACCCCTAGGAACCCTGGTAATCCAAACACAGGCTCTCCAATCACACAACAATGTTACATAAAACACACAATAACACGGCTCAAACATACACTCTTGTCCCAAAGTTCACTCACTTTTTCTGGCATCAGCAACCCATAGGAACAAGACATTTCAGCAATACCCACAGTGATGCTTGCATCATGATCTTTTCATAAAACAAAGAGAGCTCCCCCCATGCTATTGTCCACAGGGAGTAGCCAACTTTCCCCATAGTAAGTGATGGAACAGCCATGCCTGGCCGCCCCCCTCCCCCGCTAAACCTCATGGCACTTACAGTCATCAGTTACTGACAAACTGCTCAGTCACACACACATTCCAGGCTGCGCCAAATGGGTCCCATAGCAGTGGCAAATAATCACAATCAATACTGGCAAATCATACACAACATACGGTTACTTACACATAACAAACAAACAATAAAAATCCAAGCATTATACCAAAAGATTAAAAATGTGTTATTTTGCAAAGCAGAACCTACCTAAAGCATCGGACAGAGAAAACGTTCCCCTCTGTCTCAGGACAACAAAGTTTAATGTCCTGGATTGGGATCCGTTCTCCCCCTTTTTTTGTCAGTGTGAAGGAGGTTCTGTTCGCTACTACCTGGCTCGCCATCTGTGGTGGAGATTTGGCTATAATCAATCTCACCTGCGCTTACATGCATCCTTTTAGTCTAATGGTATAATACATGTTACTTAACCCATGTCTCCCGCATTTCCCCAGGAAACAGACATGACCATGCTTATGTCCTCTTCTCAACATGACTCTCTCCTCAGCAGTGGCTTGGTTATTTACACACACAAAAGAAGTCACAAACATGAAGCCCTGGCTCCAACGGCTCCAACAGCCAATCGCTTCCTCCACAGGATGTAACAACACAGGATGTGAATGTCAACACAGGATATGAGTTTATACAACAACCAATGACTAAACTTTCAGATGATGGGAGCTCATCTGCAGGTGTATGCTCATGGCACCATAAATATGTTGATCAAGCATACAGGGTTGACACAAGTGCACCGCAATGTCTTGCAGAGTGAACACTTCCAAAACAGACAAACGTCTGTGCATCACACAGGGGCCCTTTCGTCGGCCCTTTAGCCTCACTCCGCAAACACCTCTCACCAACCTCAGGAAGTTTTCCACTACCTAACGGATCTCAACCAGCGTCAGTCTTCCCCAGCCAGCTCTTTACAGCGGGTTGTGGGAGAACTAACACAGGGAGACACTATGATAATACATATTAAAATACATCTTCATAAAATTTCCACAACAGCGTGCACCGGAGGGCAGGGTCGATACCTGCATTCTGCGACTATGGATGCAATTGCTGGACTCCCACCCACAGGGTAACCCTCCGGGAGAGCGCTTCTCCTAGGGGGTTATACGATACGGGAGGAGCTGATAGCACTGCCAGGGGACCCCAAAAGAGGATAATCGGGGCCACTCTGTGCAAAACTAACTGCACAGTGGAGGTAAGTATGACATGTTTGTTATTTAAAAAAGAAAACAAGCCTTTACAATCACTTTAAGGTTTAGCAAACTGCAATTTTAGTTTTGGGTTTAATACTACTTTAAATCTACTGTACCTTTTTGTTACTGTCAACCCTGTAAAATGTTAAATGTTTTGTTTTAAAACAATAAAATGGAAGAGTTGTATGGATGCCAACAAAAGTTTAATAATTATATTTACTTAGTATGAAAAGAAAAATGTATTAAAATAAGCATTTATGTAGTATGTCTTTTTGTTTATGCTGGTAGGTGAAGTTGAAATTTGCCAGTACCATATGCTGAAAAACAGCCCCACACCATGATGATCCCACCTCCAAACTTTGCTGTTGGTATGGTGTTTTAGGGAGATGTGCAGTGCCATTTGACCTCCAAACATAGTGTGTATTATGGTATCTAAATAGTTACATTTTGGTCTTATCTGACCAGACTTATATTCTCCCAGTATTTCACAGGCTTGTCTAAATGTTGTGTGGAAAACTGAAACGAGCTTCAATATGCTTTTTCTTCAGCAATGGAGTGTTACGTGGTGAGCGGCCATACAGGACAACTCTTCTGATAATTCTTTTCATTCCTGTCTTGGTGCTATTTTGTGAGGAGCACCTGGTCGTGGCCTGTTTATAGTGAAATTATTTTCTTTCCACTTCTGGATTATGGCCCCAAACAGTGCTCACTGGAAGATTCAGAAGTTTAGAAATCCTTCTGTAAGCAATGCCATCAGTACATTTTTCAACAATAACATTGCAAAAGTCTTGAGAGAGCTATTTGTTTTTACTCATCACAAAATGTTTCTTATGTGACACCTTGGCAATGAGACCCCTTTTTATAGGCCATCAGTTGAGATTGAACTAACTGATATTATTTTCCACTGACAAGGGGCAGGATTGCTTTCTAATTATTTATAGATTTCAGCTGGTGTCTTGGCTTTCCATGCCCTCTTGTACCTCCCTTTCTTCATGTATTCAATACTTTTTCACTGTGTCATTCCATTTTATTACACATAACTTAATTTAACTTATTTGTTTTGGTTTCTTTGTAAGTATGGATTGCATTGGTTGTTACTGACATGTGAACATTTCATGTCAATAGCACCTTTAGAAATATATTTACTTATAAAAATGGTGATGTGTTCAATATTTATTTTACCTGCCGTATAGAATTTTAATTTTTTTTAAAACATACTAAAATTACAAATTATAAAAACAATGCATGAGGCTGCAAATGTGAACAACGCATACTGGGTATGATTTGCTTCAATCTCAACACATTTCAAACAATAATTTCTTCATTGGGGAAACAAAAATCTGTCAACTAAAGCCACGTACACACGGGCGGATTGTATGGCCTACTTAGTCCGTCATACAATCCGACGGACAGTCCGTCATACTTTCGAATGAACAGACTTGACCACACACGGATGCACAAACAGTCCGTCGAAAGCTTGCGCGATGACGTGTACAGCACGTACGACGGGACTAGAAATAGGAAGTCCAATACACAGCAATGCAACCTTCCGCCGTGTAAATCCTTTCTGAGCACGCGCCATTCTTAGTCCGTCGAACTAGCCTACTCACGAGTGGATTGTCCGCTGAAACCAAAGTATGACGGACAATATTACGGAAATTCTGAAATACTTAGTACGCCAGACTGCACGCTGAAAAAGTCCGCTGAAGCCCACACACGAGCGGACTGTCCGCTGAAATGTGTTTCGACGGACTAAGTAGGCCATACAGTCCGCCCGTGTGTACGCGGCTTAAGAAACAATTAGTGATGATCCAATAAGCAATATATAAACAAACATCTCCATAGAGCTACAGACTCAAATGATCACAGTAGACATGTGGCCATCAAAGTAATTCCTATATTAAAAGGTCACCTTTTTACCTCAAGGAAACTGTTGCTTTAACCACTTACAGACCGGACCATTTTGCTTGTCAAAGACCAGGCCACTTTTTGCGATTCGGCACTGCGTCACTTAAACTGACAATTGCGCGGTCGTGCGACGTGGCTCTCAAACAAAATTGACGTCCTTTTTTTCCCACAAATAGATCTTTCTTTTGGTGGTATTTGATCACCCCTGCGGTTTTTATTTTTTGCGCTATAAACAAAAATAGAGCGACAATTTTGAAAAAAACGCATTATTTTTTACTTTTTGTTATAATAAATATCCCCCAAAAATATATAAAAAAAACTTTTTTTTCCCTCAGTTTAGGCCAATATGTATTCTTTTACATATTTTTGGTAAAAAAAAATCACAATAAGCGATTATTGATTGGTTTGCGCAAAAGTTATAGCGTTTACAAAATAGGGATAGTTTTATGGCATTTTTATTAATAATTTTTTATTATTTTTTTTTTACTAGTAATGGCGGCGATCAGCAATTTTTATTGTGACTGCGACATTATGGCAGACATATCAGACATTTTTGACAAATTTTTGGGACCATTGTCAGTTATACAGCAATCATTGCTATATAAATGCAGTGATTCCTGTGTAAATGACACTGGCAGTGAAGGGGTTAACCAGTGGGTGGCAGTGTACCTAGTTCCTAGGGGTGTGTTACTAACTGTGGGGGGTTGGGCTTTCATTTAGTGAACACTGATCTCTGCTCCAATCACATGGAGCAGAGATCAGCGTCACTAGTTGCTAGGCAGAATGGAGAAATGCTGTTTACAACTGCACTTCTCCATTCAGCCATCCCGTGAGATGATCGCGGGTATGCCCGCGGCGATCAAGTCCGCGGGACCCGCGACCGGACTCACGGGGGTCCCGACTGGCAGGGCGGCATTGAAGATTGGACGTACCTGTACGCCAATATGCCTGCCCGTGCCATTCTGCCGACGTACATCGGCGTGCGCTGATCGGGAACGGTTAAACAATGCTTACAGTGCCTTGAAAAAGTATTCATACCCCTTGAAACTTTCCACATTTTGTCATGTTACAACCAAAAACATACATGTATTTTAGTGGGATTTTATGTGATAGACTAACACAAAGTGGCACATAAATGTGAAGTGAAAGGAAAATGATAAAGGGTTTTCATTTTTTTTTTTTTTTTACAACTAAATATCTGAAAAGTATGGTGTGCATTTGTATACAGTCCCCAGAGTCAATACTTTGTCTCTACCACCTTTTTAAGGATTTCTCAATTGGATTGAGGACTAGATTTTGACTGAGCCATTCTAACACATGAACATGCTTTGATCTAAACCATTGTAGCTCTGGCTGTATGTTTAGGGTCGTTGTCCTGCTGGAAGGTGAACATCTGTCCCAGTCTCAAGTCTTTTGCAGACTCTAATAGGTTTTCTTCTAAGATTGTCCTGTATTTGGCTCCATCCATCTTCCCTTCAACTCTAACTAGCTTCCCTGTCCCTGCTGAAGAAAAGCATCCCCACAACATGATGTTGCCACCAGGCTTCAGGGTTGGGATGGTGTGTTCAGGGTGATGTGCAGTGTTAGTTTTCCGCCACACATAGCATTTTGCTTTTAGGCCAAAAAAGCTAAATTTTGGTCTCATCTGACCATAATACCTTCTTCCGCATAATTGCTGTGTCCCCCACATGGCTTCTTGCAAACTGCAAATGGGAATTATTATAGATTTCTTTCAACAATGGCTTTCTTCTTGCCACTCTTCCATAAAAGGTCAGTTTTGTAGAGTGCAGGACTAATAGTTGTCCTCCCACCTGAGCTGTGAATCTTTGTAGCTACGCCAGAGTTTCTTGCTTGGACTGTCAGTTTAGGCGGATGGCCATGTCTTGGAAGGTTTGCAGTTTTCCCACACTCTTTGCATTTTCGGATAAGGGATTGAACAGTGCCCCGTGAGATGTTCAAAGCTTGGGATTTTTTTTTATAGTCTAGCCCTACTTTAAACTTCTCCACAACTTTATCCCTGACCTGCCTGGTGTGTTCCTTGGCTTTCATAAGGCTGTTTGTTCACTAAGAATTTCTTACAAACCTATGAGAGCTTCACAGAACAGTTGTATTTATACCGAGATTAAATTACACACAGGTGGACTCTATTTACTAATTGGGTGACACTTTGTGTTGGTCTATCACATATAATTCCCCCAATAAAATACATTTACATTTTTGGTCGTGAGAAAATATGGAAAATTTCAAGGGGGTTGAATACTTTTTCAAGGCACTGTATATAGAGAGTAGGTCTTCTGATACTGGCTATTTGGGAGAAATGTAGTTATATATATATGGGATTGTATAATACACATGCCCCTAGATTTGTTATTTTGGCATTTACTTGGAGGGGTTTGCTGGGTGACCTTTTAATATATTGATTACTTTGATGGCCGCTTATCCACTGTGATCATCTAGGTCTTTAAGGTGATGTCTATTTATACATATTGAATTGATGTTGGATGAAGTACCATGTGTTTATTAGACGATCACCAATTGTTTCTTAGTTTACAGATTCTCATTTCCCCTGAGGAAGAAATTATTGTTTGAAACACGTTGGGTTTTAAGAGAATTGTACCCAATATGCTTTGCTCACATTCGTGACCTCATGTATACTTTTTTAAATTTTTAATTTTAGTATGTTTCAATTCAAAAAACATTTTTATATATTTATGTATGTAGAAATGTGGAGTGTCTGAATCCAAATCTACTATTTTCATGTCTAAAGGTATTCCATAGAATACTTTATATATCAATTTATTATTATACAGGTATTTATCCTTTTTTTCTTTTTTAACGTTTTTTATTTTTTGGATTTACAGTGCCTTGAAAAAGTATTCATACCCCTTGAAATTTTCCACATTTTGCTCTGTTGGCATCACCTGTTAGGGTAGTTTAGTAAGAGGGATTAAGCTTATGAGCATTAGAATGTCCTTGTGCCACACTAAAATGGCCGCTGGGCATGTCTATTTAGTAAACTACAAGAAAATGTCCGACGGATAATCATATGTTTTGAACTAAGAAAATGGCTGATGGCCAGGTATTTAACAAACAGCACCACTGTCCAATTAGCATCACCCTGATGAAGATACAATATTTCCCTTGTAGGGGAGGGGACTGGACGGCGCAGGAGGCAGCTGGTCTGTCATATGGAGTAGGAGCACACAATCTCATCCATGGCTTGGCGCTATTAAGGCATGCTATAGAACGATGCACTAATGCACCAGACCCATGCGAGTACCCTATAATAGGGCTTTGTTTGCATTAAATAAAATCCTTTAAAAGGGTATTACACTGTGGAAGTCTCTTTTTGATATCTATATATGAGGATGCCACATCTTTGAGCAGTATTTGGACCTTGCAACCTGATCTGAAATCCGTTTTGATGATTCAAAAGTGTGTACTGACCAAACTTAATTGCGTGGTCACACGCTCTGAGGTGAGCGGCCATTATCTTGGGGTGGGGAGCACCTGAGTGTAATCACTGCTGAAGATCGCTATATTCACAGTTACCTATCAAGTCACGTTTATTATCTTTGTATTAAGGATGCTGAAAACTGACCCTGGATGGTCAGAGTATCACGGACCTATATGCACCTGAGCACTTTATGGACCACTTTTGTATCAATATTTATATTTTATGAAATGTGTGTATATTCACGCTATATGATGTTGTAAGCTGTATGATAACAGTCGCTTATATATATATATATATATATATATATATATATATATTATTCTTGGACAAGACATTAGTCAGAAAAGCAGCCAACAGGCCTATTGTTACGCTGGAGGAGCTGCAGAGATCCACAGCTCAGGTGGGAGAATCTGTCCACAGGACAGCTATTAGTTGGGCACTCCACAAATCTGGCCTTTATGGAAGAGTGGCGAGAAGAAAGCCATTGTTGAAAAAAAGCCATAAGAAGTCCAGTTTGCAGTTCCCAAGAGGCTATATGGAGGACTATGTGTGGCAGAAAACTAACATTGCACATCACCCTGAACACACCATTCCCACCGTGAAACGTGGTTTGCATTATGTTGTAGGGATGCTTTTATTCAGCAGGGACAAGGAAGCTGGTCTGATGGGAAGATGGATGGAGCCAAATACAGGGCAATCTTAGAAGAAAACCTGTTAGAGTCTGCAAAAGAGTTGAAACTCAGGCGGAGGTTCACTTTCCAGCAGGACAACTACCATAAACATACAGCCAGAGCTACAATGGAATGGTTTAGGTCAAAGCATATTCATGTGTTTTATTTATATATATATATATATATATATATATATGGCCCAGTCAAAGTCCAGACCTAAATCCAATTGAGAATCTTTGGCAAGACTTGAAAATAGCTTTTCAGAGATGCTCTCCATGAGACATACTCAAAAAGACTTGCAGCTGTATTTGCAGTGAAAGGTGGTTCTACAAAGTAGGGGGGCTGAAGACAAATGCACACCACACTTTTCAGATATTTATTTGTGAAAAATTAAAACGGGATGAAACGGCTTAAGCATTCACAGCCTACAAGTTACCAGAATAGCTTAAAACTGAAGCAAACAGCAGCTTTTAATCAGAAGGAAAAGAAAAAAGGCAAGAATGACCATGTTTTAAAGTTCTGTAACTGATTTCAGCCCATTAAGAACACTGGAAAGTGTCAATGTCGTCTAGTAGGAATAGAAATGCTTTACGAATGTTGGCAAAACTGCACAAGATTGTTTCTCGCACCACTTTCTCCTATTGTTTTTTTTTTTATACAAAGACAGTATACTGTAAAGCTGGCCATAGACTACGTGATTTTTGGCCAATTCCTAATGAACTAGTCAAAATTCAATCAGTGGGTGACCCTTACAGCCCCACTCCACCTGAAATTCTTCAGGAGCCGGCAGAAAATTGATGGTCAAGCAGCGCCTGCATCCAATCACATGTAGGTACGGACTCAATCCCGATAGAGACACACACAGCGCAGCTGGATCCCCCCCCCCCCCCCACTTACTCCTCTTATGATTTGACTGACAACAGCAAGAGCACAGAGAGGGGAAAGAATAACTGAAGCCAGGCACAGTGCTGGATTGATATAGGACTGTTAGGAAGGAGGACTGAGGGGCACTGCTATTGTAAGGTTAATTACCTTAATGTGGAGAATGGAATGGAAATGGAATGGAAAAGGACATCAATTTTGTTTGGGAGCCACGTCACACGGCCGCACAATTATCAGTAAAAGCGACGCAGTGCCGAATCACAAAAAAGTGCCCTGGTCTTTGGCCCGGGGCTGAAGCAGTTACTTATTTTTACATGGGCTGGTGTTTGTGTGGGTCATGTCTAAATGATCTGGCCTCAAAACACACACCTACTTCCTGTGTACAGATTCACCTCCGGGCTAATGTATATTGCTTCCTGCTTCAGTGTGTGTATATATATATATATATATATATATATTATATCTATAGATGTAGGTTTTTGTGTCCACCAGCAGAGAGAAGTTGAGTAGATGCCACACTCTCAATTCTGGAGGTATAATAATGGTCTAGCACAGGGGTCTTCAAACTACGGCCCTCCAGTTGTTCAGGTACTACAATTTCCATCATGCCTAGTCATGTCTGTGAATGTCAGAGTTTTACAATGCCTCATGGGATGTGTAGTTACACAACAGCTGGAGAGCCGTAGTTTGAAGATTCCTGATCAGAACGTCTTGAAAAAAGGTGGTTTTTCATGGGCCTTGTATAACGCCCAAGAAAATCGTTTGGAAAATACAAGTGGGTCATGGCACATCTACATTCTAAATTTGGCACTTAGGATGGTTACGCCCTATGCAATCTGATTGGCCAATCTCTGTACAACTCGATATTTAGGTAGAATAGGTAATAGGAAGACGCACTTGAACAATTAATTCAAATTATAGGAAATCAAACAGGCTCTTGCATTAAATCCACTTTATTTAAGATCTAACTGATTGCAGTGTATGGTCAACTCTAAGGATCAAGATCTGAAAAAATTGAATTTATTTTGTTTTTTTGTTTTTTTACCCAAATCTTTCAATTGTATTGAAAGATTTGGGTAAAAAAAGAAAAAAAATTAATTGCAAAGATATATTAGAAGTGATAGGAATGAGATTAGCATGAAATGGGTTAATTAACTGAGAACACCTACTCATTTCCTAACAAGACACATACAATGAGATGAAATAACCAATTGTATTGGACTTGCGCTATTATCAATAAGAAAACCGCAGTTACCCTAGCGACAGTTGCAGTTTACACGTGCGGGTATTTATTAACGATATTTGCGCTTCAATGTGCTCTGGTTCGCACATTTGATTAATGACTTTTCCGGCGCACCAATTAAAGTATGAACTGGTGCAGTGCTTTCTTCTTAGTAAATCACCACCACAGTATATACATATATACCTCACATATGCATTTTACATTTTCACTGTATAATTGCCATAGCTATCAACAGATCTGTTTATCTGATAGTCCTTAAGGATGACACCAACTGATATTTGGAGGATTTACAAAGTAATTTTAGAAATCAGTGGCAAAGAGCCTGTAAATTGACGAGGGATTCATAACCTCTGCAATAAGTGGTCTTAAAAAAGACTAAGGTTTTTTTTTTTTGTGAAACTGCCTGAGAAAACCATGGGGTTTACTTTGGCTTTTACAAGGAAGAAATACATCAAAAGGGAAAACAAACAGGATATCTTAGGCATGTGACATATCTAGCAGTTGGCATAGTATGTGATAATGAGGAATATAAGTAAAGGCATCAAACAAAATTTCTGGCCATGGAGCTTGGACATCTGAAATTTTAGAAAGCACTGAGAATGAGTTTTAGACAGATGGGCAATATCCACTGACTTTTGATCAAGACACATGGCTATAAATACTTAAAAAGAAAGAACTGTGTTAAGCCACAATAAACAATTATACTAGAATACCATGACTATGTCAAAGAAAAATCAGAATCTAAGCCAACTTACTTGTAGCCAGCTAGATGAAACAGACAGAAAGCATGGTTTGTTTGTAGATATAATTTAATCGATATTTAAACTACTAAGGCACTCAATGCTAAACTACTTCTAGTACTATTGTACAGTAATGTACTGAATAAAGTTGAAATTCAACAAGCATTATGTAGGGCAATAATTGAGAATAACTGACATTTTGTAGACCTGAAATCCAATGAAAACACAAAGAAACAGGTGCCCCTGGGTATAGGTTTTGGACAAGGTTTAATGTAGATAGATAAACAGGCAACTTACATTTGAGTGGTTAAAAAGAGCATGGTCCCAACATAGGGGGTATCATCAGATCTGTCAATCCGCTTCTGCTGGGGGGGGGGGGGGTTCTTCTCAGCTCGCTGCACACACCGATGGATGGTAGCCGGCCGGCTGCAGTGGAGATAACCACTTTGCAGCTAACATTGTTTTTTTGGAAGGTACATTGATGATCTAATTATCATCTGGGATGGTGCCCCTGACCTCATTAATTCTTTTGTCCAATGCTGTAATGACAACCCATAGGGACTTTCGTTTACATTTGCAACTAGTGCAACTACTATGGCCTTCTTAACATAGAATTGGGAGACACAATGGCAAAGACCATCTATGCCAAGAATTATGCAAAACCTAAAGCTGGCAACTCTTAGTTACGCTTTAAGAGTTGCCATTACCCAAAATGGATCAAAAACATTCCAAAAGGTAAATTCTGTCATCTCTCAGAACTGTACTAGAGACACCGATTACGTTGAACTCAGTACTAATCTTAAGAGGAAATTTCTCAATATCAGTACCCCATAAGCCTGGTAGAAGAAGCATACGAATCGTACCTTCAAGCAAAGGCTCCAAAAACGAGCCAACCACCACTTGACTGTTCCACTAAGTTCATAACCACTTTCCATTCCAAATACAAAGTGATGTAAAGGATACTGTCTAATCATTGGGACATCCTACAGCAGGACCCACATCTAAAAAACATCTCCCCCCCCACATCCAAAAGTCACATACCGTAGGGCACCTAATCTTAAGAATAAAATTGCCTGAAGCAAACTCAAACCAACTATTATTTCACCATCTGTACCAATTCTAATTCCTATTGTGGGCATGCACCAATGCCACAAACCACTATGTAAGACAAGCAAATATGTACAGCATGGTCAAAAATCCTTTAGTACAAAGGGCAAAACCTATTTACTAAAGGAATTTTACAATTGCTCATCTGATTATGTCGTCTATGGCCTTACTTGCCCCTGTGGGTTAATCTATGTGGGTCGAACAATCTGAGCCCTCAGGCAAAGATTCGGTGAACACAGATGGTTCATTAAGGGTGGCACAGACCCACACAGTGTCCCAAGGCTTTTCTTAGAAGTCCACCACAAATCCACCAGGGGACTCAAAGTATGGGTCATCGAACAGATCAGTGATTCAAAAAACTGTGTGCCAGAGAGACCTATTGGATATACAGTTTAGATGTCCTCTCACCAGGGGTTTCAACAGCCAATATACCTTAAACTTTATATTCTACATTTTACTATTGCCTTGTTTAGATTCATCTAAAGTTGACTATATCTGTTCTATACTATAGGCCCATATTATAATTTATTATGTTACATTATTTATTATCATCCATTTCATTTAATCATATTTATAAATTTTTTAGGTTGGTCATCCTTTTTCTCTTATGTGGTGGCAGGTACGTAAGTATGCCCTCCCCCCCAATAATACCCCCCTAAAAAAACACTACTTTATTAATATATATATTATATAATATAATATTATACTATAGGGCGAATCTGGCATGTGTTCATGTGTTGCCACTCTCACACATGCAATGTCGCATTCCTATGACCATTTTTTAAAACCTTATCACCCCTTTCTCATCCCATTAATTTTACCTCACGTTATTAATTCCATTTATTTAATTTATTTCACAACACCACATCCCACCTTTTCCCAGCCCCTGCTATATGTACAAATGTAATCAGTTATCATTTGTACCACCTTCAATACAGATAAACTCCACTAATGTCCCCCCCCCCAGTAATAATATACCCCACATTGTATATTATTATATATCTATATATATTTAAACACACAATATATATTGACTTGAATTTGTCACCCTACCTCTAATCCCATCCCTTGATAGTTATATATAGCATTATACATGATCATTCGGTATTTAGTTATTTTTCTATGACCATCCTGTTTCGCATATCACTTAGTCCTTAAATATATATCAATGCAGATCCTACCCATCCTTCCTATAGGTTTGTCTTCCCTTTCTTCATGTTATTCTTGCTGTTTGTTTCGTTGGTGGGGAAAAAATGAATGCGTGCTATGGTGTCCCTGGGTAGATGAGCAGGAATATGTTTAGGTTTCGGTAACCTGTGTATCCGGTCTATTAACAAATTCTCCAAGGGGAGGTCAGGAAGTGCTGCCTTCATCACATCCATGAATTAGGACTTCAGGTCAGGATTTTCGATCGCTTCAGGAATTCCACAAATTTTAACATTGTTTCGCTCTTCCAGGTCTGCGATTTTAGATTTCATCCATGATATTTCGTCTTCATGGGTATTGTGAGCTTCAATAAGCTCCTTGAACATAGAGGCAAATTCGCCCATCTTGTTCTCTAAATGGGTCACTCGTTCTCCAATTGCATTCA
This sequence comes from Lithobates pipiens, assembly GCF_037356315.1. NCBI lineage: Eukaryota > Metazoa > Chordata > Amphibia > Anura > Ranidae > Lithobates > Lithobates pipiens. The sequence goes on from NW_027507748.1 coordinate 329,542,609, forward strand.
CTTCTGATTTAAATTGCTTTGCATAATGTCATACATGGAGTGTAAAGAGTAAAGAGTAAAGAGTTTACAACCACTTTAAGCGATATTTTGACTTATGACTATATTGAATTGTATTGTAACTGTACTGTTTGCCTAATGTTGTAAAGCGCTGCAGAAACTGTTGGCAATTTATAAATTCTGTATGATAATATTAATAATAACACTGCCCAAGAAGTATATTTAGCATGCATTATATCCTATCACAACTTACAATAGATGCCCTAGTCATGATTTGCTAACATAATCCAAAATAAGTACAGAATTACCTAAAAAAGATAAAATGTGTTTTTAACGGAGAATCTAGCATGGATGGCAGATAAAAACCAAGTTGGCCCAAGGAATAAAGAAAAATCTGCACTATTTAGGATAACAAGAAAATCAAAGAAATATGTCTGTGCAGGATCTGATGAACTGTTAAGTGCATTAACTTTTCTAAAAGAGCATTTCCACATCTTGTTTACTGCTACTGAGAAAGGTAATGAGCAGCAATGGTTTTATCTGCAATAGCTTCTCCAGAGTTAACAGGCTGCTGACCTCTGGCCCTATCCAGGAGCAAATGAATCACACAGATATCCGTGCAGAGAACTTAAAGCTTTGCAGAGGGAAGCTGCCCTGCTCCCTTACACAAGGACAAATGACCAAATGCCTAGCTGCCAAATTATTTTTAATAACCCCTGCAAGGTAGAAAATAAAATCCACTGCAGAACAAGACAGCAGCTGGCTGACTCCTTGCTTGCAGCATTGGCACATGATCCATAATACTGAAAAGGCAGCAACCACATCTTCTATAATCTCTTCAACACAGACAACCAGCTCAGGAACCTATGTCTCGTCCCTGGAGATGAAGAACTCCGACATGTCATCTCCATCTAATATGCAGACACAGACTTTTCATCTCCTCCTAATAAACTGTCATCAGGGAGTGATAAATAATACTTACAAACAGACACATCAGCACACACCTCTCAGCTCCTCTTAATGTGAAAACATCAGTGTCAAGAGCCTCATGCCTTCAATAACCATGAATTAGATGTATGTACACTCACCCACACTGACCTATTACAAAGTCACTGAAGGCATTTCATACTAATGTTTGAGAATTGGAAATCAAGCCTAGTTTTCACGACCTTGTGGATCTTAATCACCATACAAGACAAATAAAAACAAGCAGTTTATTTGAATACAATAAAGCATTGAAAAACCCCTTCATAACCTGTGGGGTTTATACATGGTTGAGCATTATATACAAATAGTGATCATGACTGCAAACTCAGTGTATACTGTATAGTGGCATAGAAGATTAGCTGGGGACATCCATTACACATATAAATAAGAAACGTTAACTTGCTTGACTTTTGGGTGATGCAATTTGACCCCGATATTGTCCCCTCCCGCCTTATGAGAAATTCACAAATGGAGAGATGAAAGCAAAAGCTTATACACAATTCAGGGTCCTTGTATACCACTGATATTGGCAAACCTATTTGACTTGTACTGGTATTATCTTTTATTTGCATATATAAATCTTATCTTAAAGTAAACCTGTCAGTGTATCCTTACTAAACTGATAGTATAAATGAAATGGGATGTAGTGATACCTGTAGGTACATACAGATTTCTTACTAAGTGACCCAGGAGCTCCAAAACCCAAGGCCTCTGTTGGTATGGGAGGGCACCAATTACACTGTTGGACCAATAGTGAAAATAATAATAATAATAATGAAACACAGGAGGAAGATGGGGGAACCCATAGTTTGCTTTCACAGCTCAGGAAAGGAATTGCATAAACTGTCTTCCAAAGTTTCAGGTCTTCCAAGAGGATCAGGAAGAATTTTGCAGATATATGCAGGCACTTCTGTGTGTCTGAATTTCATTTATGTTACCAGTTTACACAGTTTATATGATAGGTTTACTTTAAAGAATACCTCTGTTAAACTGTGCTCAGTAAAGAGGAGTCTTGTCTTCTATATAAAAACTTCATGTACCCGTTACCTTAATCTTCTTGGTGTCATATCTTCACATATTTCCATAGAAATGCAGCACTGTACCCTCAGCCACTTAACATGGAGTAACCCTTTAAGAATAACCACTACAAATCGGTTAAGAGCTCCCAGTCTCCCAAGAGAAGCAGAGCTATGCCTTCCATAATCACAGTTATATGTACAGCCATAAATATATACAGGCAACTACTGTTGTGAATCCATTTATAAACCCCATCCTTGTCCTCTTGGGATAGTTAAGAGAAGCCCTTTTAAAAACTGCATTATGAAAGGTGACTGAACTGAGTTTGATTTTGGCCCCAAAAATAAACATATCCGATTGGCACATCCCTCTTCCAAAGGGTAAAGGCTAAGTGGTTGCCATCCACGTGATAATGGATGCTATCTGGCATCACATGATTCCAAGTATTCCAGGGCGATTTCATAGCAGAAGCGATATTGGTCCTGAAGAGAAAGACAAAGGGTTTCATATTTAGTGGTATTGTAGTTAAAACATAATTTTACCATCACATATATGAAATTTTTTGTTACTTTTTGATTTGCTTGCAGTGCCTAAATCATTGCATAACAAGATGATTTACACTAATGCAGTACCATCAGCACTCCTCAAAGTGACAAAGTGAAAATAATATGCAATAGTATAGGTTTATGAGAGACACTAGCTTCCATTATCTCACCTCTACCCCCTTCTTACTAGTAGATAAAAATATCCAAACTCCTCTTGATCACTTGCACTGTTAACAACTTTACCGCAACAATCATAGACAAGAGAGACTACAGGTTTTCTTTAGTCCCTTCCATGTCCATCGGGTATATCAGAATCCAACTCAGGTAGTGGAACTCGAGAAGAAGCCTGGCCTTTTTGGACAGTAATGACTGTATAAAAACTGTTAATTGTCTAAGAAATGGGGATATAGTGGCAGGAAAATTAGCTTTTTTCAGGTGGGTTGCTTGTTGCGTACTTTAAATATAACTAAAATCGGATGCAGAGCCCGGGTCCTGCTTCAATGCAAGGGAAGCAGCATCCCTCTGAGGTTGAGTGTTGTACGGCCTTTCAGCAGAGCAAATATTTGCCTGAACTTCTGCTGTTGCTCCCTTTAGACTTACTTCTATCATAGTTACAAGTGAGGATAATCCTCTGTGGGGTACTCAAAGTAGGGTGTGGAATATAGAGAAGGCACATTCGGAAGGAGAACACCCATGTGGAGACCATTCTGTATAAAAGTACCCATGTCAAAAAGGGTGGAAGGAATCGCCTGAGTAAGGGTATAAGGAGCTCTACATGGAAATGGTGGTAAAGTGTGCAACCTTTGGTGTGATTTGTTTTATGGTCATCCAACTGAGATTAAGTGGTTGAATATTGGGATTGAGTTTGAAACGTTTACACTGTAAAATGAATACATTCCAAACATGCCCCAATTTTTACAGTAGCGGTCAGAAATACAGGGCCACCCTATCTTACCTTGTCAACAAGGTAAGGTCCCTGTGCAGGCTTCGCTTGTAATGGTGGGCATACTCCTCAAGAGGTCTTCAGGGTCTGGGTTCCATAGGAATGGACTACAGCCCTGGACCTTTAAAGCACCTTGCAGCTGACTACATTGCATGCATTGAACTAAGTGTCAAGGTAAGCATCTGTGCAGGATCCAGTGCTCAAACAGCGTGGGGTTCGGGTATGGTTCTGAAGATTTTAACAAGGTTGCACTGACCTGGATGCCCTGCTTCCATTGTGATATTTAGAAGACCCTGAGGAGTGGATTGAAGAATCAGAAGTTAAAATAATAAACCAGTTAAGCTAAGAATGACTACTCTGCAAGGGAGAAGAGGGCCACTTTAGGGGCACTAGCGAAAAACTGAAGAGTCAGAGTGGAGTAGGGTTATAAGGGAGGTGTCTGGTGGGGGCATGTCCTCGAAAGCTTTGCCAGTGTCCAATCACCTGAAGGTACACGCTTATAACCCAGGAAGTATGAATACTTAGCCTGTTTCCTGTACTGTACAATTGAGATAAAAGTTTTGCTTGTTGTTCTGCTTTTAATGGACAGAAGCTGGCTGACACTGATAAGAAGAAGCAAAGACAAACCAAGATAAAACTCCTGACCCTTGCAATTTGAGCAATTTTGAGTATTTACCCCACAATGAAAAGCAGGATGAGATAGTATAAGTGCCCACAACACAGCTGTTGGTGATGCAGCACCTAATTCTCCAGTGCTTCAACCCCCCTTCTGGGTAATTGCAGGACAAATGGCAATAGTGTGCCATGCTCATATGGGGCAAGCCTCAGGCTTTCCATAGTCGCAGGCCTGGATAACATTCTGGATAACAAACACAGTAAAAGCACTAGAGTGCACGAAATGCACAACCCACATTATACTACATTATATAGGACAGGGATCAGCATCACACAAGAGGCTGTGTCTTGGCCCCCGAACCTGTAAAGCAATCTGCAGTCAACAAACTAGAACACAAGGGGGTCAGTTTATACAAAGTTTACTGTACAAATATCTCAAGCAATCGCTCAGCTCTCGCAGATAATCCCATACCTTACCTAATACTTTAATTTCCTACGATAGTCAGCTTCATCCAATGTACTCTAAGGTGGTATTTTCCTAAAATATCTTAATGAAAATTGAAAATATTGCATTATAGGCACTAGATGAAGCTTACGCTCGTAGGAAATAAATGATTTAGGCAAAATATGTGATTTTTTTTGTGACCGCTTGTCACAAGTGAATGCTTGCGACATTTGCACAGATTTTTTTTTATATAGAGGTTGAGTAGGCACTGCAAGCAGAGCCCCGTGCCCTAGGGTCAAATTACAGGTTAGCTTAGCAAACTTCGATCTGGCAGAATTAGTAAAAACTGAAGCATGATGGCAGTGAGGGTGATTGCCCAACTGCTTTTTTTGTTTGCCAGAGTTCAATTTATCCTAAGGCAGCAGTATAACCTAATTTTTTCTCAAATACATCTGATCCTGTGTCCCATAGGGCTCCTTCACATGTGCAGCCTGTGATGAGGTGTTATGCTGCCTTCCTTACTGGTTGATTTAACCCTGTAAATATCATATTACTGCGCATCATAGATTTGTGTTTGCATTCGGCGACAGTCACACCCATGCTGTTTCATTTTTGCCATGTGTACAACCCTGAGCGGCTGCATGCCCAGGTTCAGGTGGGCAGTAAAACAGCAGCTCAACTGCCTGGCTCCTTAACCACATGTGTTATCGAAGCCTTAATGAATGGTAAAGAAAGATTTGTGAGCACTTTTTGTTCTTTGAAACGAAGAAATTATATGTCAATTTTAACATGTCTTCTATTGACAAGATTAAAACCCCTTATCCAGTCAAAGAAAAGGTTGTTAGGCCTCTTGCACATGATACTCCTGTGTGAGCATCTACTTTTTCAGCCTTCTTTTGTATGTATTTGCACATGTTTATGGCCATTTTCACGTATATGTGTTTGCGCAAAATGCGAAAACATATTCGTGCTCTGCACAATGTGTAAATAGCCATTTGTGAGCATTTGCATATTTGAGCACATGAGGCGTAAACTACTGATCAAAAAATCAGATTTTCCCATATATATATATATATATATATATATATATATATATATATATATATATATATATATATATATATTTTTTTTTTTTTTTTTTTTTTTTTTTATTGAAGAATGCCAGGCGCTTGTTTATGCGCCTGTGTGCATAGGTACATTACAAGGGGTTGCTTTGAATCCCAAAATGTTGGTATATTGCCATAGTTAGGTGTTACTATAGCATATGTTTTTAATATAAATATGTACAATCACTGATATTTATTATCATTGTTAGTATGATATTGCATAATGAGTATTACAAGAAGCACAGAACTTTCATTTTAAATATTTAAAATGAATGACAAGTTTGTCTCAAAGAGGTATTAAACCCCTTCAAAAATAAAAACTACTGCAGTTTACCAACCCTTACAATGCGGTGGTTTAATTTTTTTAAGCTTTTTTCCTTATTTTTTTCTGGTGATCAATCCAGTAACACTTCCTGCCTTAAGGTATCTCCACTCTGGATGAAGGAGAAAAGGAGACATTTCTGGACAGCAGTATTGTCAGTCTGTGGACAGGGTAGTGTTATGCCGCATACACACGATCAAACAATCCGGTGGAAAAGTCCGGCGGACTCAAGTCTGCCGGACAATCCTCCTGTGTGTAGGCTCCGGCTGACTTTTTTACCCAAAAGTCCGGCGGACTAAGAAAGTAGTTTTGCACACCAATCTGTCCGTCAGACTCGCATTTCGGTGGACAGTACGGCCGTGTGTGTGCCAGTCCGCCGTTCTTTTGAAATGAACAGACTTTTCCCGCCCGGAGAAAAGTCTGCTCATTTTGAGCGCGGCTCTAGGTAGCCGGGGTCAGTGAAGGAGGCGTCACTGGCCTCGTCACCTGGTATGGACTTAAAGGGGAATCCCTACACCGAAAAATCGGCGTGGCGGTCCCCCCCCAGGTCCATATCAGACCCTTATCCAAGCACGCTACCCAGCCGGCCAGGAAAGGGGGTGGGGACGAGCGAGCGCCCCCCTCCTGAGCCGTACCAGGCCGCGTGCCCTCAACTTGGGGGGTGCCTTGGGGAAGGCGGGGACGTGCGCCCCCCCCACCCCAAAGCACCTTGTCCCCATGTTGATGAGGACAAGGGCCTCTTCCCAACAACCCTGGCCATTGGTTGTCGGGGTCTGCAGGCGGGGGGCTTATTGGAATCCATGGGCCCCCACCCTATGTGAATGAGTAGGGGTACAATGTACCCCTACCCATTCACCTGTGAAAAAAGTAAAAAAAAAAAAAACACAACACACATGGGTTAAAATAGTTTATTGCACAGCTCCGGGGGTCTTCTTCTGTCTTCGGGGGTCTTCTCGCCGGACTCCTCCGCTATCTTCTGCTCTTTTGCTAGCTCTTTCACTAGCGGAGCCCGCCTTTCTTCTTCGCCGCCGCCCTCTTCTTCCGACTTCGAGGGTCTTGTCCCCCTCTTCGGGGGTCTTGTCCCCCTCTTCGGTTCTTCTTGCCGGCCTTCTGTTGCCGCTGTCACTGTCTTCTGTTCTTCTCTTCTGGAGATGCTGCCTCGTCGCTGTCTCCGGTCACTATGACAGGACACGCGGCGTGCGGCGACTTATATAGGGACATCACCGGATGATGTCCCTGCCCATTATGATGTCACAGTCCCAGAGGATGCTGGTGTCCTGTCATAGTGACCGGAGACAGCGTCAAGGCAACATATCCAGAAGAGACGAACAGAAGACGGCGGCAGCGCGACAGAAGACCACCGCTTGCAAAAGAGCTAGAAGAAGGCGCGGTGGCCCGGCAAGAAGAACCGAAGGTGGGACAAGACCCCCGAAGAGGGGGACAAGACCCTCGAAGTCGGAAGAAGAGGGCAGCGGTGAAGAAGAAAGCCGGGCTCCTCCGCTAGTGAAAGAGCTAGCAAAAGAGCAGAAGATAGAGGAGGAGTCCGGCGAGTAGACCCCCGAAGACGGAAGAAGACCCCCGGAGCTGTGCAATAAACTATTTTAACCCTTGTGTGTTGCTTTTTTCAAAGGTGAATGGGTAGGGGTACATTGTACCCCATACTCATTCACATAGGGTGGGGGGACGGGATCCGGGGACGGATTCCGATAAGGCCCCCGCCCGCAGACCCCGACAACCAATGGCCAGGGTTGTCGGAAAGAGGCCCTTGTCCTCATCAACATGGGGACAAGGTGCTTTGGGGTGGTATGGCTCAGAAGGGGGGGGGGCGCTCGCTCGTCCCCACCCCCTTTCCTGGCCGGCCAGGTAGCGTGTTCGGATAAGGGTCTGATATGGACCTGGGGGGGACCCCCACGCCGATTTTTCGATGCAGGGATTCCCCTTTAAATCCATACCAGGTGATGGGGCCAGCAACGCCTCCTTCGCTGGCCTTGGCTACCTGGAGCCGCGCTCAGAATTAGCGGACTTTCCTCCATGTGTGTGGGTGAGTCCGTTCATTTCAAAAGTACGTCGGACTTAGTCCGCCGTACTTAATCTGCCGCAAAAGTACCAAGTGTGGGCAGGTAGCTCGTTCGGAAAGTCCGCCAGACTAAGCCTGCCGGATAGTGTGCTACGTGTGTACGCGACATTAGAAATACCATGAAGTTAAGATTGACTTGGCAAATTAAAGCTTAATTCCAACTAACATTTTTATGCAATCACAGGACCAGCTTTTTTCCTTTGAGGCTAAAGGTTTTACCCGTCAACCCTTTAACTGACACTTTTGCTGAACAGCTAGATCTGTTAAAGGAAGATGAAAAATGTCAGCCTTACCTGCCCAGTCCCTAGGTGAAAATAAAGAAACCCCAAAAACTGAATGCAGCTGCATCTAAGGATTAGTAAACTGCAATCATATACATTTTTTGATTTGGCTTTCAAGCTGCTTTAAAATTTGTGTCTCTTTGTATATACAGTATTTGTGTTAATATTAAAAATATTATTTTCTTTGCCGTACCAAAGATTCTACCATATTTGGTTTAACATTTCTTAGACTTTTCACTGCGTAGAAGACATCGACCACACTGTGGCATCGGATCATCTCACAGAGCATGGCACAGGCACAAAATGTTCCACTTCGACCACCACCATTTCTGCAGTGAATACAAGAGAACAAAATGAGCAGTTCTGGCACAAAAACAAATGACTTGAGCAGTGCAGCACATTTCACTTTACTTACAAGCAATGCACAAGTAGTCTATGTTCTCTGTTCTGTTCCTGCCATTGCTCTACCATGGAAAGTAATTGTAAGAAGGATCTTTTAGTGTCTGGAGTGTCTCTGTAAGGGGACCAGCGTAGATACTGGAAATGTTTAACCAGCAGATGTTCTTCCTGAAACAGTGCATGCAGTAAAAGTAAATGCTAGTGATAATACAACGCTAAAACATCATTTAATATTTGGTGACAAAAGGCATTTTTGAATGACACAAGATACTGAGGCACAGGGAAACATTGCAAAACCCTTTGGCTAATTATATTTTGCACATTTTTGCATCAGAAAATTACATGCTAACCAAATAAAACTGGAAAATATTTGATATGCTTGATTAAAACAAGCAATAACAGAACATGTGACTATAATGAGGCCCAAACTGTCTAGCTACATCCAGACAGCAAACGTATTTAAAAATATAGTTCATTGGGGTTGATTTACTAAAGGCAAATCCACTTTGCACTACAAGTGCAATTGGAAATGCAGTCATCGTAGACCTGAGGGGGACATGCAATGAAAATAAAAAACAGTATTTTTGTTTGTACATGATTGGATGATTGAAATCAGCAGAGCTTCCCCTCATTTAAGATCTTCCCCTCAGAGCACTTGTAGTGCAAAGTGGATTTGCCTTTAGTAAATAACCACCATTGCGTCTTTAAAGTTCATCTGTGTCCAGACAATAGACATAAAGTTATTTAGGTTTTCTTACCCAGCAGTAAAAGAGCATTGATACAAGCTGTTCTTGACCTCTCTAGCCCTAGATCCTCAGAGGTCACGACAATTAAAGTCAGTTTTAGTTGGTTACTGTGAAATTTATCCATGCAGTGGGATTCATATCATTCACAGACAAAGTCTTTGATTGTAGACAAAAGAAAGAACCAGTGGCACACCCACAAACAGTTCCGGACACGAGCCAAGGGTAAAAACACCAGCAACAGAAAACGGGGAAGAATAAAGGTAAGCCTCAGCTGTAACTACACTGCAGCCTGGAAGACCTTGCGGCCAAGGCTACCATCCGCTGATACTACCACATTTACCCTGTAAAGTTATGAACTGAAGGCCAGGTTGTGACTTTACAGACTTGTATAATTGAGGCCTGATGAGGAAAAGTCCAAGAGGAAAAGGTGGTCTGATGTATGGCACAAGCTTAAGAGATAATCTGCCAATTACTGTATGGTGCAGATGGTTGAAGAAGATTCTGACAGTCCCTTAGCCAGACCATCAACAACAAATAGTCCATCCGAAGAAAGAAAGAAGTGGACTGTAGGTAGACTCTTATAGCTCTGACCACATTCAAGGTGTGCAAGACCAACTCCTTAAAGTGGAGCTCAACCCAAAAGATGGAAGTATGGCTTTAAGCACTCCTCCCCCCTCCCTGCCACATTTGACATGTAATTATTTTTTTCTTTTGGGTGGGGGGGGGGGGGGGGGCGGTTACCTAGTTTTAACAGGTACAGTATCTCACAAAAGTGAGTACACCCCTCACATTTTTGTAAATATTTTATGTCTTTTCATATGACAACACTGAAGAAATGACACTTTGCTACAGTGTAGTGAATGTGCAGCTTGTATAACAGTGTACATTTGCTGCCCCCTTAAAATAACTCAACACACAACCATTAAGGTCTAAACTGCTAGCAACAAAAGTGAGTACACCCCCTAAGTGAAAATGTCCAAATTCGGCCCAAAGTGTCAATATTTTTTGTGGCCACCATTATTTTCCAGCACTGCCTTAACCCTCTTGGGCATGGAGTTCACCAGAGCTTCACAGGTTGCCACTGGAGTCCTCTTCCACTCCTCCATGATGACATCACAGAGCTGGTGGATGTTAGAGACCTTGCACTCCTCTACCTTCCATTTGAGGATGCCCCACATGTTTAATAGGGTTTAGGTCTAAAGACATGCTTGGCCAGTCTATCACCTTTATCCTCAGCTTCTTTAGCAAGGCAGTTGTTGTCTTGGAGGTGTGTTTGGGGTCATTATCATGTTGGAATACTGCCCTGCAGTCCAGTCTCCGAAGGGAGGGGGGTCATGCTCTGCTTCAGTATGTCACAGTACATGTTGGTTCCCTCAATGAACTGTAGCTCCCCAGTGCTGGCAGCACTAATGCAGCCCCAGACCATGACACTCTCGCCACTGTGCTTGACTGTTGGCAAGACACACTTGTCTTTGTACTCCTCACCTGGTTGCCACCACACACACTTGACACCATCTGAACCAAATAAGTTCATCTTGGTCTCATCAGACCACAGGACATGATTTCAGTAATCCATGTTGTTAGTATACTTGTCTTTAGCAAACTGTGAGCTTTCTGCATCATCTTTAGAAAGGGTTTCCTTCTGGGACGACAGCCATGCAGACCAATTTGATGCAGTGTGTGGTGTGTGGTCTGAGCCCCTGTCTATTTCCCAAAGACAAACTCTGGATATGATGCTGAGCATATGCATGCAACTTCTTTGGTCGAGTGGAACCTGTCCTGTTAAACTGCTGTATGGGCTTGGCCACCATTCTGTAGCTCAGTTTCGGGGTCTGGGCAATATTCATATAGCCTAGACCATCTTTATGTAGAGCAATAATTCTTTTTTTCAGATGCTCAGAGTTCTTTGCCATGAGGTGCCATGTTGAACTTCCAGTGACCAGTATGAAAGAGTGAGATTGATAACACCATGTTTAACAAACCTACTCCCCATTCACACCTGAGACCTTGCAACACTTATGAGTCTCATGACACTGGGGAGGGAAAATGGCTAATTTGGCCCAATTTGGACATTTTCACTTAGGGGTGTACTCACTTTTGTTGAGAGCAGTTTAGACATTAATGGCTGAGTGTTGAGTTATTTTGAGGGGACAACACATTTACACTGTTATACAAGCTGTACACTCACTACTTTGCATTGTAGCAAAGTGTAATTTCTTCAGTGTTGTCACATGAAAAGATATAATAAAATATTTACAAAAATGTAGTGTACTTACGTTTGTGAGATACTGTACCCGCTCCCACTTATGTAATCCAAGAAAAAGTTCTCCCCCCTTCCTCCCTGCAGTCTTCTGGGACAAGTTACAGGTCCCAGAAGTCTGCTGGTCTATTAAGCAGGTGCAGTGCAACATGTGCATGCGCAGTACGAACACGGCTGTGAGTCTCAAAGTTGTCACAGCCGGGTGCCCACAGTTGAAATGCAGACGCTAGGGAGAGGAGAGGGACAGAAACAATGGTTTGGTTTACCACATTGCTGGATCCTGGGACAGGTGGGTGTGTATTTATTAAAAGTCAGCAGCTTCACTTTTTGTAGCTGCTAACTTTTAATAAATACAGAAATAACTAGAGCACCGCTTTAAGGTGACTAGGAGCTGGACACAGAAGAAAGCACAATATTATTATTATTATTTTTTCATCTTAAAATGAATAGAGACTACATCTGGTAGTAAAGCAAGCTGAGGTCTTAGCCCTTGTACACACGGTCGGAGAATCCGTCGGAATGTGTCCTATCGGACCGTGTTGTTGGATAATCCGACTGTGTGTGGTATGCATCAGACTGATTCCGTCGGAATATCCGTCGGACCCAATTTTCCAACTTGTTGGAAATATTTTCCGACCAACTGGTTCGATCGGACATACTCCGATCATGTGTAGAGAATTTTGATCGGACCAAGTGCCACACATGTTTAGATCAAATTCCTACATCAAAGCTATTGGCTACTAGCCTGAACGTAGTCCCATCGTAACGAAATTACGTCATCACATTCTGAATGATGGGATTTTTCGACAACTTAGTCCGACCGTGTGTATGCAACAGTTTCGGACAAGATCCGACGGACAAAATCCGACGGACAAGATCCGACGGATTTGGTTGTCGAAATCTCCGACCGTGTGTACAAGGGCTTAGGGCTACTTTGTCCCTATGTACAAGGGGTGCTCACAAGATGCTTGTCTGGCCAAAATTATGCAAATCAAAAAGGCCAGCTTTTGGGATAATGTCAGCAAAGGGATTTCTAAAATATTTTCAAATGGAAGATGCTGTAGAACTGAGAGAGCCAAATTGACATTGCACAAAGCCAGGGCATTCTGTCCTGGAAAAATCACACAAATGATCCCTTCTATGAAAATGCAACTAGCCAAAGGGCATTGAAATCAAATAGCCAAAGCCAAAAACTGTAACTTAATCGTACCTTGCGCCAGATGTCGATCAACACCTCGTTGCAAAATAGAGAAAATTATGTTGACAGAAAAAGACCCAGGAAGCAGCTCTGAAGACCTTTATCACAAAATTCATATAATTTCCAAGTGTAATGATAAATCCTTCGCAAAGTGGACTTGAACGTTTTTAACTTATTAAGAGTTGCAGACTCCTACAATCTCGCCCTTCAGTACCTGGTCTTCAAAGGCCACGGAGTGAAAACCAATAACTGGGAAGCTAAATGGAAGACTGGATCTGACGATAGAATATCTCAATAATCTAGCAGACATCAGGGAGTGCTTGCCAGAAGACAAACCCGATCTGTGTACCACACTCATCTTTTTCAGCTCGATCCTGCTACTGGTAGGCATGCATAAATTAAATTGAAAAAGACGTCCATCACTACTGCAAGTAGTTTTTCTTACTTGCAACTGGAGAAACTATGAGAATTAAAATCCAGTCTGTGTCAATCAGCTTGGTAGCAGAGAAAGAACAATAGCAGAATAAATATGACTTTAAGAGCTACTATGTCATTGGTCACTTTTGTTTCACCTAGTGTCTAACTCCAATAGATTAGATGGCAATATAATCCACTTGTTCTGTTTCTACATTCTAAGGCTGAGTTTATCAGTGAACGAAGGGAAATCATTCTCCGTCTTAAATAAAACTATTCTTATTTCTGTAAGGGCGCATAAATCCTCATTTTTTAAAACATCAAATGTCTTTAACCGCTGGTCTTCCCCACCCAGAGCCAAATTATTTCCTGGCAGGTGAAATGCCTGGGAGGAATTTCAAAATGAACTGGACCAAAAAGTCACTGTAGCTATAAGCTGTAATTCACACTTACTATGCCATGGAGCAATGCAACACAAAGCAATAACTTCTTCAAATGCTTGTGTGTTTTAATCCATTTGACTCAACATATACTGTCTAGTCGAGTCTGGGAGGTACTAGGTAGACATGAGGAATAAGTACTAAGTGCCCTATTGTAATGCCTGTGCATATAGCTACTTTGAGACTTCAATACACAGAAATAGATGGAAATATTTAAAGTAATACTAAAGCTTCATTTTTCTTAAAATTAAAATAACAAACCCCGATCCATCTATTCTTGGGTCCCCCACCAGCTCTCCTGACTCCACCTCTTCAGCGAGTGCCCCCATATAAAGCAGCTTTTTTTGGGGGGCACTTGTGCGGGTTCGCTCCTGAGTTGCCCTGTCTGAGTCTATTTACACAGACAGGGCAGCTCTGCCCAATGACACCCCCCCCCCCCCAACCTCTCCGTTTTGTCACAGAATCTGATTGACAACAGTGGTAGTCAATGGCTCCCACTGCTATCAATCTGCCCACTGAGAAGGCAGAGAGAGACACTGCTATTGTGCACATCGCTGGATCGTGATTGGGCTCAGGTTTGTATAAGGGGGGATCCTCTGGCGAAGAAAGGTTTTTCACAGCCACTTTAAAAGCTGAAGAGGGTAGGCAGTTTTTTTCTTCTATTTTGTTTCTTTGTTACACAGTAAAACATTGGATTGAGAGTAACTTGTCTGAGTGTTTTGTAAGATAAGCAAATTGTATTTATACATTTTGACTTGATTAACAAGTGATGCCTTGATATTCGAGTAGCATCACAGTGTAGCACTATGGTTACATTTAATGGTACAACATTTAGCAACCCACATGGTTACTGATTAAAACAGGCACATCTAAGTATGCAAGCATCTGGGGTAAAGCTGTCCACATAAACCATCCTCCACACAGCCATCGATTTTATTCCTTCCATGCTACTTTACACAAGCGCTTCAAGCCTCGCTTTCAGATCGCTCTACTGCAGGCTTCCTGGTCACGATTGCAGACTTGGTAGCGCAGAGGATGGTCTATGTCAGTGATGGCGAACCTTGGCACCCCAGATGATTTGGAACTACATTTCCCATGATGCTCATGCACTCTGCAGTGTAGTTGAGCATCATGGGAAATGTAGTTCCAAAACATCTGGGGTGCCAAGGTTTGCCATCACTGGTCTATGTGGACAGCTTCACCCCAGATACCTGCATACTTAGATGTGCCTCTTTTAATCATCAACCATGTGAGTTGCAAAATATTGTACCTTCATTAAATGTAACCATATTGCTACACTTAGAGGCGCCTCACTTCTCTTTTATACTCTGTAATTTTATGGTTACACAATCTATTACATTGCTATAATCTTTTTATATAGACTATAAACTGAAGAACGTATTAATAAATGGTTGTGGAACGAATCATCTGAGCTTCCATTATTTGTTATGGGGAAATTTGCTTTGATATATGAGTGCTTTGGATTACAAGCATGTTTCTGGAACAAATTATGCTTGTAATCCAAGGTTTTTACTGTATATTGCTCTATTGACGTTACCCTATAATAGTAGCAAGCAGTTAATTAAAGCAAACTAAATGGTTTTGGGTCCTTTTAAGAATACATTTTTAAACTGTTTGTACTACAAATAGAAAAACTTTTTTTTTACAAAAGAAAAAAAATATGGGGTACTCCCATAACACTGGTGTAATAGAACATTGTGAGTTTTCTAAAGAGAGCTCAGCAGAAGTTAAACATGGGAAAAGGAGCCACTAGCTGGCTACAAATATGGAAGTATGAAATGTTCATATAAATAATCACTTGACAAAATAGATTTTTAATTTTATCTTATAGTCCTGAGCATAATAGCAACAGCAAGTATAAATTCTTTGAGGTCTATCTATAAAAATACGCATTGCGACTGTCTCAACATATGTGCAAGTGTAATGAACAGTGCATGTAATGCTTTTATTATTTGTGTAATAGTTTCCTTGTTGCTTTTTTCTGACATTCTTAGCATACGATCCTATGGAGAAAGCAGCCTAACACTATAGGGTAAGAACATTTAACCAGCATTGTCAGGAAACAGTGAGGGACACTTCTGCACTCTATACAGTCTATGGATATTCCTATTCGAACTGCTGAATTAATGGGTGTTCAGTCAATCGAAACTCTCAGCTGACGTGTGCAGCAAATTATTTATTATTACTACTGGCAAATGTGACCATTTACTCCAGGTTGTTAGCGGCCAACACCTACCAGCGTTCTAACAACCAGTGACTCATCCCACCTGACACATTCAGCTGTCAGCTGGGGATTCAAACTATTATTATTATTATTATTAAGGTACTTATATAGCGCCGTCAATTTATGCAGCGCTTTACATATACATTGTACATTCACATCAGTCCCTACCCTCAAGGAGCTTACAATCTAAGGTCCCTAACTCACATTCATATACTAGGGCCAATTTAGACAGAAGCCAATTAACCTACCAATATGTCTTTGGAGTGTGGGAGGAAACTGGAGGAAACCCACGCAGGCACAGGGAGAACATGCAAACTTCAGGCAGGTAGTGTCAAGTTTGGGGTTCAAACCAGCGATCCTTTTTACTGCTAGGTGAGAGTGCTACCCAGTGTGTCGGCATATTAAAAAAAAAACTGTATGAGGTTCCCCCCTATATGTATACCAGGCCCTTTAGATCTGAATTTAACGGGGGCACCAAGAAAAAAAAAACAGCATGGGGCCCATTCCAAATTCTCAAAAGGTTTGGTATGGATTTTAAGAGGGAATCTCATGCAAAAAAACAAGCAGAAAAAAGTGTGAGACCCCCACCCTCAGACTCATACCAAACCCTTATCCGAGCATGCAGCCTTGGTGGCCAGGAAAGAGAGGGGCTGAGCAGTCTAATAACTATTAGACTGCTTTCACAGTGATCTGTGGGTGTAGCACAGTGCAGAATGTACAGCTGGCCCTTCAGGGGCACTGTGCCTAGTGATATCGCTTGACTGTTTCTCCTTACTGTATTGAGCCCCTTATGAGACTGCTTTCACACTGTCACATTGCACCTGCGACTTTCCTGCAAGTTAGCTGCACTGAGCTATAGACTTCTATTATATCCTGCGGGTTGTTTGCGCTTTCTGGAAGCACATCAAAACTTCTTAATGTATCAGTTATGGTGCGCTTTCACAAAGTGCACCACAGCCACAAGATATAATAGTAGTCTGTGGCAAAGCAGAGCTAACTTGCAGGTAAACTGCAGCACATCAGTGGGAAAGAAGCCTTATATGGGGCTCAAGACAGTAAGGAGAAACAACCAAGTGATATTAGTAGGCACAGTGACCCCTTGGGGCCGGCCGCACATGCATATGGACACAAACTGCTATTTCTTCAAAATAACAAAAGACCAGTTTCCTTTCCTGAAGTTGCACGCTCAGGGGAAACGCATTGGGTGGAGCTGTTCTGTGACATCATCACGCACGCAGCGGTGCTGTGCCTACAGAAATTACTTGGTTGTTTCTAATGTTATGTAAGTGTATCTCTTTTTTAAACAAACTATGTTTTAAGCTTACTGCCACATGAGGGTTCTCCTTCATCTTATTTGAGTAATGCCGTGGAGCGCTGTGATGATTAAGAAGTGAGATGCCTGTACGTGATATCCATTGGGGTTATTAACCTGGAGCGCAAATTGATCTTTCTGGTAAGAGGCTGTGCATGGGGGAGCAGCCGCTAACCATTGGAAGCACTTGATATGCTTTGAAATGTCACTAAATACACTTTAATTCACTTGGTGGACTTCTGACTACATTTCAGGAATTTTTATACACATATACTGTACAATTTATTTCCTATATAAACTTTTTTGTGCTGATTCTTAGTATTGTATGCACATAAGCTTGATTTGTATGTGGATATTATTCATTGATGTACTTTCTATGTGATGGATTTATGATTTGTTCTTATTTATTTATGTACATTGGGTTTATAGGGATATGTGCACTTATTATTTTGTATACGAGTTTTATGTCTTGTATTCAGACATTTGAAAGTACTGCAGTCTCATGTTACACCAAGTGCAAGTTTACATTTTGTTTTGTTTTTTCATTTCTACAGCTTGAAGAACCTTGTGGTCCAAGCTTACTTCATTTAAGGCCTGAAAGTCCACCTGGTAGAACTTGGAAAACATGTGAATGTAGGACCAGACGGCAGACTTGCAAATCTGGGATACATATGCTTGATGCTGAACAGCCCGGGAGACACCAACAGAACTGGTGGAATGGGCTCTGATGGGAATGAGGAACCTTATCCTCAAAGGCGTAAATCCTGCAAATGAGTTGCCTGATCCACCTGGCAAGCAGGGATCCTTTACGACGACCCATGGGTGGGACAAAGTTGGACTTGTAAACAGTGCTGTGTTTTGGCCTAGGCCGACAAGGCCCATGCCTAGGGCAGCACTTTGCGGGGGTGCCCCCCCTCCAGGGAAAGGGTACCCGCACCCACCTCCCGACTCCCGCACGCAGGACCACCATTGGGGGAGTACAGCTGAAGAGAGCAGTGGCGTTGTGGGCCAGGAAGCAGTTTTAGTAGGTGCTGTCAAATCGCCCCAACCCTCCTGCCCCCTTGGTAAAGTGTCAAACCCAATTAGAGCCTCCCTTTGGCTGACAGGAGAAAGGGGAGGGGGGAGATACACAGACAGCCCGCAGGTCGCCTCTCCCTGTCACAGCGCTACTGCCGAGTTCTCTGACAAATGAGCAGCAGCGCTGTGACAGGGAGAGGAGAGCTGGGGGATGTCTGTGTTTCTCCCCCCTGCTCGCCCCCCCCCCTACACTTTCTCCTGTCACCCGAAGGCTGACAGGAGAAAGGCCAGAGAGAGCAGCTTTAATTGAGTTTGCCATGCCGCCTCCCAGCTTCCTGCCTGCTGTTTCCCTCCCCATGATTGGCCACAGTAGAAGGCCAATTAGAAAACCCTGGGGGGGACGGTATCATGGGAAATGTAGTCCCTGAAGATTGGCGGCCCCAGTGTGTCCACAGACACCATGCTACAGCCCCCAGCATGCATGCACTCTGCTGGGGTGGGAGGGAGAAAAAAGCAGAGGAATTAAGTGTTACAGCCGGAGAAGCCAGAGAAGGAGCCACACTGTACCCTTGTACCCACACCACCAGAGAGCCACGCTGTACCTGCACCACCAGAGAGGGAGCCACAATCTACCCACACCACCAGAGAGAGCCATGCTTTACCCCCACCACCAGAGAGGGAACCAAGCTGTACCCCACCACCAGAGAGGAAACCACGTTGTACCTGCACCACCAGAGAGGGAACCACACTGTACCGGCACCACCAGAGAGGGAACCACGCTGTACCCGCACCACCAGAGAGCACCACGCTGTACCCGCACCACCAGAGAGGGAGCCAAGTGTACCCGCACCACCAGAGAGAGAGCCACGCTGTACCAGCACCACCAGAGAGGCTGCCACGCTGTACCCGCACCACCAGAGAGGGAGTCACGCTGTACCTGCACCACAAGAGAGGGAGCCATGCTGTACCCGCACCACAAGAGAGGGAGCCATGCTGTACCCGCACCACCAGAGAGGGAGCCATGCTGTACCCGCACCACCAGAGAGCGAGCCACGCTGTACCCGCACCACCAGAGAGCGAGCCACGCTCTACCCGCACCACCAGAGAGCGAGCCACGCTCTACCCGCACCACCAGAGAGCGAGCCACGCTCTACCCGCACCACCAGAGAGGGAGCCACGCTGTGCCCGCACCACCAGAGAGGGAGACACGCTGTACCCGCACTACCAGAGAGGGAGGCACGCTGTACCCGCACCACAAGAGAGGGAGCCACGCTGTACCCACACCACCAGAGAGGGAACCACACTGTACCCGCACCACAAGAGAGGGAGCCACGCTGTACCCGCACCACCAGAGAGGGAGCCACGCTGAACCTGCACCCCCAGAGAGCGAGCCACGCTGTACCGGCACCACCAGAGAGCGAGCCACGCTGTACCGGCACCACCAGAGAGCGAGCCACGCTGTACCGGCACCACCAGAGAGGGAGCCACGCTGTACCGGCACCACCAGAGAGGGAGCCACGCTGTACCGTCACCACCAGAGAGTCAGCCACGCTTTATCGGCACCACCAGAGAGGCAGCCATGCTGTATCGGCACCACAAGAGAGGGCGCCACGCTGTACCGGCACCACCAGAGAGGGAGCCACGCTGTACCGGCACCACCAGAGAGGGAATCACGCTGTACCGGCACCACCAGAGAGGGAGTCACGCTGTACCGGCACCACCAGAGAGGGAGTCACGCTGTACTGGCACCACCAGAGAGGGAGCCATGCTGTTCCGGCACCACCAGAGAGGCAGCCACACTGTACCGGCACCACCAGAGAGGCAGCCACGCTGTACCCGCACCACCAGAGAGGGAGCCACACTGTACCCGTACCACCAGAGAGGGAGCCACACTGTACCCGCACCACCAGAGAGGGATCCACGCTGTACCTGCTCCACCAGAGAGGGAGCAACGCTGTACCCGCACCACCAGAGAGGGAGCAACGCTGTACCTGCACCACCAGAGAGAGAGCCATGCTGTACCCGTACCACTAGAGAGGGAGCCACGTTGTACTCGCACCACCAAAGGGGCGGTTTTGCTGGGTCTGGTAATTATCCATTATTATTCCCAGGGACTGAGCTATTAGGAAGTGCCCAACCTGATATCCTCTAGCCTTATTGACCGCCACAACGGGTTCCAACACTGGGCCTCTGGTCCAAAAAAAGGGTGACACCATCTTTACTGCACCAGGTGACACCAACCCTAGTGACGCCACTGTCCCGGAGCCCAGTGCAACAACAAGTTCTGTCACTGAGCTCCGGTAACTGGCCAGACAGGGGTGTGCTAGCATGGGCACCCAGGACATCTGCCGCTTGTCCAATGTTGAGACAATCTGATAGCTCTCAGACTTTACTCTAGCCTGCAAGACTCATATTTGGCCTTACCATGTTCAAAGTATTGTACTGTGAATGAATGATGAATGTTTGAATGTTTCCCAGTCACAAGCAAGAATTGATGATCCACCATGCCAGGGAGATCTAAGTTTGACTGGACAAAACCATTGGGGAACCCAAGGATTGGATTCAAGGCTTTAGGCTTGTTCCATGTCTCAAGGATGTTGGATTGAATGGCTATGGAGTGAAAGTGAGCAAAGGGAACTGCCTTGAAGGGAGGCCACCATGAGGCCCCGAATCCCAAGGCAGCAGGGAATTGAGGGGTGATGTTGTGATCTGAGTGTCCGAAAGCTTCACTTCAGGGAGGCAATTTCCTTCTGACTAGAAAATATTCTGGCTTGGGCTGTGTCCAAGATTAGACACTCCAGATGATGTGAGGGCTAGAATGCAGAATAAGGACAGTTAATTATCCAGCCAAATGTTTTAAGGAATTGGATATTCCTGGATGGCAGACAAGTTTCTGGCTATGGAGCCCTTCATCTAGGTAACCTGTGACACGAATGACCTTGAAGAGCCAAAAGCAGGGCAAGCACTTTTGTGAACACTCAAGGGTGCAGAGGAGAGCCTGAATGGCAGTGCCACAAACTGAAAGTGCTGGTCTCTCACAGAAAAATGTAGAAAATGTTTGCATGGTGGGAAAATGGGACTATGGAGTTAAGCATCTTGTCTACTGATGCAAGAAACTCCCCTTGTCTGAGGAAGCAATGACAGATCAAGTAGATTCCCTTCCTAATTTCGGAAAATAAAAAAAATCTGTTTAGGGATTTTAGGCCTAATATTGGGCGGATGGTCCCATTTAGTTTTGGAACTATAATTGTTCTTCAGAAGGAACTGGTACAACCACTCTTTGTGGCTGAAGTTAGTGCAAAGCAGTCATCAAATCTGCCCTTCTTTGGTCTTAAGGTGGCAGATTTTAAGGTAAAAAGGTGACATGGGGCAGAAAAGAAACACAATTGTGTGCTGCTGTGTTCACAGCTTTCAGTGCCACTATTACAAAATCATTGTCCTCAATACTTTCCTGAATATCTCTAATTGAAAGGAGTTCTACTTCTGATTTCTGACCAGGGTAAGGGGTAAGTAATAAAGGGCATGCAGTGTTTTTGGCTTTTGAAAACCAAAAGGTTGTAGAAGTGCTAACAGTTTTCCAAAGAACTTAGTGGCAGAGATATCTAAGTTTATCAGACAGGCCACAGTGTGCCTAAGTGATAAGGGGAGCAATGTAAAAAAAGGGACCTTGCTTGCAAGTTCCTGTGGCTGTGTCGCTGTAGAAGGTGGCTGTAGGAATGAAGCAATGTACTCTATGTGTTCTCAGAGGAACAGGCAGGTGGAAACATGCCACATGGAAGGCATGATGCAGTTACCTCATCCTTCTGGGACCAAGCCCAGATAGGAGAAGAAAATACAAATTTTAAGTGCTCACTGTGAAACATTACAGACAAAATGGCAGGGGTTCCCAAAATAAAGTAAATAACACCACTCCTCCCAAACCGCCCAATAGCTATACCCTACAGATAATGTTTAATGGCAAGAACCCTGCTGGGCCTATGAAGGTCCAGGCTTTATCCATTATAGTGAGCATACACCCAAATGGGTTTTGAGGGTCTGAAACCTATAAAAGTGGACCAACAGTCCTAGACCTGTATAGTACCCTATAGCTAACTTCTCATGTTGCACTCCGCACCAAGATGAGCACTAAAACGCAAAATGCAAAAACGTTATTGCATTAAAAAGAAAACGATCTTCTTCAGAGAACAGGTCCAAATCTGTAGCCTCATAGTGGGTGAGGCTATATGGGTAAAAGTGGCCCTAAGTTTTTGCCAGGGTACAATCACCTGAAAGTATCAGCACATAATCCATAGTCTATGAATGCCAGTTCAGTGTCCTGTACTGTACTGTACTGTACGATTAGGATAATAAGATTTTTGTACTTGTCATACATTTTTAACAAAGTCCATTGACAGGAATTTAGTCATTCCTAAACATTTGAGTTATACACTGCTGCCTACAGGAGTTTTGCACATGGGCAAATGTAAAAAAAAACAAAAAAAACAGCCCTAGTATAACCCTACCCTTAACTATACTGCCACAGTTTTGTGAGAAAACGAATTATAGGGCCAATAACCACAGAGGATGGACCTTTGTCCTTTAATGGCCAATATCTGAATTTGAATCAGAAGAGGTAAAGTAGTAGGGTATAATGGATTGATCTGATGCTCAGTCCAGGACTAGAATCACAAACAATGGGAAAATACTACCTCTAAAGCCTAGTACACATGGGCCGAATGTCAGGTGGCATCAACCTGTTCAATAGAAACCGGCCAACATTCGACCCGTGTGTACGGCAGCCTGCTTCTGTCGATGGGACATGGCTAAAAAAGGAAAAAAGTTCTACCAACCAGCTCCCAGACAAAACTAGTTGTGTGTACAATGCTTAAGTCTGCAACAACAGAAGCTGTGAGTCAAGCAACCACCAACAACTCTAGCATATAGCACATACCAACAATAAGAATGGTCAGCAAAAGGGAAATGCTGGGATGTTTAATGGTCTCAAAACTGATCCCAACAGGAATCTTGACAATGGGTCCACAATGTTAGTCCTTGGCATTAAATTTCTGAAAGCTTTACTGTTCTTAATATCAGTAGGTCGTGTGACTGCGGACCTCCAGCTGTTACCCCATCATGCCTCTGTGTGTCATGCTTGTGGCTGTCAGAGTCTTGCTATGCATCATGGGACTTGTAGTTCTGCAATGGCTTTTATACTTACTTTGGTGTAATTGCATAATGTTTTATTAAGGAGCGCTACACTTTCTGTTTCTATTTTGCAGCCAGCAAATTGTGTTAGCAGCTATTTTGTATTTTTTATTATGTCCAGGCACAGGTTTTTAATTTTTTTTTAGCAAAAATATAACAAAACGGTTTCTCAGCAGAGCTGAGGAAAAGGTGTCCAACCTCCAAGGGCACTAATGACAAACGGAGGCGTGACGATTATGGGCAGGGTTATACAGTGACTGTCCTTCAATGTTTTTTTTTCTTTTTGCCAAACTTGTAGGAAGCAGCATATATGTCTAGAAAAAAATATGTCTAGAAATTACTTCATGCAGAATATAAGCCAAGTGTCTAGAAATTACTACTTGTGTTCAATAAAAAAATGTTGTATGTATATAAAAATGAATTATCATTTGTTATGTCATATGTTTTAGGATTTCACTTTCATTTAATCTCAGCAGTAAGCATGGCATTGAGTACCAGGAAGGGAGCTTGATTGTCAATGATAGCTGAGTGGAAGTTTATCCTGCTGTACGAGAGTGCATTTGGTTTCGATACAATACTAACAACACAGCAGCATACCCTGTAAGACATTGCTACAGCTATTGTTGAACATTTGAATGGCAACATTTCTATTATTATATTGTGTTGAAGTTATGGGATATCAGCACCTTGTGTGTATTCCTTTGAGAAACTGATGAACACTCCCTTTCCCCTGATATGCATAATGTCTCCCAATACCACAGGTCTAACACTTTAGTTGAAAGACTTAGGCAGGCCATACATGGTCGAATTCCGAACATATTTTCTTGTCAAAAAAAAAAATTTTGTGCGTTTTTTTGATCCAATGCATTGAATTTTGAAATTCAACCAACCAAGCCTTCAATTTCACCTCATGTTGCTACAGAAAATAATTTTTGTGGCCCGGAATCTTCTTTTCTTTCTGGGAATTTTAATTTCTTGTACTTATGTGCATTCCTTTTTCTATTACATTTCTCACACAATTCTCCCATCGTTGATTAGAAAATCATTTGTTTTTCAAAAAATTTCCAACATGCCCAATTACTCACATTTGATTGCCGCACGAAAATCGCCCGTTGCTGCAGCCCAATAATGGTGCGAATTTTTCGAATGAAAATTCTTAGATTAGATTTTCGAAAGAAAATTCTTTCGAAATTCGACCCGTGTATGGCCAGACTTAGGCCCTGTCCACAAAGGGTGGACTCCACCAGGAGTCCGCCTGCTCAATGGATGGCTTGTATGTGTCCTTTCAGCTTATGCAGAGCGACACAGACACAGCCCACTACCCTCTATGGATGGTCAGATGTAAATGGCTGTTTACACCCAACGGCCATTTGATCCGATCTGCCAAACGGATATGATCGGATGTCGGCAGGTGTCAACGGACACATGTCTTTTGATACCCGCCTCTCCATAGATCACAATGGATGGTCTGATCGGGTCTGCCTAAAAAAACGTACAGGCCTGCCTGTGTGAAATGGGCCTTAAAGTTGAACCAGCCCCACCTATTTAAGCATTTCCCAAAAGTGGCTCAGGTTAAAAATGCTTAAATAAATGTTATTAAATCCTTAATCAAACATGCATGAATGTATTTTCTGCCTACTAGTGTGTGGGCAGTGTATGCTACATTACAGGCATGCCTCAGGTAATAATTGTCGCATCAGCTCTCAACTGATCTTTCAATCCCTCAAATGGCTGGTCTCAGAGATGGTTATAGGTTTAGCACCATGGCAACAGCAGAAACACATGCTAAGTGTATACCTTCCTCAACAGATAAGAAGGTCTAGTTCTGCTTTAGATGCGACTACCCTACAATGAAATGTATTGGCTATTGTTCTGAAATTTAAAACAGGACTATAAAGTTTCCCCTGGGATTATGACTTTTTTTTTTTTTTTGCTTGAGAATCCTTAGCTGTACTTTGCACAGCGACAGAGTTCATTTTATTACTGTGCATATTCATGTCCATATGCATTTGTACATGCTTTGGGTTTTGAAATACAAGGAGTGGCTCAATTGAACACCAGGAGAGCATGCAAAGCCCTGGTTGGGTTTGAACCTAAAGCCAGATTTCCTGACAGGCTCCATGGCAGCATACGTGTGGGTTAGCCCCGCCTCCATAATTACCCAATAGGACCTCTACTCCCATAAATCTTTGCTCCAAGCTGCTATCCGTGTTCCTTTTTTGTCCTCCTCCATAGGACAGGTGTTTCCTATCTGAAGAGATCTTCACTACGATCAAGTCGGCCAACTATCAAGCTTTGTTCCTCCGATAGGCCCTGTCTGTTAAGCATGGGTATGGAGTGTATGGCAGAGTAGCGCTGAAGGCTTGGTTTGTCCGAAGATAAAGTGCGCACGGCTTATTACCTGCTATGTAAGGTGGCCATTATCTGCCCGGTGGATCGGTGGTGTGTGCTTGAACCTGTTCGGCCAGACGATCGTTGGTGGAGTGGTGAGCTGTAAAAATTAAGTTTTTCATGGCAGCAGTGTTTATGTGTTTTTTCTTTTTCTACCTGTGTCTTTCATATGCCAGCTGGTTCTTGTGCATAGGTGCTGACGCTTCCGCGTTCCAGCAGCCTTTCTCCCCCTGTTTCCGGGTCCAGCGCTGCGTTCTGCGCATGCGCGGACCCAAATCCAAAGCGAGGCTTGGTTCCCGCGCATGCGCACGGGCATCTCGCGTCTGTCGCCGCTGATGACGTCATGGGCGCCATATTTAAAACACAGTGAGAGATGTCAGAATTTGGGAATGATTGCAGGAAATTCAGCGTCTTCCCGGGGCCATTCTCTGGTTGGTGTAAGGTAGGTTATGATCTGCTCTGATGTATTATTGCTCCTGTGTTTTGTATGGCTGCTTATGAGGGTCTATTGTTGTTACAGTCAGCGTTCTTAGTCATGGATGCCTCACTGCCTACTAGTGACCTGCCCGCTTGTAACAGGTATGTGCATGGCTGGATTGCTGTGTATATGTGGAGTATTCCTTAGCATTTGATACCAGCCTGGTCTGTATCTCTCTCTTTCTTGTATATTTCCTTATAGCCCTTCTAGGTCTGAACCGCATTACAGTGCGCATAGTCGCAGTGGATCGTCAAAATCGCACCACCGCAAATCATCGTCAAAGTCTGGTTACCGTAGGCCTTCCAGATCTGAACAACCCAGTGGTCACTCGCACTCAAGCAGAGGACCAGATAATTCATGTTGGGGCTGTAAGATGCCCATTCCATCAGACAAATCGCTCTGTGATCATTGCTTCTCTAAAGTCGCAGATGAAAGAGATGGTGCAGATCAACGCTTGGAATCTATGGTGAGAAGAGTGGTAAAGGAATCCCTGCAGCAGAGGGAAGCTCATCACGCTATGGAATCCCCCTCAGACCCATTATGTCCTTCAGGAGGTGAAGGGCTCTTACAAGAGACTGGGGAATCTTCTCAACCAAGCCACCACTCTGTGCTTTTATCTGACAGCGAATCGGATCCAGAGGATCCAGGAGTAGGATTTGATTATGCTTTAGTACCTGCTCTTGTCAAGGCAGTGAAAGAAGCTTTAAAATGGGAAGAACCCACTACTTCCCCCCTCCCCAAACAAAGAAAGTTTTTCAAACAACTCAAAAAGGAACGGCAACATTTTCCTTTCCTATCTGAATTGGGAGAAATCATTACTGAAGAGTGGAGCAAGATTGATAGGAAGAGCTCCATGCAATCAAAGGTGTCTAAATTGTACCCCTTTAAGGAGGATGATGTGAAGCACCTTGAATCAGCTCCTCTGGTAGACGCAGCACTTATGCGTTTAGTCAAATACGTGACTCTCCCTTTGGAAGACACGTTATCTTTCAAAGATCCGTTAGAGAGAAGAATTGACTCAGATCTGAAAAGAATTTATCTAACTTCAGGGATGGCTTGTAAACCAACTTTGGCTTTAGCCGCAGTCTCAAAGGCTATTGAAACATGGGCCGACAATGTTGAAGAGTTCTTGAGAGGTATCTCAGTGAATACGGCTAAAGACTCTCCTATCCAGGAGATCAGAATGGCATCAGCTTTTTTGGGGGAGGCATCTATTGACATTACCCGCCTTCTGTCTCGGGCTATGTTGGCAGCAGTCTCGGCACGCCGTGCTTTGTGGCTCCGTCCCTGGTTGGCGGATCCAACATCTGAGCAGGCATGGTGTCGTATACCATTTGAGGGAACCTCCTTGTTTGGTAATAAATTAGATAGCGCCATATCCCGGGCCACAGGTGGGAGGTCTGGGTTCCTCCCTCAAGACAGACGCCTTCAAAACCAAAAAGGTATTTTTCCAAGAAGGCAGACCTCGGATCGTGCTAGAGAAGCGCGCAGTTATAGACCCGGCAGGGAGTTCTCTAGATCTTGGAGGTCCAGACAATCCTCCCTTAAGAAAACCTCAAAGGGGGCTTCCGCAGGTAATCAAGATTCTACCAAATCTTTTTGAAATTGGGCCCGCTCAAACATGTCAGGTGGGGGCTCGCCTTCTTCACTACCGACATGTTTGGGCGGCCTCAATTCAAGATGGACCGTCAAGACGGTTTCCTCGGGCCACAAGTGGACTTTCATCAACACTCCGAGGTTAAGGTTCATTCCCACAACAATTCCAGGCTCAGAGGAAAAGAAACAGGTCCTATTGACCTACGTAAGTTGTTTGCTGGATCAAGGCGCAGCCGTGCCCGTGCCAGAAGACGAACGTGGCGAAGGCATGTATTCTCCTCTGTTTATGGTTCAGAAAAGAAATGGCGCATGGAGGCCGGTGATAGATTTGACCTTCCTCAATTCCTTCATTCGCAAGGAAAAGTTCAAAATGGAGTCTCTTCTTACAATCCAACAGTCGGTGCAGCTAAGGGATTGGTTAATCTCAATCGATTTGAAGGACGCATACTTTCACGTGCCAGTAGCAAGGGATTTCCAGCAATATCTCCGTTTCGCAGTTGGCGATCAACACCTCCAGTTTACCTGTCTCCCATTCGGGTTGACAACATCTCCTCGGGTCTTCTCCAAGGTACTCCTAGCGATAGTAGCTCTTTTACGAGTCAAAGGAGTTCGTCTCCATCATTATCTGGACGATTTGCTCCTATTATCTCAGGACAGAGATCAAATTCTGGAACACAAGAGTTTAGTCATCTCCACTCTACAGACGTTTGGTTGGCTCCTGAACCTAGAGAAGAGCCATCTGGTTCCAACTCAAGTGATCGTGTTTCTAGGGGCTCAGTTCGACACATTAAAAGGCACTATCTCTCTGCCGGAGGAAAAAATCTGTGTGATCCGGGACAGGATTCACAAGGCTTGGGAATCATCTCATCTTTCGGCTCTACAATGCCTGAAAGTGATTGGCACAATGATGGCCACCATCCCTATGGTGAAGTGGGCCCAGTGGCACACTCGTCCCTTCCAGAAAGGGTTTCTGCAACAATGGGACTCGTCCAATCAAATACAGCGCATACTCCTTACACCAGCGATGAGGATGTCTCTCCTCTGGTGGCTTCAAGGGAAGAATCTACGCAACCATCATTCGATAGTCCCCATTTCCTGGGTAATAATAACCTCAGATGCCAGCAACAAAGGTTGGGGAGCCCATTGCCTTACGGAAGTAGCTCAAGGAAGGTGGTCGTTCTCGTCGCGGTATGTGGTCTCCAACATCCTGGAGTTGAGAGCAGCCTTTCAAGCACTCATAGCATTTCGCCATCTGGTGGCAGGGTCGTCAGTAATGTTAAGACTGGACAACACAACTGCGGTGGCCTATATAAAGAAACAAGGAGGGACTCGCAGTTGGTCTCTATTACGAGAAGTAGAACCGATAATGAACTGGGCTCAGAAGAATGTGGTCAACATTTCTGCTGTATACATCCCAGGAGTCCAGAATGTTCAAGCAGATTTTCTGTCAAGGGTCAAAATAGACAACAACGAGTGGTCCCTTCACAGGGATGTCTTCGAGTGGCTTCTGATTCTGGGAGTATCTCCAGAGGTCGATCTGTTCGCTTCGCCGTACAATCGCAAGATGCACAGATACTACTCGAGGTTCAGGGATCCTCAGGCGTTCGGGATAGATGCTCTCACGGATTGTTGGAAGTTTCAGAGAGCCTATGCCTTCCCTCCAGTTCCTGTAATCCTACAGTTCCTTCGGAGGCTCAGAGGGGAGAAGGTGGAAATCATTGCGATAATACCATTCTGGCCCAACAGGCCTTGGTTTCCTCTGCTGTTGCTCCTCAGCTATCAGGACCCAGTTCCCCTGCCTCTCAGGCCAGATCTACTGTCTCAAGGCACGCTGTTACACCCGTGCCCATCCTGTCTACACCTCAGGGCATGGTTCTTGAGAGGGGAAGGCTAGAAGCTCTAGGTTGCCCAGAAGAAGCGATTCCAACCCTTCTTAGTGCCAGACGGAAGAGTACCAATAAAGTGTACGAACGTATATGGGCCAGGTTTATGGGCCACATGTCTTCTAGGTCAAATTCATATAATTCTCCAGCAGGTCAAGATATCTTGTCTTTCCTTCAGTCAGGGTTAGACTTGTCTCTGGCAGTTAGCTCTCTTAGAGTACAAGTTTCAGCCATTTCAGCCTTTACAGGAGTTTCGTGGGCGAATCACACCTTAATTCAACAATTCTTTAAAGGAGCCATCAGGCTTAGGCCTCAAAAGAGGCCCAGGTTTCCCAAATGGGACCTTCCGTTAGTATTGGACTTTCTTTCTGATCTTGGGAAAGGTTTGGATGCTCCCCTGTCTTTAGGAAATCTCACTATCAAGACGGTGTTTCTGGTGGCAATAACTTCAGCCAAAAGAGTGTCGGAAATTAGGAATCTTGGGTCAGTTGAACCATTTCTAACTTTCTTTCCGGACAGAGTGGTCCTGATCCCTATGCTTGGATCAAATCCAAAAGTCACATCAGTATTTCACGAAAATCAGGAGATCGTGCTACCTACGTTTAGAATGTCAGACAACCAAGAGCTTCATCCCCTGGATGTTGGTCGCACCTTGAAACAATATCTGGACGCTACAGCCTCGTTCAGACGAACAGACTTTCTTTTTGTCCTTCTTCATGGCAAAAATAAAGGGATGCGCGCATCAGTAAGATCAATCTCATCTTGGGTGGTCCAAACGATTCAAAGGGCATACAAGGCAAAGGGCATGGTTCCTCCTGAGGCAGTGACGGCTCATTCAACTCGGGGCATCTCGACCTCTTGGGCAGCAGTTCGACATGTCGCACCAGAAGTTATCTGTAGAGCAGCTTCCTGGTCTTCAATTAATACCTTTGTTTCCCATTATTGTGTAGAGCCAGCTGCGCTTTCTTCTGTTAATTTTGGTTTACAAGTATTGTCAGTGGACAATGAAAAATAAAATTCTAGTTTCTTTGCTCAACATTTTTAGCCCACCCGGGTGTGTTTGGCGAGTTATTTCCCACACGTATGCTGCCATGGAGCCTGTCAGGAAAATGGAAAATTTATATCAAATACTTACCGTAATTTTCCTTTCCTGATGGGCTCCATGGCAGCAGGAGTTCCCTCCCAAATGTTGGAGTAGGCTAGTTACGGAACACGGATAGCAGCTTGGAGCAAAGATTTATGGGAGTAGAGGTCCTATTGGGTAATTATGGAGGCGGGGCTAACCCACACGTATGCTGCCATGGAGCCCATCAGGAAAGGAAAATTACGGTAAGTATTTGATATAAATTTTCCATTTTTCAATGCAAGAAGGCTGTCCACTTACCCACCATGCTTGTATATATACATACTGTGGCACATACAAATATTGCGCAAACCAAATGGGGGTAAATGTTTACAGGGAGTGGTATAGTGCTAAATAGTCAACCAGGGAACAAATGTTTTTTTCTCAAATGAAAGTAAAGATTGCATATAATTTGCAGATGTTAGGTTCTGTGTATAAAGGTGTAGTGAATATTCATACAGATGACTGCAGGGAGGTATATACTAGTACGCTGGATTATATATATATATATATATATACACAAACACACACACACACACACACACACACACACACACACACACACACACACACACACACACACACACACACATACATACATACATATATTGAATATATATATCTATATATATTCAAACACTGCATCATTAATGTATATTAACTGGTTAGTTCGCCTTTACCAAAAACTACCTTTGCAGGTAAAGGGTGTTCGTAAAAACAAACTGTGCAGCCTGACTGGAATATTCCCAGGGCATTGCTAAGGAGGCCTAGTCATGTGTGCCTCCCCATTCACAGATGTAAGCTCTCTGATTCAAACCCCTTTGCATGCTTTTTCTCTCCCTGATGCAGTAGTTCTGAGTTCAGCATTTGAGAGCTCACTCCTGTGATAGTGGAGGTGAGTAGCAATGACCAGGCCTCTCTTATTCAACTTTAGTCAGAGCTGTTTTTATCTATAGATGTCCCTTATCTATATAGACATTTTTTTTTTTTTTTTTGGGTAAAGGTGGACTAACCCTTTAAGTTCTTACAACAGCTTGTTTTCTAAGCAAATTTATCAAAAAATAATCAGACATATTCTACACAAAATCAATGTACAAATCGAACCTACGTGTCAAACAGTCAAGAAGACAGATAAATACAGAGAAAACCTGAAGCATCAGCTACACTGACCGCATGCAAATTTCAGATAAGCACTGTACAACACAAACACTTGCAAAGATTGTCTATCAAAGAAATCCAATTGAATGTATTCTAAGGAAGTGACTCATAAATAGAATATACTTTACATTTCTATCAAGGGTTCAAAAGATGATGTTTTTTAGTACTGCAATATTTAAATGTATTTTTCTCTTTGAATTCCCACTCCAAAATGAATATTTTGTTATCTGCAGACTGTCTAAAGGCCTCTATAAAACATATTTTGCTAATTCCACTACCTTCAAGCATTATATAAAATTAAACTCTACTTTAAATATGTGAAAGGGGTTTAATTCATGATGATTTACATGAACCATTGACCTAAAAGAAACATCTGTTGCTAAATGGGTTCTGGACAATGTTGTTTTCTGTAGATAATGGCAGGGGTTGATTTACTAAAACTGGAAAGTACAAAATCTGGCGCAGATGTGCATGGTAGACAATCAGCTTCTAACTTCAGCTTGTTCAATTAAGCTTTGACAAAAAAAAATCTGGAAGCTGATTAGTTTCTATGCAGAGCTGCACCAGATTTTGCACTCTCCAGTTTTAGTAAAATCTGCAGTCTACTCTGAACTTTGCCTCTATATGCCATCAACCTTCAGAAACACTGCCCAATGTTGTTTTGACATTTTCAATGTTGTTTTGATATGTTCTCTCTGAAGTGTTCATATATACCCACTTCACACCAAAGATCATAGCCTGTTACGGAGTGCAATACAATATCGTCTCACTTTAGACAGCTGCAATGGCCATCGGGATGGGAAGTAGGTGCCAGAAAGGAATGTATATGGCATGCATATTTAACCAGCTAGCTTACTCCTGCTGTTGAGGCCACCTGACATCTGAGGGAATGGACTTTAAGTGTGCCTACCTGTCCTGGTTCTACCCCCCCCCCCCCCCCCCAATTTCACAATTAAAAGATAAAATGTAAAAGGGTATAACAGAAATAATATATAGCCTTTACTTTTAGGTAAACATTTTTTTACTGGCTAGAACACACTAAAACTGACCAGTTGGAATCTATATGTTTAAATTTCACAAACAAAGCTATACTGGTAACTCACCCTTGTTATGTTTTGCACTCGGAACAGACGTGTTATGACATCTTCATCCACAGAACCAGACACAAACTGAACTTCCATTGGTCCATATCTGGAGATTCCACTGTCTGGCCAGTACTGCAAGCATGGCTGGTGGTGATCAGAGAGGAGAGTTAAGAGAGCATTGAAATTACACCTTGGGATGTATAAATATAGGCAGGGTAAACACATATTGAATACATGAAATATTCACTATTGCAAAGTACTGGTAAGTATTATTAATAATATACAGTATGTATACAGCGCTTTACAATATAAAGGGGACAGTACAATTACAATACAGTTCCGTACAGAAGGAATAGGAGAGCCCTGCTCATGGAGCTTATAATCCAAAGGGAGGGGGAGGTGGTACAAAAGCTATTCACTGAAGTGGATGATCTGATGGAGGTGACTCAAGTACAGATTTAAGGTAGAGTTTGAGGAAGTGGTGTGACATCCATAATGATATGTCTCTCAGTAAATTAGTGATTTGTGAGGAGATCAAGGAGGTGTGCTGTGAAGTAGAGAGATAGATCTAGGTGTCATCGGTTTGGAGGTGGTATTGGAATCCGTGGGAGGTTATCAACTGGCCCAGGGAAAATTTGTAGAGAGAGGAACAGAGGAGCCTGAGGACAGAGCCTTAGCATACCCCAACAGAAAGAGAAAAATGCATGGAGGAGATGGTGTCGAAGGTTACACTGAAAGTGCACTGAGATAGGTAAGAAGAACCAGGAAAGAGCAGAGTCAGAGGCCAAGGGAGTAGAAGTTATTGAGGAGGAGTGGGTGGTCAACTGTATTAAAGGCAGCAAAAAGGTCTAAGTGTATAAGAATGGAGTAATGGTCATTGGTTTTAGCAGTTAGTAGGTCATTAGTGAGTTTTAGTAGGACAGTTTCAGTGGAATGTTGTGGGCAGAAGCTAGACTGTATGCCAGGGGTGTCAAATTCAAATTCATTAGGGGCCACATCAGCAGTCTGGTTGTCCCCAAAGGGCTGGTTGTATCTGTAAGACTATGTATCTACTCTTTATCATATTAAATATTTGTCCTGCATTCAAATATTACTGGTTTTAGTGATAGTTTAAGTAATGACTATTATTATTATATTATACATGATTTTTTATAAAAAATAAAAGATTTTCTTGAGCAAATAAAAGCAACAGTTAAGGCAAGTACAATGTTAACAAGACATGTCAACTTCAGCAAGATTGTATACAATTGCAATTCAAATCAATGAGGGAATTGTAGCCAATAATCAGTAAAGATATACACAAAGTCACATTGCATATATGTAAAAAAAAGAAACGAAGAAAGGAAAAAGAAAAAGAAGAGAAAAATTGCAATTTCTGAAGTGTACTGAGGTCTGCTGCCCCCAATGTACAGGCAGGGAGCAGAGTTCCCCATATAGCATAGGGAAAAGAAAAATTAACAGTGGGAGTGGGGTGGGGGGATGCAGGTCATAAATTTCCCAAGAAGGGGTCATGGGTACAAATTTGTTTTTACCATAGGAATTCATGGACAATAAAAAGGTCAAACTGTCAAGATTTTATTTTAACTATTTGTCACTCTCGAGGTCATTCACCCTGTTGTCAGGCTATCATAAGCATCTGAGTATTTGAACTGGAACAAGGCCGACCATGTTTCGTGGAACTTGTCGGAAGATTCCTAAGCTAAAGCAAGAGTTTCTTCCAACTCAGAGATATTATTCACAGTGCAAACCCATTCTCTGGTTGAGGGAACATTTGACAGTTTCCAGTATTTGGGGATCAAAGATTCTGCAGCGTTCAGGAGATGTTTAGTCAGGGAACGGTTACATCTCCCCGGGGGAAATGAGAGAAATAGAAATAGAGATGTGCAAAGGACAACATGCTGGGGTAAGCTTAATTTTATTCTCAGTGATGTGCAGGATCAAATCGCAGATTTTACTCCAGTAGGCGGCTATCTTGGGACAATTCCACCAGATATGCAACATGTCTCCTCTAGCCTCACCGCATCTCCAGCACATATCTGAAGCTGTTGAGTACCATTTTTTTTTAAACTTTACTGGTGTTGCATACCATTGCGATAGTAGTTTGTATGAATTTTCTTGGAGTCTCGTGCTGATTGAGCATTTGTGTGCTAAAATACATGCATTCTCTCACTGTGTGTCAGAGAAATGTGTTTGGAGCATGGCTTCCCATTGGTCTTTGAACCTGGCTGAGTCTGCAGTATCGGACCATTGGAGACATGCAGACATAAGAGAAGTTGAAAAACTCTCCTCTAGGGACACCCAGTCCTTTTTGGTTGCTTGACAATTCCAATAAATAATTCTGGCCAGATGTGTGGCATGATAATGAATGAATGAATAACTTGTATAGCGCTACATATGCAAACTAAATCGCCTCAGGGCACATTTGCCACCAGTATCCAACTGGGTTTTCAGAAGAAATGGGTCTTGAGCTTCTTCCCGAAGGCCAGATAGTTTTCCTCCGATCAGATGTCCGGGGGTAGAGCATTCCATAACCATGGTCCTTGGACTGCAAACTTTTGTTCGCCTTTTAATTTATAACGGGTTTTGGGGATGTGGAGGAGGTTCTGGTTAGTTGGCCGGAGAGTGCAACCTGGGGTGTAGTGCTTTATTTTGTCACAGAGGTATTGCAGGGCTTTTCCTTGTGTACATTTGTGAGCGAGGCAGAGGGTCTTGAATGTAACTTGATCCTTCACAGCTGACCAATGGAGGGTCCTCAGGGACGGGGTGATTGATTCTCATGTTTTTTTCCCAGTTACCAGTCTGGCTGCTGTGTTCTGGAAGGTTTGTAGACATGAAATTTGGTAT
The DNA here is from genome assembly GCF_037356315.1 of Lithobates pipiens. NCBI lineage: Eukaryota > Metazoa > Chordata > Amphibia > Anura > Ranidae > Lithobates > Lithobates pipiens. The sequence goes on from NW_027507748.1 coordinate 329,578,717, forward strand.
TTTGGAGGTCCTACGTAGAGGTAATTTGCGTAGTCGAGTCGGGAATTGATGATTGTTCCAACTACTGCTGCTGTATCTCCTTACGGGATGAAGGGGATGAGTCTACGCAGTAGGCAAAGAAGGTAGTGGGATCCGCTGACTACTGATCCTATTTGTGCATCCATCATCATGTTTGAGTCAAAGATGTCTCCAAAGCTTTTGGCTTTAGTCCTGGGGGTGATGGGTTGCCCGAGGATGGTGAGTGGTGTGGACATCATGCCAGGGTTTTTGTTCCGGTTTGCGTGAAGGAAGAGGAGTTCTGTTTTGGAACCGTTGAGTTTAAGGGAGCTCTCCGTCATCCAATCATTGATCAATGAGAGACAGTTTTCCAGTGCCTGGTATTGGCTTTTTTTGTTGGTGATGCGTAGGTATAGTTGGATGTCATCTGCATAGGAGCGATAAAGTAGATCCTGGTTGCTGTTGATTTTGAGGAGTGGGCGGAGATAGATGTTAAAGAGCACGGGCAATAGGGGCGATCCTCGAGGGACTCTGCATGTAATTTTTTCTTCATTTTTGGATGTCAAGGCCTGAGGATTCAAAAGTGGTCCGGTGCCGTCTCATCTAAGGAGAGGCCCAGCAACTGCAGAAGCATCCAGGGGAGGACTCTTGGGGAGGAAGCCATGCACAAGGATGATTTCCCTGAAGGGGCCTGGAGGCTAAGTTGAAGGACACTTCATGGGCTTACAATGTTACGGTATCGCCGGACCGGCTGAGAGATACTGGTACCGTATGATAGTTCTCTAAATTTGTCTATGACCCTCAGTTACGCTCAAGTAATTCATATCCAAGTATATGGCAGAGACTTTGCTTTACTTAACACCCTACCGGCTGCTAGGCCTAGTGAGAGGAGGTCTATCCGGAGGTTGTGAGAATCCAGCTGTGAAACGGTAATTCTCTGGATTTCTTCTATAAGAGACTTTCTATTTTTGTAGTCCAAAAGTACCTGAACTTTCCTCTTAACCCTCTACCCTTTATTAAGAGATTGTTTTATCTTCTAAATAAAGAACCTAAAAGGAGATTCAGTGTCAGTTTATGCATTTCTCTGGGCCATCTATCTCGGGAAACCCTAGACAGAGACAAGGTCAAGAAGGTAACGGTGAGCCCAATAAAACCAGAAGCTCCTTCGGGGGTCAGTGCTACACTGGTTTATGAGGTATGTTATGATAGGTGCCAGAAGTTTTGTGGGAATGATGCCGTTTGGCGATGTGCTGTCTCAGAGGTTTCTGATGATGGTTTTGGTGGTGTCAATGGCGATTGGGACCAGAGTAAATCTCAGTGGTTGTAGAAACTTTGTTTTATTCTTCTTGTTATGGCCGAGTGGGGCTATTTGCTATGTTCTGCTGAATTATTTCCCGAATGGTCACGATTTTGTCAATGAAAAAATCAGATAACTCATTGCAGAATTCTTGTGTTTCCTTTGCTGGAGACTCTAAACAGGTGGGGTTCATAGTCTGGGTGACTAGTTTGAAGAGTGCTTGAGGGCGGTTTATGGCTTTTGAGATGGTTTTGGATAAATTTTATTTTTTTACTATGAAGATGGCTTTGTAGTATCTTGTGGTGAGTGATTTGTAGTTTGTGTGGTTTTCCATTGTTGGGTTCCTTCTCCATGCTCCTTCAGCTCTTCTGTGTTCTTGTTTTAGTGATGTAAGAGAGTCATTGAACCAGCCCGAATTGTTTTTGCGGGCGGGTGCTCTGCGTATTGGTGCGACTATGTCTGCTGTCTGTAATAATGCTGCGTTAAGGGAGTTGTGTGTGACTTCAGTTGAGTAATTTTGGGATAACACCGCTATTTTGTTGGATAGTGTAGTTTTGAAGAGTTGTGAGTATAATTTCTGCTGTGATCTTGTCCAGTGTATTGTCGTTGAGTGTGTTGGTATTTGGTAAGTGATGTTTATTTTGAATTTGATCATGTGGTGGTCAGTCCAAGGCAATGGCATGTTATCAAGTGTTTTAATATCCATGTTTTGTTTGAAGATGAGGTCAAGGGTATGGCCCGAAGCATGCATGGAAGCATTTATCAGTTGCTACAGGCCTAGTGCTTCCAGTTGGTTGATGCAAGCAGTAGGGATGGAGTCCTGGGAGGAGTTTGCCCAGAGATTAAAGTCCCCAAGTAGCAGGATATTCTTGGTTTTCAAGGTGTATGTAGAGATGAATTTGATAAAAGGTGCAAGGAAGTGTGTCTTTGTTCCCGGTGTGGTTTGTAGCACAGTAGTATGTGAAAGGTGTCCTGGGGTGTTGTTTGACATTGAAGTGTGAGTTTCCATGAATGGCAGTGAGCTCTGTAAAGTTGGTTTTGTGAACGTGAGGTGAGATTTGTAGATCACCGCTAGACCACATCCTATTTGACCGACTCTGTGCTCAGTTAGGATGCGGTAGTTCTCTGGCACTAACTCTGCTAGAATGGCGTTACAGTCTGGTGTTAGCCAGCTTTCTGTGATGAAGAGACAGTCTGTGTTGTGTTGAGTGATAAAATCGTGAATTTCATGTTTGTGCTTGACTGCTGATCTAGTGTTGATCAGGGAGCATGATAGGTGTTGTCCTGGATGTGGTGTATTTCTGTTTTGGATGGTTGATTTCAAATTTGTTCTTAAAAGTTGTTCTTTTCATATTTGTGTTTGGATGGTGGTCAGTAATGTTGTAGCGGTATTCTTTAGGCTGCAGAGAGTGTCAAATGAACAATTGATGGTGCTCCTGATGGGAGAGTGCTCTGGGGTGGGTGTTATGAAACGATGGGCTCAAGGTGCCATGGTGCCGCTTGGGCTCTGTCCTGGAGCAGAGTTGGCGTGGCGGTGATTGGTTGTGTGGTAGTTGAAGGGGTAGCGGCAGCGGGTGCTGCAGACTGGGACAACCTGGGTAACGTTGGGAGGAGAGGTCCACTGAAAAACTGAAGAGTTAAAGTAAAAAAAGTTTTCACTAAAGTTTAAAAGTTTTAACGTCTTAAAATTAGTAGAATTCTGTGTCCTTTTTTCTATCCAGGGTGTAGCAAGATGGTCACCGACACTTCTATGTCCCTTTGGCTGGTCCGGGTGTAGCAAGATGGCCGCCATCAGCACAGGAGGCCGTAAAATGGCAAACAGCCAGATTTATCCAGCAATCACTCAGGCAGATTATAAAAATAAAAAGCAGGGCCAGAGCAGGGGATGCTGAGGGATGCCAGCAGGTGTAAGGATGGTGGTAGATTGAGGCACAAGAGGACGGCAGACCACTATTGAGTGGGGTGATGACAGCCAGGTAATCCAGCAGGCAGGCTGAAAAATATAGGTAATGACCTGAGCAGGGGATGTAGATGGACAGTCTGCGCAAGTAAGAACATTCCCTGGGCCGGCAGGAGTGAGGATGGTGCTGGACTGAGGCCTGAAAGATGGCAGTGGGCCGCAATGGGGTAGCCAGCAATGGAATTAACGGATTTAACCAGCGTTCGGGTAGGCAGGATGAAAAATACAGGTCAGGATAGGTGCAGGGGAGGCAGATGAATAATCTATTGGAGTAGGAATGCTCCCCAGGCCAGCAAATGCCCACATGGTGCAGGATTAAAGAATTATCCCTGGAGCTCCTTCACAACTTCACTGGGAGTAGCTTAAAATTTGGGAAGACCAATCCTCCTACGGCTTTAGGCTTCATGAGTAAGCGAATATTGATACAGGGTTTTTTATGCACCCACAGCAATTCCCAGAGTACAGATTGCAACTGCTTACAGAAGCTGGCCGGTATATCAATTGGCAGTGTGTGAAAAAGATACAACAATCTCAGAAGTTTTTGGCATGATCAGTCATATTTTCAACATTAATGCCAAAATGTCACAATTTCTGCCAGGGTATGCAAATGTTTGAGCACAACTGTACCTCAGGGCTCATTCACACTATAACATGTTTTGTCATGCTGTTTGACATACTATACATAAGCTGCCTGGGATTTAAGTATCTCTTTCTAGAATGAGGCTTGAATGAGACAATGTCAAGAGATGTAGGAAAATACAGAATACCATTTCCTGCATGCTTGCATTTGCTGCAAAATGCATGGAAGCATTTCCAGTGTGAACCAGCCCTCTGTTTGCTAAACTGACCTAATAAAGTCAAACAGTCAGTTGCATGTAATCTGATTTTAGAACAGCTCATTGCCATTCTCTTCTTTCTTGCCATTCTCTTCTTTCTTTCCATAAACTTAATTGTCGTTGAGGCAAAAATAACAGGAGTTAAATGAAGGCCCACGGTAGTGGCCTTCAGTGGGACTATAACTAATAAGTCTAGTGTTAGTAGAAAGCATTCTCCCTCATTGGCAATATACTCAGTTAAAAATGGCTCCCCTATAAAAAATGTAGAGTATATGAACAGTAGCAGTATAGCATAATCAGGTCCTTGATCTTATTTCAACGAAAGGTAGGTCATTCTCTTACCCATGCAGAGTTAGATTGATTTAGTTGGTTTAACATGACAATGCTGCTACAGCCATAGTCATAGACTAGCCTCCAGAAGTCTGTGATTGTGTTTTGCAGAGGATGCACAGTAACAATTACATGTGAACTTTTCTTGTAACTCTGAAAAACAGCAAATAATATATGGTGACAGAATTACAAAAAAAACATTACGAATATTGGATAAACTAGAGAAAGGGATGTAATACTAAAAAGTAATGAAGATGGACATTCAAAAATCTAAAATAATAACTAATAACTTAACTATTACTAACTATTAAATTATAGGTATTGCCATTTAAAAAAAAAATTGGCTGTTATTGAATGTAACGAATACGAATGTATCCAAAGTTCTGAATTATCCGAAATAACGAATGCTGTATCTAAACGAATGGAACGTAACAAATTAATAATAATAAATAATAATAAAAAGTTTTTATTATTATTGTTATTTATTATTATTAATTTGTTACGTTCCATTTGTTCAGATGCGGCATTCGTTATTTCGGATAATTCGTAACTTCGGATACATTCATATTCATTACGTTCACTAACAGCCAAATTTGAAACAAAATTCCAATACATACCTATAATTTAATAGTTAGTTAATATTAGCTAGTTATTCTTTCGAATTTTCTGATTTTCTTTCTTATTTTCGGATTTTCAAATTTATGAATTTACAAATTTTTTAATTTACAAATTGCGATCATAACGAATGACTTAAAAAAAACAAAAAAAAAAAACAAATGAAATTAAAACAAACATTTTTCAGCAGTGCATACATCTAATACAGTATAGAAATGTACACAGAAACAGGATTTAATATATATTAATAGGCTAAGTATATCTATATCATTAAGCAGTTCTTGTTCCCATATATTTCTAATAACATTAAGGCCCTGTTCACAGGTATCGCATGTGATTCGCACCGCGTTGCTGTACAGATCACATGCAATGTCTGTGCAATGCGATTTCAGCCATACAAACTGTATGAAATTACATTGCACATCTATGCAATCCGATTCTTGTCCCATTTCACAGTTCGCACTGCGATCTGCAAACCGATCTGGGGGTGTCTAAGTTTACATTGACACCCGTAGCAGTTTGCAGATATCAGCGTGAACCACTGTGTGATTCAGGTGCGATGCGGGAAGCCGCACTGGTGTTCTCGCATCGCACTAGTGTGAACCGGGCCTAAAAGGACTAATTTTGGGACCAGTGGCCTGTTGCGGTGCATTAACATGCGTTCACTAAAGATGCATATCACCTTGTTTTGGCAACAGACTTCCATGATGCACTTTTGTGAGTCTGTGTTGGCCGTGGCTGCATAGTAATAATGAATGGCACCTAAACACACTAGGACATATGTATTGAAACAGGTTGTGCCAATGCATATGTCTAATTGGATCCCTTTAAAGGGAATCTGTCATGTTTTATTTTGTACACTAATGTAAATGTAGTTGCCTTAATGTTATTAGGCTCACAGATGTGTGTTTAAAAGCATTGCTTCTATGTACATTTTTAGTCGTACATGTACCAGGACTTAGGCGGCAGCCATGTTTTCTAGTCTACAGTGCCTTGTGAATAGTACTGCAGTGAAGTCTGTATTACTGTTCTCTGTGTCCAGCTTCTCGGTAAGCCTAGACTCCAAATGATTCAGAGAAAATAAGATACTCTCTAGGTGTCTTATTCTACATGGAATTTTTTTTTTCTCACAGCAGTTGTTCAGAAATGTTGCTGACTTGCACTGTCTGACCTACAGATTGCTGCAAAAGCGAGAATCTACAACTTCTCTACATAAAATGCCATCATAAAAATATAGCTTAGCGAGGAAATAAAGAATGTGAAAATCGCATCCAAAATTGCTTTCAGGTAAGCTTTACAGTAATAATATAAAATGTGTGCTTGCTGAAAACACACTACAGCCTCCTTTTGAAGGCTAGATGTAGAAAAAATACAATAAAGGACTCCAAATACAGCCAGACATTTCTGTCTAATTTGTACTCCAGTGTTAGATACGTACATCAGTAAGGGCAGCATTAATGTAATTGCTGGTGTCCTCTCCGTGAGCAGACAAGAGTAAGGGAAGAGAGCGATCTGGAGGCAACACATCCATACTTCGGTTTTTATCTCTGTTGTGCGGTAACAAAGCAACACTGCATTCTTCAACACCAAGTTGTGCGGTCACTGAATTAAGGGTCTGCAATAAAAGAAATATTGGTATGTTGCATAATGGCATAGAATGTAGGTTGTTACAGGGATTTACTGGTTTTAAAGGAAATGTGGACTAAAGTTAATGAAAACCTGTGCCCATTTTAAGGTTTGCTTTACAGGTGGCATTGCAAGCGGTCTATTCTCCCACACATCGTTAAAGGAAAAGTACTGCCAAAGCTTGTTCTGCACTCCTGTGACCTGTTTTCAGCAGACAGCAGGCTGACATCACAGAGCCAGTTGAGGCTCGGGAAAAAGATGGCAACCATATGGTCCAGATCTGCCCACATGCCTAGATGGACACCCAGCTAAGCCACTCAGCGAGGGGAAGAGCAGACAGATTGACAGTCACCAGCTCTCTGCTCAGGAAGATCTGAGAACCGAGCGATTGGAGAGGGACAGATGCAGCATCGGACCAATGCTGCATCCACCTAGGGGAGTATGATTCTAAAATAAAAAAATCCCATTCTTCTCTTTTTATCAGTCACCAGGGCCCTCAAAGGTATATAATTTGTAAATTTCTGAGAAAGTAAAATCTGATTAAGTGTGTGCACACTCCCCTGGCTCCCATATGATATCCTGGTAACTGGGTTCTCAGACACCGAATAAGGCTTTGGTAAGGTGAGGCTCTGGAATGAACTGAAGCGGTCGTAGCAGGTAAGCACTAACAGCTTACAGTGCCTTTTGAATTGCCAACCAGTTACTTTAGGCTGGCATGGACTGACTTTAGTCTCACCTACAGCTACTGATGAAAACAGAAAATATGGCTAAAACGTTCAGATTGTATGTTGCTTTGCAACAGTATTTATATCTGCCCTGTTATGTGCAGATTTTTTTTTCTGCACAGAAATCTGCAACATGTATGCAGTTTACTGTGCAGAAAAAAAGCTTATGTGACATTAACATTGTGGTGTGAACAGGGTGCATAGGGAACAATTGTTTTCTTTGTACCCTTGCAGAGAATGTATGTTCCATACTCCTGTGCAGGAAAAAAAAACCTCAAGTGACAGCAATGTTATGGTTTGAAAAAGGCACATAGAGAACTATTGTTTTGTTTTCTTCATGTCCTTGTAGAGACCAAAATAATAAATATGCTTGCCTCTGCACATGGTGTGAACAATCTGTGCATTTTTTCCATCAATTTTTATACACATATACTGTGAACGAGGCTCTAACCACTTGCCGATCGCTGCACACCGATATAAATTGGCACAATGGCAGAAGTGGGCAAACGGGTGTACCTGTACGTCCCCTTTAATTGGCGGGGCTAGTGCGTGTGTGCCCGCCGTGTACAGACTGACCTATGTTTACATTGGCACTTCCCCCGTTCTGGGGCTCCAGGACATTGAGTCCGCCGGTCTCCCGGCGATCGTGTCACGGAGCCGCAGAACAGGAAAGAGACGTAAACAAGACATTTCCCCATTCTGCTTTGTGAGATGACAGAGATCACTGCTCCCTGTCATTGGGAGCAGTGATTGCTGTCATGTGAGTTGAAGCCCATCCTTCCCCACAGTTAGAATCACTCCCTAGGACACACTTAACCCCTTCATCGCTCCCCCAGTGGTTAACCCCTTCCCTGCCAGTGTCATTTACACAGTAATCAGTGCATTTTTATAGCACTGATTGCTGTTTAGATGACAATGGTCCTAAAATAGTGTCAAAAGCATTCCGATGTGTCCGTCATAATGTCGCAGTCATGATAAAAATCGCAGATAGCCACCATTACTATTAAAAAAAAAAAATTATAATAAAAATGGCATAAAACGAACCCCTATTTTGTAGAAGCTATAACTTTTGCGCAAACCAATCAATATACGTTTACTGCATTTTTTTTACCAAAAATATGTAGAAGAATAGATATCGGCTTAAACTGAGGAAAATTTTAATTTTTTTAAAATATTTTTGGGGGATATTTATTATAGCAAAAAGTTTCAAAATTGTCACTCTTCTTTTGTTTATAGCGCAAAAAAGAAAAACCGCAGAAGTGATCAAATACCACCAAAAGAAAGCTCTATTTGTGGGAAAAAAAGGACGTCAATTTTTACGACCGCACAATTGTCAGTTAAAGAGACACAGTGCCAAATTGCAAAAAGGGCTCTGGTCAGGAAGGGGGTAAAATCTTCCGGGGCTGAGGAGGTTAAATACCAATATTGGCAACCACTAGTCCATTATACAGAAAAGTGAGCAGTTGAATGCAAGGGAGTACAACCATAGCAACAAAAATTGTAATTCATTAAAAATTATACACTACCTGGAATTCATCTCTCAGGTGTGTCGAATTGCTCTGTGTGTCTATCTGTAGCATCTCCTTGTAGGTTTGTTTGAAGTCACAAATTGGTATTGCTGTATCACCACACAGGCATGCCTCCAGGATTGCATCATGGATAAAAACGTACTGCTCCTGGATCAATCAAAATAGAGACAACTAATTGCTGGCAAACACTTTTCTCGCACCAATTTTTCTCCACTATCAGTTTTAACCTCTTTAACACATGAACACCCTAACCAGCTTTAATACCTGTGTTTGAACCATGTTTATACGCCGAGAGCATAGTGTTTTGACACAGTTGTAAATATCCACAACCCCTTCACATTCTGCCATGTCCAGCATTACATCTAGAACAATGTAGCAGCCTGTCCTTCCAGCTCCTGCACTGTAAAGACAAAGAGATATAAGTTGATGCCATACATTGAGAAAAGCATGAAACATGTTCGTCAACAAGTGCACACTCTATTACTGACCTGCAATGTACTACAACAGGCCCAGCATCAGGGGGTGTGGAGGACTTGACTCTACGGATGAACGCAAGCAACCCTGTGGCATGACATGGTACACCATGTTCTGGCCATGAGAGAAAGTGGAACTGCTTTACTTCATGTCTGGCAGTATAACCACGCTAAAGAAAAGAAAAATAGGTGTGTTGGTCTTTAACATTTTTTCAGTTAGTACCTGACAGGGAACATCTAATTTGCAGACAAACTTAGCAATAACTAAAGTGAGAATGGAGCGGCCTACAAAACAATTATGCAGTGTAAATATTTTCTCTCTCCACAATATCAAATCGAGTACTTATTTAGGAGTGTAATGCAGAGGCTGTAGCTAAAAACCTATAATATACTCAAGTTGCCTTTTTTACTAAAATTAGTAATTTGAGGCACAATCGAATGTATGAAAGCGTTCAAATCTACTGTAGGAACGTGCAAGAAGCAAGATATCATTAACAAAGCTTCAAAGGTGAACAAACTTTAATACCACTTCCTATAAAAATCCCAACAATATACAATACCTCTATATAATACCTTTGGTGTGCGCGCCCAAAAAATGTGTAATAATACACAGGAGAATTTGTTGATCAGTATCTTAGCAATGGGGGGGGGGGGGGGGGGGGTGCCTATATAGCGTGATGTCACGGACTGGCCTGTAGCTTCCAAAGAAGTCTGTACAGGATGCAACACATCAAGCAAGGTATGTCATCTTGCTAGTGGGAAGAGCGCCAAAGATCCAGTCAGGGGGATATTAGGTTTGTAACTTCTGGGGGTACACTGTGTTACATAAAGATTCAATGTGATTCAAAGCGCTGTTTTTATCATAGGATGTGAATGTATTTTCAATGACATATTAATAAATCTTACTTTAACGAACAGTACTAGATGTCCCCTTTTTGTTTATATTGAGGAACATACATATAATACGTTTCCTTCAATATGATGATAGTGGTCTAAGCTGGAGGGTCATGGATGTTGGCTGAAGAAAGCACCATTACAAAGGCGTGTCAAACCTCTTGTAAAGCTAGAAGTCAACAACTGAAGGTGAGTGCATATTTACTCATACACAAGTAGCGGTGATCTCGGCAAGAGGTGGTGGCTATATCAAGCAAGTGATGTAGGTGCTTTATAGTATCAGGGCAATTATATGGACACTAACCATTTGGGGACTAGTGCAAGAACACGTTTTGATATCTTTGTTGGGAGTGGAGTGAAACTATATTTAATATATACAGTTGTGCTCATAAGTTTATGTACCCTGGTAGAATTTATGATTTCTTGGTCATTTTTCAGAGAATATGAATGATAACATAAAAACATGTCTTTCGCTCATGGTTAGTGTTTGGTTGAAGCGATTTATTATAAATCAACAGTGTTCACTTTTTAAAATCATAATCACAACAGAAACTACCCAAATGACCCTAATCAAAAGTTTACATACCCTGGTGATTTTGGCCTGATAACATGCACACAAGTTGACACAAAAGGGTTGAAATGGCTATTAAAGGTAACCACACTCACCAGTGATCTCTTTGCTTATAATTAGTGTGTGTGTGTGTGTGTGTGTGTCTGTGTGTGTGTATAAAAGCTCAATGAGTTTCTGGACTCCTGACAAGGCCTTTGCATTTTTCATCCAGTGCTGCACTGACTTTTCTGGATTCTGAGTCATGGGGAAAGCAAAAGAATTGTCAAAGGTAGCTGAAACAGGAAAAGGATATAACAAGATATCCAAGGAATTGAGAATGCCAATCAGCAGTGTTCAAACTCTAATTAAGTAGTGGAAAATGAGGGGTTATCTTGAAACCAAACCATGGTCAGGAGGTAGACCAACTACAATTTTAGCCACAACTACCAGGAAAATTGTTCCGGTTGGAAAGAAAGACCCACAAATAATGTGGTGTGGCTGTTTCAAGATGCACAATAAGGAGGAACTTGAAGAAAGATGGGCTGCATGGTCGAGTAGCCAGAAGAAAGCCATTACTATGCAAATACCACAAAGTATCCTGATTACGATACCGTAAACAGCACAGAGACAAGCTTCAAACCTTCTGGCACAAAGTCATTTGGAGCGATGAGACCAAAATTGAGCTTTTTGGCCACAACCATAAACATTTGGAGAGGAGTCAACAAGACCTATGATGAAAGGTACACCATTCCTACTGTGAAACACAGAGGTGAATTGCTGATGTTTTGGGAATGTGTGCGCTACAATGGAATAGGAAATGTGGTCAAAATTGATGGCAAGATGAATGCAGTATGTTATCAAAAAATACTGGAGGAACATTTGCATTCATCAGCCAGGAAGCTTCCTGGCTGATGAATGCAAATGTTCCTCCAGTATTTTTTGATAACATACTGCATTCATCTTGCTATCAATCTTGACCAAATTTCCATTTGGTCAAAATTGGGCATGGGATGTACTTGGACATTCCAACATGACAATGATCCAAAACAATGGATTTGGAACAATGATCCAAAACAAGGTATTAAGAACTGGGGTATGTAAACTTTTGAAGAGGGTCATTTGGGTAGTTTCTGTTGTGATTATGAGTAAACACAGTTGACTGATAATAAATGGCTTCAGCCAAACACTAACCATGTGTGAAAGAAAAGTTTTGTGTTATCATTCATATTCTCTGAAAAAGACAATCATAAATTCAGAAATCATAAATTCTGACAGCATATGTAAACTTATGAGCACAACTGTAACACTGTGATTTGTTTTGAGTTTATAACATTTTGCTTATAAATGATAAAACTTAAAGCGCTTGGAAAAAGTGTTTTTTGTTAACACGTTTTTTGGGACTGTACATTAAAGATTTTATACAGAGGTATATTGCTGGAGGTTCATATAGAAAGTGGCGTTAAAGTTTGCTCACATTTGTGCATTTAGGAAAATATAAGGGCACTGCTCAATTTCTCCCTTTCATTCGTGGATACATGTGAAGCACGAAAGAATACTAGCTTGCTCCCAAAGTGATCTTGATTATATCAGCTGTAAGGTAATATTTTATATGTTTTTCTAATTTCACAAGTCTGCACTAACATATTTCCAATAGTTTATAGCAACAGTGTAAATGTATTTTTTATTAACATTCAGTCCTTAAGCTTCAGTCAAATGACCTGGGTCTGAGAGGACCATGTTGGGAGAATAACATCATCAATCTACTTCAGGCAAGATTTCCTAAAGCTGGCCAAATACTGATTTAAATTCTGATCAGTGTGTGCTCCCCCACTCAACAGAAGTTGATTGTTTAATCAACATGTTGAGCATTGGAAAATTGATCAGTGGCTGCAGCCATTCATCCACTGCCGGAGTATATCCTCCTGGTGGTGGTGATATCATAGGAGACATCTGATGACAAGGTTAGAACACTGCACACCGTGAACAGCCCAGTTTACGAGTAAAGAGGCTTCAGCCTGCACCCTTCCAAGCCATGCCCCCACTAACGCGTTTCACCCTCCCACAGGGCTTAATCGTAGTAGTGGGAGTGATATACAGCTGTCAGGTTTTATGCAACATGAACTGCTGCTACAAATTGAAATCACTAAAAACAAAATGAGAAACAGATGGACAAGTAATAACAAGGAAAAAATGAGACACTGCAAGTAATGCCTGCTTGTCCGACATTGCTGCAAAACAAAATACATGTGCAGCGCTAAAAGGGAAATGCAGACCAATAATATACTTTAACCCTGTGATGTTTAAAGGCTCAAAAAGCCATAACAGTTATATTAATAATTTAATTTTTGGGGTGACTTATGTACAGAACGAAAACACAAAATCCAGCTGGGAACAAAATAAAAAAACTGAAGAAAAATGTCTAAATTATCAACACATGAAGAACCCAGATCCAATAAAAAGCATCTATTTATTTTTTCTCCTATGTTAAAAAAACAAACAAATGAAAAATCCAAAATAGAAAAAACAAAAAAGTGTTCTTCTCTATTTTTCCTATTAGAAAAAGGGTAAAAAAAAAATTTGATGAAATTATAACCAGGAAAGGGAAGAAGGTGCTACGGTAAAGACATATCATGAAAGCTATAAACAGAATAACACAAGCATTTTATCAATTGCACAGAAAATAAGTTACGATCTTCAACCCGGAAATGTACTGTAAGTTAAAACAGAACTGTAGTGCTCAATTTGCTGGCCTAGATTTAGAATTTTTTCTTAAGTCTCATAGAGAATGTTTGATATATATTCAGTAATCAAGCAAAAAGACACTTATTGATGAATGCTGAATTGTGTTTATCACAGGCCTACTTCTTTTGATTTAGTCTCTTACCCGTTCCAGAGCAAGTGTCCTCACAGCATATTCTGCCAAGGTTTCTGTGTTAATCAAAGTTATGCGAATATCTCCATATGTTTCAGTGGTATCTGGCCAATATTTGCTGCACTTCACCTGGGTGAAGGTGAAAAAAATACAGTTTTTCATTCAAATACCCTTTGTATGAGTGCCCTTGTTTGTGGTCTAATCTTAATACATTGGTAATTGTGTAAATTGCCATATTAAACTATGATAACGTACATGGTAACTCAATTAAGATTAAATATAACATATAAAATATAAAAAAACGTGTGCATACGTAGGTGAAAAAAAGTCTAGATCAGGTCTTAAAAAACACCGCAGTGACATTTTGCAAAAGGGGAGTGTTCAATCCACTTTAAAAATCACCGCATGAGCCTTCACCAACCACAAGCAATGGACTCTTACCAGAACATGAGGACTCCATTGCAGAGTCAAAGAAATCAGCATAAATATGACAAAGATCTGGTTCATATTGTTTGGCTGGAGTTCAGCAGTATATCTCATGAATTAAATCAATTGTAACATCAATGGCAACCATAAATGCACAAAATTCCACATAAAAAAGACAGACCAAAGGTAACTTAGCCTCAATATCCTTGGCTTTGATAGTGAGGCTTAGTGCCATCTGGTGTAGGCCGGGCAGGTCATTACAATTTTCAAAACGAGGCTTGGATGGCTTTGTCAGCCATCTTAAAATAAAGGAAGTACTATTTGAGGCAGAGATACATTTCTGAACTTGATAGTGAAGCTTGGTTCTATCTGGTTTCCAGCCGGGCAGCCATTTTCGTCTTTTAAATTGAGGCTTGCATGGCTTTGTTGGCCATCTTAGAATACAGGAAGTACAATTTGAGACCAATAATTATGGGGTCACCTCCCTTATCAAGTACATATAAAAACAGGTGTGAAGACAAGCGTGGCGTGTATGCCCCGATGAAGTCACATATGACAAAACAAGTTACGTGGAGCAAATGCACGTGATGTGGCCACGACTACGTGGACCAGAAATTTTTGTGAAGCATTGTTTGGAACCTCTATCATGCATGCTGGTAATGTTATGCATACAACGTGCGTATTGTTTTTATTCATGCGAGTAGTATTGATACTTTGAAGTGCAATTAAACCTTTTATAAAATTTAACACTATGTAGGTTCTTCCATTCTGATTTTATGTGGCATTTATGGTTGCCATTGATTGGATTCACAAGATATATTGCTGAACTAAAGCCAAACAATGAATTAGATTGATGGAATTGTCATATTTATGCTGATTTGACTCTGTAGTGGAATCCTGATGTTCTGGTAAGAGTCCATTGCTTGTAGTTGGTAAAGGCTTGTGTGGTGATTGTAAAAGTGGATTGAACACTCCCCTTCTGAAAAATGTCACTTCAGTGTTTTTGAAGACCTAATCCAGACTTTTGTTTACTTACATATGCATGTGTTTGTTTTATATTTTACATTTAGTTTTAATTGAGTCACCTTGTACATTATCATATTTTAGCATAGCAATTTACACAATTACAACTGTTACATAGTTTGCCTGACAATTTTTTTGCTAGTAGCTTTTTTTCTACCAGCGTTCTTTCATACATTTTTTTCATCTTAATACATAACACCCAAGAAAGAATACGTATAAGATGTATTAAAATGTATACCATTTTAGTATTTACTTTTTCATTTAGAATGTTTAAAACAACGAAATACAAAGTTTTATATTATTTGAGTCAGGTATGCATATACATTTGACATATTTAACTTTTTTAGCCAGCTGGTCCATTTCCAAGCTTCAGGCCAATGGCAAAAATGAATACCCCCTGTCGGAATCAGGGACCACACCAGTCTTATAAACTTTTCAGGGTTAAAACAGACAGTGAGGAGGCAACATATCGCCTCCTAGCCTCCTGTTAAGGGACCTCTGAAGGCGACTTTTGCTGTACTCCTTTTAGAAAACCCATCCTCGGAATATACAGTATAATGTCAATAGTGCAAGCATATTACATTTTTCACTGTAAAATAAACATATTGGATAAATTAAAAAAAATATTATAAAATAAAATGTATCATGGTTTTCTTCTAAATTTATATATATTTTTTTCTAAACCAGAGAAACTTTTTTCACTTCAAAGACAGCATTTAATTGACAAAGAACACAACTGGAGCAGCAAAAACATGTGCACCTAATATATTAAAAAGTACATGGGAAGAATAATGTGCTTGAGCTACAATCTGATATGCAAAACCTGAGTTAGCCAAGGGTAGTATATACAACACAACATGAAAACCCTAGGCCACCAGTTGCATTTTCAGTGTGTGAGAACAACCAACATAGAAAACGATCTGCCCACATTATGCATCAGTTAGACATGCACAGCCTGAAGAACTGAAGAGAAAGGCGAGACCCAATGACAAAGACAGATAGAAAGAAGGGACAAAATGTCTGTACCCCCCTGCAGGCTAACATGAATTTATTGCCTCTTCTCAAAGCGCTAACAACTAAAATAATGTACTCTGAATGGAGCATATTTTTCTCCAGGAAAATTATAAAAAGGCATGAGAAAAATGCTTAGATGGCACATGGAGTCCATCCAGGCGAGCAGAAGGGGAAGTATGGTTCATGAAGTGTGTTAAGCCTACGACTGTGTGATGGATGCAATACAAGACACACAGTGATAAAGAGAGTAAACTAATTACATCGCTTTCACGTCAGCAATGTTTGGGAGGGTGCTGAAGGAAGACTGCTAATGAGAAGGGAAAATTAGACCAGCAGAGACCAAACAAAATCATTACAGTTAATGGAGATTTACGAGAAAACACAATTTAAAAAATGATCTGATGTAAGGAACATTGTTCTTAATTACCCGTCAGAGCAACACAGCGACAATACTAATCATATTAGCCATGCAAAGAAGCATCCAGTTCACAGCAACAACTGCTATTTCTCCTTACAAACTATATGTCTACGTGACAAAGGCCATATTCTTATGAATATAAATTTGTGAGAAATATCAAACATCTGCTGGATTCTGTTTTTCCTCCTTTTTGTCTATATATGATTATCCCATTCATAATCTACCTTTATGTGACATTCCTTCCCATAGCTGCAGAGCCAACGCATTATGCATTCAAGAAATGGGCTTAATCAATGTACTGCTAGTCTCCCTCAGCTGGGAAAGATTAAACATGGATCTGTGGATTTCTCTATCAAAGGAGTTAACCGTCAGTCTGCTGAGTTATTTCTTAGCCACAGGCAAACTTTTAATATTTGTAAAAACAGGAAAGCAGTAATTCTAGCTCACAACGCTACTTTTTAGGGAACCTGCCATGACAGAAACATTGCTGATCTCTCTTTCTGAAAAGGCTAACTGCCTGGCTGTCATTCTCTCTCTGATTTTAATACTTTGAGTTATTGATCTGGAACATGCACAACACATTTCTCCAATCTTCCTACATGTATAAATGTCCCTAGTCAGATAGCAACTCATATCACTGAAGCTAGTAGGTTAGAATAACTGCAATTTTCAGAAGGAGCTCAGCAATTGCAGTCCCCATACCTTTCTCCCTTTCTCCTGGAAGATTTATCTTTAGACAAATATGTCAATATAAAATGTAAGAGCCTTGGGTCCGCTACTTGATGAGTCATAGTCCTGTAACAAATATGTGCACAGAAGATGTTGGGATCCCTAATATGACCATGTTTATTCCAGGTCACTGATTTACTAACTAGTAAAAAAGGATGAAGATGACAACCCTGGAGCCTGCAACTGCGCAATTTTAGCTCCAATATTTATATCATGACAGATTTCCTTTAACATTAACAGGCAATAACAAAGAAGGCTGTTCAAAATTAGTGGTTACAAGGAAACCTTTTAAGAGGCAGAATGCAAGGAGAGAAATAGTAGATTAGCAGTGGCAACTGTAAACAGGGCCATGTCTAAGCAGAGGTGACAGCATTCACAAGATCCAGTGATGCAACTATTACTAACTATCCGAAAATTCTAGCTAGTTTCTCCTTATATCAGTATGGTGCCTAGGCCCCTTAGCACAGGGTGGACGCTGTTTTGATCAGTAGGGGATCTGTCAAATGATCCCCCCCTGATCAAGGAAGAGCAGATGGGTGACAGGTCTGTATCCACTCAGTTTCTGCAGAGCAGACACAGACAGAGTCCGCTCTTCTCTATGGGTGGGTGGCAGTAAACTGACTCTGCTGTACATTTATACCCAGCTACCACCTATCTGCTCCACCCAAACTGAGTCCTCTTCCATTTTTTTTAGTGGACACAGAGCAGAGGTAAGCAGGTAGAAACAGGCACAAGTCTGTTTTCACCTGCTTGTCAAAAGGAATACATGTACTTACCAATCCGTTCAGACTGAAAAACTGACAGGCGGATCTGATTAAAACACCAGTGTGAAAGGGGCCTTAAAACTGAACTCCATCTTTAAATACACTTTACATAGTTAATTTGGGCCCAGCTGGCTCAAACAAACTATGTCCCTCCCTAACATGTGTGTCCGCTGGCTATGCAGTAAAAACTGTATGTAGCTGAGGCTACATACAGAATACTGCACTGTGTCCTGGGTTTGAACCAAGACTTCCAGTCTCATACCCAGAACACAGTAGAGTCTATCACAGTGGCGCTAAGTCATTCAGAGTAAGCAATGTATTTTTTTCAATGAATATGATTGGCTGAGTCAGATGCTGTGACATCATCAGCCCGTCTCTCTGACAAAAGCAGAGGAAGCTTTCTATTCATTGATAGAATACACTGATTATTCTGAATGGCTGAGCACCGCTGTGATAGACTTTACTGTGTTCAAGGTAATAACTGGAAGTCTCAGCTTGAATCCAGAACACAGTGCGGTATGCTGTATGTAGCCCCAGCTACTTACAGTTTATACCACACATCCAGCGGCTTCACATGCTAGTGAGGGACACAGCTTTGCCCAAACAAACTACGATATGTAAAGTGTATGAAAAGATGGAGTTTAACTTAAGTCCAGTCTGGGTAGCCACTAGCTGAAAAGTCTGTGTTCCCCGTCTTTAGAGTTTAATAACCCCCAGTTTGTGTTCAAGTCAGTGGTGGGCATCAAAAAGCAGATACTGGTCTGTGTGGGTCGGTTTTCTGTAGATATATTGGCCCAAGTACCTCACACACATCAAAATACAAGATTAAAGTGAACACAAACTCAGTGGCAAATGACAACTCACACTTTTGGGCATTAACTTTTGGTGATTTCCACGTAATCTAGAAATTAACACGAATGCAGGCTTTCTGATACCGAGGATATTATTATGTAACTAGAACAGGGTGGTTCCACAACTTTTACACCTCCAATCCTGGACAATCAATATACACATTTCATAGTGATTATATTAAAGGGTTAGTTTACTTTTATCAAAAAGTGCCTATGCAGGTAAGGGTTGTGCGTAAGTAAATAAACTGCAACCTTGACTGAAGTTGGACAATGCCCTTGCTATAGGTCATTTACATTCCTCCTAGGCCATTTACATTCCTCCCTAAGCCTAACTGAAAATGGCATCCACCCATCCTCCCTTGTTGCTAGGTTACGCCCAGCTGCTGCTAATCACCTCAAACATTGGAGGGGTAAACTCTGAAACACTTGCACTTGTGATGCTCTGTCAAAGCATCACTGAGCTCAGAGTTAATGTGATGGGGGAAAAAAGTGCATGTGTTATATGTTTGAATAAGAGAAAAACTTGTTTCTGTGATGGTGGGGGTGAGCAGTAACAGCTGGGAGAGTCCTAGCAACGCAAGGGGTGGACACCATCTCTGGGAGTTTTTTGGCCTGGTTTCAGGAGTTATGTCAATGGCCTACACATATAGCAAGGGCTTTATTTAAGTTTGGTCAAAGCTGCACAGTTTATTTTTATCTACAGGCACCCCTTACCTCCATAGGCAGTTTTACTGTAAAGGTGAAGTAACCCATTCTCTTTCTGACACTTAGTAGAACAGATTAAGTGGCTTGGAGAAGCTACAAACTATCTTCAACATTACAGAATAAGTGTAGTTGAATGTGACTTACTATTAATAGCTATAAAGTGACCTAGATAAATGAGAACCTTCATAGAAAATAGCAAGAAGTAACACATAAGGAAAGCCTTTTCTCTTTATAGGGTAAAGACCCATCTTTATTTGTACCAGAAGAGGTTGCATAAATGGGCATTCAGATCTAACCGGAATCCTGAGTTCTTTATAAAAAATGACCTCTAAGTATTTACACTAATATAACCCAAACAGCAAGCCTCTCTAAGGATTTATCATCATAAAGTTTATCATGTACTTTCTTCAAACATACAACATGCATAGTAATCAGAATAACACATACCCTTCCAACTTCCACCAGCTTGGTGATCATCACTATACTTGAGCAGTGTTCTTGCCAAACCATTCTCCAAAAGTCATAGATCATGTCTTGCTTTGGACCTGCAGTGGATCAGTAATCAGACAGTAATTATGCATTTCTAGAAATGATTACATGTAAGAGCCGCTTTATCATGCATCATTGATTAATCTCAGATTACAGATGAATCATGGACAAAGTTGACATCCCCTTCAAATCTTATTAGCTATGTCACATTCTCCATATATATTATGGGCTGCCACAGGGAGAAGTACAAAATATGTGATCATTCAGAGTTAAACAGGAATTTGTATCATGCTTTGTGCCTGCCCATGGGGGTCGATATGCATACATTAGCACCAAAGAATACTTACACCCACTAACAAAATACATTAATAGAACACATAATTGGATTTTTCCTACAGCTTGTCTATAAAATCCTTTTCTTGGAGTACATCACGGGACACAGAGCAGCCATAATACCGTATATACTCGAGTATAGGTCGACTCGAATATAAGCCGAGGCCCCTAATTTACCACAAAAAAACTGGGAAAACGTATTGACTCGTGTATAAGCCGAAGATGAGACATGCAGCAGCTACTGTTACAGCTTAAAAGAGTGGAAAAGAGGGTCAACAATGCCCATCTGCAGCTGCATACCTCCCTGCGTACCTCCCTGTGTACCTCCCTGTGTCCATTGCAACCTACCTGTGTCCTGCGCATGCCTCCGTGTGCCAATCTGCAGCCTCTGTGTCCATCTGCAGCTCCGTGTGCCATTTTTCGATCAGCATGTATCAGCATGTCATAAAAACATACGGTGGCCATTCCAGGATTCAAAAGCCGCACCTCTCCTCCTCATCTGTAACAGACGGCGGCCATTCCACTGTTCAAAAGCTGCGCCTCCCTGTCTGTGATAGGCGAACACTCAATTTCCCACTAGTCAGTGTTCCGCCTATCACGGACATCCTCTCATCCTCGTCCGTAGTATGAGGATGAGCAGATGTCCGTGATAGGCGGAACACTGACTGCTGGGAAATTGAGTGTTCCGCCTATCACAGACAGAGAGGCGCGGCTTTTGAACAGTGGAATGGCCACCGTCTGTCTGCACGACACGCTGATCAGGTAGGCAGACGGCGGTGACTCGAGTATAAGCTGAGGGGGGCACTTTCAGCCTAAAAAAAGGGGCTGAAAATCTCGGCTTATACTCGAGTATATACGGTAATAACTATAACTATGTGGTTATACGCCACCTATAGGTGAATGGACACTGGCAGATAGTTAAACAGGAAGTCCTCCCCTATATAACCCCTCCTACACAGGAAGTACCTCCGTTTTGGGATTGAGATCATAACATAAACCCTTGTCCCTATTCAGTTTTGAAACAGACAAAATGTAATTTCTTTACAATAATGAGTGCATAACGTCTGCTCCAAGAGCCAACGCTAGGTAAAGACTGACCCAACTAAGGAAGGAGTGAACCACTTCAGAGACTGCTCCAAAATCTTATGGTCTGAGATATTCTCAAACACAACAACCTCAGATGCCTCCCTCACTTAGGAGGGAAACCTTGGCAGTCTCTCATCCATGTACTAACCAGGCTTTATCCGAGATCAGGTGCCACAGTGACTCAGATAACTCTGGTGCCATTGGTCCCACAGGAGATGTGAACACCGCAAGACCACTGAACCTGAGGGAGGTGAACCTACCTCACCCTTCTGGAGTCATTTAGCTAGTCTAATGCCACGTTCACATGATTGGAAATTTGGCCAGCAAAAAAAACGATGAGAGCTTTTGGTCGGAAAATGCGACCATGTGTATGCTCCATCGAACTTTTGCTGGCCAAATTCCAACCAGCAAAAGATTGAGAGCATGCTCTCAATTTTTCGTTCAGAAAAAAGTTCAGATCGTCTGTAGGAAATGCGACACACAAAATTCCTACGCATGTTCAGAAACAATTCAAACTATGCTCAGAAGAATTGAATTTCATTTTCTCGGCTCGTTGTAGTGTTGTACATCACCGGTCAAAACTTCAGCGAACTTTTGTGTGACTGTGTGTATGCAAGCCAAGCTTGAGCGAAAATTCCATTGGAAAAATCATCATTTCTGGCGGAAAATTTGCTTGTGTGTACGCAGTATAACAGGTACAAATTAAAGTGACTATATTAGACAAAAATGAATATGCAGTTCCACAAGGATGCAAGCCTACACAAAGTTGGTCTACCGATATACAACCCCGCAGGTATGTAGGTATGCAGGTACCCAGGTATGCAAACATGCAGGTATACAAGTATTCTTGCTGTTCATGCATTTATGTATGCAGTATAATGCAAATAAATACATCTATACATATCTATAGAGTTTAATGTAAATAAGCACATATTTATGCAATTTAATGCAAAAAACACACATGTATGCAGTTCAATTTATGTAAACATGCATTTTTATGCTAGTAAGCATGTATTCAACAAAGGCAATCATGTGGCTATGCATCATGTGTCTATACCTCAAGTGACCATGTATATAAGAAAACATGCAACATGTATCTATGCAAACATGTGTCTTATGCAACTCTGCCTTTCAGCAAACATGAGCCATTAGCAAACATGAGCGCTTTTAGCAAACATAAGCTTTTAGCAAACATAAGCTTTTAGCAAGCATGAGCTTTTAGGAAACATGAGTTTAAGCCAGTTTGCAAGTATGCACCTGTTCAACTGCACCAGGCCCCATACTAGTTTTGCACCAAATGCACATTATGCTGGAGACACAACACTTTAACCTGCTACATAAAAGGGTTTATCGACTACAGTTGTACAGGCCCCTGGGATTAAACAGTAAGTATGCAGTATAAAATCATGACTAGTTTGGCCACACAGTTCCCCCATAGTAAAAACTCACGTCATTAGTATCCATGGGCTGCTGTAAACATGGTAAACATGGCCACCCCTCCACTTCCTGCCTATATAGAAATAGGTTCCTGTGTCCTCTAGTGGCTGGAGGAGAAAGGACAGCCCATACTCCTAAGAAGTACACTGCCCTTAGAGGCTACTGAGAGAAGACCAGACAGTCAGATCTCTTTTTTTCTTTTTGTAAAGAAAGAGAAACTGCAGGACTCTGAGCATAACAGGAGTCCAATCTTCACCCATCACAGCAGGCTTTGTCATAAAAGACCTTCAGGGATTGGGTCCCCCTTAATGTGGGGTTCACGCCCCTGGACCTGTATAGCACCCTACAGGAAAGCACCTGGGTCAGAACAAACATTACACAGGGTTCCATTACACAGGGTCCATCGCCGTAAAGCTGCATTACAGGCAAGATTCGAGGAATCTTTTCTCCTTCTAATGAGGCTTGGGTACCATCCATTTTAGCTGCCAGCTTTTTTCGAATGGATCCAAAAAAGTTCATGATTCTAAATAGAACCGTCCAGACCTCCAAGTATGCTCCAAGAGCACATCTATCATATCAGTGACCAAAACCTTACAGACACTGGCGACAAAACTGAAGTACTTCCTATGTAGGAGGGATTATATAGGGGAGAACCTCCTTTGACTATCTGCCAGTGTCCAGTCACCTATAGGTGGCGTATAACAGCATAGTCATTATTATGGCTGCTCTGTGTCCCGTGATGTACGATAAAGAAAAATGATATCCATTTGCTTTTGGATGATTTTTTTCATAAAATTGTTTATGCTCAATTGTATACATTACCAGGTATCTCAAAAAAGTTTGACACTAAGATTGTTAATACCAGCATTAATACCAATGAAACAGTAGTGCTGATTTTACCATTACCACCTACCTTGTGTTGCAATGAAGTGGTTTGATCTGTGATATCCCTACAAATGAAAGAAAAAAAGTAAATATGAACATTACAGTGCTACCTTCCAGTCTGTCCAAAAATCCCACCATGCATTTCAGCAAGCACTGTGATCCCACAAAGAGACAGGTAGAGTAATAGGCTCAGGGGTGGACAGACAAATGGTGTGTTCTTATCAAATAACACTTACACCACAATCTTTACAGGACTCAAACAAATTCTAAAAAAAACAAGATTTGGGGTAGTGTCACATGGATGCATACTGCGATCAGCGCTTAGAGCTCTATTAGCCTGTCCAATGTAATCAATGTTAATGGAGCACATACGTTCCAAATGTAATCAGTGTTAATCCTGTTTACAGGCAAAAAGAAAATTTATGAAAAGAATGGACAAGAAAAAGTGCGTGTTGCTTGTAGCAACCAGTCAGCATTCAGATATATAGAATTCAGATATATAGAATTAATACATCACTTAACTGCTTGTTACAGGCAATGTAGTCACTTTTCTTTACTCTAAGTTTTAATTAGTGAGACCACATAGTGCCATGTGACTCTACTCATAAAATAAAGACAAAAGAGAATAAAAATGAGAGCTTAATGGTGAAATGACAAGTGGAGAGGAAGCCATTCTTAAGAGATGCCTTCAAAAAAAAATCTTGTTTTAGGTAACAGTTAGTGACAAACTAAAAGCTCAAGCTGAAATCAAAAGCAAATCATAGCTATATGTTATACCAAGTTTGAATTAATAACATGGTTATGAATTTGTAATCTGAACCAGATTACTAACCTTTGATTGAATGACGTATTTGTATGGAAAATGAAGATGAATGAAATATGGAGCATTATTAGAGGAAGAAAGTGAGGAGCAGAGATTCCTGAGAAATATTAGGTAAATAGAGAAAGCATGAAATAGATCATGTACAGAGGGGCTTAGGAAAGGGAAATGAAAGAATAAAAAGAGCGACTGTAGAAGAAAATAAGGACAGAAGTACGAGGGATTGGGGGGAAGGAGCTGGAAGTTATTGATATATTAGAATTTATGTTTTTTAATCAGAGGGTACTAGTTGTCTTAGTATAATAAAGTGGTATAATTCCAGCACTTATCCCAGGCACTAATGCACCTGGATTTGGAAGGTGGGAGATAGGATCACAAGCTTGATACTCACTTCTCTGTTAATCCGGATCTACCGGTGATCCCATAGACAGAATAACAGAATGGCGGGGCCAGAGATGTCAAGGAAAGCAGAGAAAAGGGGCAATAAGAAAAATGGAAGACAGATGAATGAAGACAGAAAATGTGAGCGAAAATAAACATTGACATTGAAATGAAAAGAGAGAACCAAGGCAGTGGAGAGATGGTGGAGGAGAAGAGAGATGCAGAAAGTTAGAGATGTTTATAGAACCGGTCATTATCATATGAGACCAGTTATGTCAAATAAATGGCAGACAGTGGCGAGGATAAGGATACAAAATGTAGAAGACAGATAGAAGGGCAGCAGAGAAAAGAAAAGGATAAAGATGCATTAGCAGAAACAAAAGAAAGGGGCAGTATAAGAAGTTAAAGGCACCAGTCACTTTACAACATAGCAGATATTAACTCGGAAGAACAAGCATACAAGTGGAATAAAATGGGATTCTAGAGTTACTGCACATTATTATAGAAAACCTGTACCATGTTTTAGATAAAATAGGGTCAAGTATTTTACAAACACATAAGTTAACACATAAGCTATCACAACACACATCAGAATAGGGAACAATGCCTTAAGCTAGCCATATACTGCTCTAATTCCGGATGATTCTGCAGGAAATTCAAGGAGTGGGGGCAGCTTGTAGGCACCACCCTACTCATCAAAAATCTATTTTTTAAATGGAATTTTGTCAAATGAGCCAAGTAGTAAATTGCTGGTTGAACAAGCATTGTATCCAATTTGATGCACTGTTGGTGTATTCAACAGCTGTGGGTCCCACCAGCTCCTTAATACAACAGACAACAGGGGAGATTCCTTCATCAGCCCACATATATGGATAGCTATACATGCACGTCTCTCCCCATCCTTGCTAAACAGTGTAAATGAAAGAATCACCCCTGCTGGCCATTGTATTCAGATAGCTGGCATCTGTAGCCCGCATAATACCCAAACAATGACTGCATCTTATTGATGCAGTCATTGTGTGACCCACAATTTACTACCCGGCTACCTCGGCAAAGAAAGAATCAGACAAAATGCAAGCTATGTATAAAATGCTTAAAGTGATTGTAAAGGCTATGTTTTTGGTCCTAAAATAAAAAAAAAGAGGTTTTTACTTACCCACTGTGTGCAATGGTATTGCAAACAGTGGTCCCTAGAGTTCCCGATCAGCATTCTCTGCTCTGCCTCTTCTGTATGTGCTCCCATAGCAAGCCTCTTGCTATGGGGCACACTAACAGACACATGCTTGAATTGGGCTGTGTGGGTCTATAGACACACATAGCGTGACTTGGCCCTGCCTCCTTCTTCCTCACAGGATTTAATTAACAGCAGCCAATAGCTTCTGCTCCTCTCAATCTGAAAACTATAACTAAAAGTTTTTCTTTTAGTTACACTTTAATGCAATGAACATGATAATGTACATGAAAGCACTGCAAAAATGTGAATCCAGGACACAGGCTCACTAGTCTTAGCCATGGGCCATATGCAGCTACCAGGTTATTGGGCACTGACAAAAATAATGCTGAACGGTTACCCCTTCCCACTCCCAGCTAGCCACAGCTTTGCATTAAGCAATTGGGAGATCATAAAAAACACAGGGTCCTATAATCCGAGAAAAAGATTTTAATGGTAAGTCACACAGTTCAGAATGCATGATCTTAAGTCTTTGTCTCATGGACATCCAACAGCTGTCCAACTGGGGGTGGGCAAAAAAAAAAACACTAATAGGCCCAGGAAGGATGAAAAATGAATAAGATTTCTGAAAAAAGGTTGTAGCTGAGAAGTAAACGTTCACAGAGCATACCACTTCAAGACAGTGGAAATAAATGATCTTGGGATGTTTTGGAGCAGGACATAAGGAGAGGAGGACAATGTCCTGGTTGGGGGTTGAAGGAGAAATCCCCTTAAGGAGGAAAAAGGCTTTGGGCCTTAAGACAACCTTGTGCTTGTGTAACACTAGGAAAGGCTCATTACATAATAAAGACACGGGGGGTTATTTACTAAAGGAAAATCCACTTTGCACTGAAAAGTGCACTTGGAAGTGCAGTCACTGTAGATCCGAGGGGGACATGCAAGGAAAATAAAAAACAGCATTTTAGCTCACACATGATTGGATGATAAAATCAGCAGATGTTCCACTCATTTCAGATCTACCCCTTAGATTTAGAGTGACTGCACTTCCAAGTGCACTTGCAGTGCAAAGTAGATATACCTTTCATAAATAACCCCCACTAACTCAGAGACCCGCCACACAGAGGCAATAGGAATCAGTGTTGCCAACCTACCAGATTAAAATTTACTGACACGACACCCAAAATTTACTGGCAAAGCCAAGTTTTTACTGGCATTTCCAAAAATTTCGGTATTTAGGCTACAAATAAATACAATGTGCAATTAGCAATGTGATTTAAGGTAGATATTAAGGCAAAAAGCATATTTCTTATTTTATTTTAAATATAGTAAGTTAGTGGCTCAGGGACAGGACTCAGAGGCAGGAAATTAGAATGGGCAACACATGCATCTTAAATGGATTCTCACAATGACACCGATAGTAGTGTGCAGCAGCACAAATCACTGACACGTCCCATCCTGAGTCACAGACAGTCTCTATCATGGCCAGGTGGTCCTCTCAGTCCCCTCCAGTCCAAACAGCACTGACAGTCCCACTCCTGGCTTGCCTTGCTACCGTCCCACAGATCCGCAAACAAGGCTCTGGCTGCTCCGCTCTCTTGCATCATGACCTCACACAACATGCTCAGGCACCATCTCTGCCAGACCTGTCCCCCGCCGGTACCACCCAAACACACTGTAGCAGGCACTTGGATGGTTCTGGCAAGCTCCAGACCCGAGCTGCACATACCCAGTTCCGAGCCAATTGTCATTGCCATATCTTTTACTGCCAACCTTTTCCTCTTACTGGCATTTACTAGCAGGAGAAAAGTGCCTGTTTTTTACTGGCTGCCAGTAAAAATACTGACTGTTGGCAACACTGATAGCAATAAGAATGGCCACTTTACAAGTGACACCAGCTAAGGCAATATCCCTAATAGACATGATGGGTGGCTTCTGAGGGGCCAAAAGAACTAGGTTAATATTCCATGGAGTCACGGGGGAAATGTATAGGGGGAAAAAATGTGTGCCACACCCTACACAAAGTCCTTAACTAAGGAATGAGAGGCCAACGGTCTCTGAAACAAAACGATCAAGGCCAAGACTTTTCCCTTGATGGTACTTCATAGGGATGACATTTCCTTGTCTTTCACCATGCAAGTAGGCTTTCCAGGTGCAATGACAGAAGTTAACTTAGTCTTCAAGAGTGTAGGGATGAATGAATTTGATAGGTCCCTGTCTCCTAAGACCTGGACTTCAATGGCTATGCCATTAAACCAAAGTCAGAGAAGCAGAATGGGGAAAAGGCCTTAGGGATGATCCAGTAGGCTCCCATTCCATGGCTGCAACACACCATTTAAAGTGTCACAGCCTGTTCTCCTCTTCAGCCAAAGGCAAAAGAACTCCAGCACAGTAAGGAGCAAAGCAGGTCACCAGCTCTGTATTTACTGTGGCAGATGTCTTCACACACTGGACGGAATTTAATGGACCAGAATTCATCCTGTTCTGAACTCCCTGATGGGCCCACTCCTGGTGAGATTTTCATGGACAGAATTACGCTGCTGGCAGACCAGGGCCCTGAACCTGAATGGACCTGTAATGCACCCTGTGACTAACTCAACATGATACACCACTTACTAAAGTGAGTGTTCACATAAATTCCAGTGCCCAAAGCGATATTACAGCCCCCTTCTCCAGGCATCATCTGGGTACAGACATCCAAAGGCTTGGCCAAGGAGTCAACCATTCCAGAAGCTACAGAAAGCAGCTCCAGCATATATGGTGCAGCCAGAAATCTTGTTAGAACAATCCTCCAAAAATAAAAATAAAAGAGGCATGCTTTTCTCAGAAGAGAGAATATGTCTACAATCCACAAACACTTGCAAAAAATTGTGCCAAGCTGTGAATAGATATGGCTATTTTTTGCCAGTGTTCTAATATCTCAAGGAAGCTGTATATAACCCATGGTTAAAGACTAAAGATTATGTGTCCTTTACTAAATAACTAAGGTTGAGCAACAGATTCCTTCTTCTGGGATAAAATTTCACAGTTGGCGAATCTCCCACTGCAGTGATTCTTTTTGACAGCCGGTGCTGGTAGCTGTAAGAATACCCAAACATCAGCTGCATGTGACTGGATACAGATACCATCTATACATTTTATGCCTGGTTACTTCGATTTTTTAATAGAAGGATGTCAGGCACAAGGGTACCGATAAGGCTACCCACAAAGCAAATTTTGGTAGGTTGATCAGGAACCAGACAAAATTCAATAAATGCATGACGAGCTTATGAGAGAATTTCTCTGGTGAATATATTATGTATGTAAAAACTAGTTTTGAGGAAGAAAAACAAGAGAATGGTTTTGATGGCAAGATACAGGTAATGCCAAGTGTCATAAATTGAAAATTCACTAAATAATGTGTTTAATTTTGAGATCAAGGAGTTGTGAAGTGCATGGAATTCTCTGCTTGTTTTCAGAACACGAATTTAAAGTGTAAGGTCACCTTTTCAGGTGAACAAGTGAAAAAGTGAGAACACACTACCCCTCCAACCCCGGTCACCACTGCACGTATCTTCGTGGGTAGTTGTTAGTTCACCTTTTCATTTTTTGCTGAAATGGTGAACTTACACTTTAAGCATATAAAGTAAGTTAACATTACTTTGTATAGGCTTTGATGGCTTTGTATGTGATATAAGTTATCCGTTGTTAAGTGCCAAGTGTAGACTAGCAAGAAGGAAAGTTTATTTTTTCGCTATCCGAATGCGGTCAGAAAAGTAATTTCCATTACAACCATGGAAGAATCCAGAAATATATTTTTTTCTAAAGTAGATTGTAAAAAACACAAGTAACCTTTGGTTGACTATATTTATATTGCTTATCTTAATCTTTACTAGGTTTATTTTTACAATAAAAATCACATGACACTAAAATAAAAGGATGAGGCTTTTATACTGGTTATCATAAATCTAGTACCTAGGCAACATAAACAATACAAACAGCCACCATTTGTTACAGTTATAAAATTGTTTCCCATTATTCCAATCTCATTCTTTCACTCTAGTGCCCACAGGATGTTATAGGCATTACGGCACCCCACAAGCTCACATCTGAAGCCTTGGATATAGACATAGAAGAGATTTATTCTATGTGATAATGAACTGACACTAGACTTCAAATCATGATAAGGGCCTCTGTTTATCATTTAACACACACTGTTCTTAACCAAGGAGCCAGCCTGTTTTCTAAAAAAAAAAAAAACATTCACAACACATTTTAAATGAAAATTGAAGTTGCTTTGCAAAAACAGTGTTCATTCCAAATGGTACATGACACATCCAGTGTATTTTAGTGGATATTATAGATGATAACAGTCTGGCCCAAATGCAGGCCATTTAAGGACAATAGTCATTACATTTGTGCTCAAGGTTCAGCATTCCAAAGTGTTACATAGAACATAAACTTAAATGTGCTGGCACGCAGTATGGACAAAGCAGCTGCAACCTATTGTACTTTGGCAAACAAGCATGTTAATTGTGATGGAAGAGTGTGATAAAAGCCTATTGTGCAGTACAATCAAGGTGTGCAGATAGAAAGAATAGTGAAAAACGTGGCTGTATTCTGAGTGCAATTACACAGCATTGTCAGTGCATAGTTACCTATCCTTAGCTCTACACGCTTATTTTTATGGATTGGTTGTTCTGTTGACAGTTAACATAAATATAACACATATTTTGTTACCACCAAATACTTCAGGAGGCCCAGAAACAAGACACCATATTATCTATATTTTCATTTTACCAGTGTGTGGCAACTAACTTATTTCATTCTAAATAACTTCAACCATGGCATAGTCATATAGCTGCTAGAAGTGTGACGCACAAAATTGGGATGCCATGAAAGTGAAATGCCACAGGAAACATTTTCCTTTGTTAATAAACTGAGGCAGAGTCTGGTTCCCTTCAACCCTAGCCCAGTACAGTACTCTGCCAGGCTGTGCTAGTGAACTGCTTCTGTCATTAAAAGGAAAAAAAAAACACACTTTGGGTCAATTTATTTACTTTTATGTATGTATAAACTGCATTTTTATGTAAATATTTTTAATAGCCTATATAAAATAAATATCTAGTACATGGTATTGTCTAACAAAAAAGTCAAATATTCCATGTATGCTTTGACACATGCTGTCAGTGGCAGCCCATCCATTAGGGACACACGGGCGCCACCCCCCCCCCCCCCCCCCATCCATGCGTCCGGCCCCTCTAATCTACAAGCAGGGCGTCAGATCCATAGATTCCAATGGGGGGTTTTGAAGCATATGATTAAAGCCAGAGGCTTCAAAAAATGGTGGGCTTGGGGCGCAGAGCACTGCACTCCGAGCCCACCCAGTTGTGTGAGAATAGAGAATTAATATTCACTATTCTCACACTGATCCTCCTCCTGGGCACTTAGGAAGCCGGTCCTGAGACCGTCACTCGATTGGCTGAATGAACAGGAAATCTATTAGACGTCTAGAAGGAGGAGGGAGGAGAAACATGGGGGTCTCGCGGTCAGCCATCCAGCCCCACAAAAACAAAAACAAATTTACTAATGAATAAAATGAAAAAAATATGAATTCTTCTCTCCTATTCCTACTGAGGGTAGATAGTACAATAGATAGAATGGATAGTACACTATTTACTTCCTCTAGTGCATTCACCCTGGGGTTATATGCAGACATGATTTAGGATAGTCAGAGAGATATCCTGGTTAAAAAAGCTGGGTCTGGATGTCAGAGGTATACAGCAGGTTATAGAGATCTCCCTGCTAAGATTCTGGGTAGTGCTACAGACATAGAGAAACAGACATAGAGTAAGGTACTGCACTAAATTATGCTTTATCTGCTATGCAGATTTTTAGGAGGTGGGTCATGTCTGAGCACTCGCCTGTCAAACCTTGCACAAACCTAAAGTCTATGGAAAACTGCTAAAGGATTTACACCTCTCCAAAAAAAAAAAGAAGAGTCCTGAGTCATTTATTTTTTTGTGACCCTTTTTCAGCGGGGATCAGTCTGAAGTCCACTCTCTGCTGACGTCACTGCCATCAGTCGAGGCAGCGCATCATTTCAACTTCCCAAGTCTGGATCTGCCAGCTGACTTGATTGATGGCAGTCTCAGCGAGCCGCTGGGATGTCCTTTCTCCGCCCCTCCACAGCTCAGTGCTCCAATGAGGGTGGAGAAGCAGAAAAAAGAGATCCTGACTGACAGGTAGCAGCTCTCCTCTTGGGGGTCTGTGAAAACCAAGCCATCGGCTGTGCTCGGTGGCTTGGTTCTCTGTGCAGAGACAGTGGGGGACAGATACAGCATCAGTCTGATGCTGCATCCACCTAGGTAAGCATGAATCAAAAAAAAACAAAAATATACTTCTCTTTTAATGCAAAGATGTCAGTTCATATGCTAGGTTATTGTCTTCTGGGAGAATTTTATGCTACAGTTAGTTATCAGGTCTTTCAATTGACTGAAACCCTTCTAACAAGTGCTGTGACCAATATTACAGATTGGAAAAACTGGCAGGCTAAAAACCGAACTATCTGCTCATCTTTGCACCTATCGGGAGAATTGGCCAGTCTATGTGGAATAGTGTTAGTTACAGCACATCACCAATCCATTTACTGATCTCATTTTGTGTGCAAGAAAAGGCTAACATTTTTCCAACCTATCAGCACTTTTATATTTTTTAAATGATTGTGACCCAATTATTGTCTTGCTCCCATGACTACATTTTTTCTGATCTAAGTGAAAGAATTACCACTGTTTGAATTACTTAATATGCTCATATTGCAACCAATTTCTGGAGTTATTTTTTCTGGAAGTAGCTCTTTTACTTTTCATTTCTACTGTGTTGTGTAATGGAGTTACATCATACTACACAGAAACATTTTCTAGGTGAAGCTCCACTCAACTTGTACATATTACATACTTATAATACTTACATCAATGTAGTTAGCATTTATCTCTTCTGAACTGCATTCTGCCTGAAGAGGGTGAAGCCGAACACGATGTCTCTCATCTGAAAATAAAACTAGCCAGTTGTAACCATCAATTCTAAGACCAGCACAGACGCAGTAGATACCCAAACTATACCACATACAGTTTGTTGGAGGCTCCTGTCTTCCTTTCCCTTTATCCTTCTTCTTGGTCACATCCCAATCAAAGAAGCTCTGAAATATAATGAACATTGATTAGGTCAGTAAGCATAATAATTAGGGTTTTTTTTTTTTATGTGCACATCCATAGTAGGCAGTTCTGTCTTCAAATTAATAAAAAAGACACTGAGAGCAATTCCGTCCTAAAACAGCAATTTTATACCTCAAAGTCTCATTACTCACAGTGCAAGGCACCATTTTCTTAAACTGAATAAGTTGTCTCAACACTGAGAAGCTGAATATTAGAATTAGGTTCCTAACATGTCGTATATACAGTATACTTCCACAGGGTTCGTCTCACAGATGCCCAGAACACTCTGGCCTGGCAAATTAAAGCGATAATATGGTCAAATCATTACATTAAGTTCCACATTGATTTTCAAATATTTCTAGCCTACTCCTAACTAAAGCATCACTCTGGGATCTGTATTTTCATTTTAGGAAAATGAAATCTCTACAGTGTGATGCAGAATGTATCAGTTTACATATAGAAACAAAGGGGTGGGACTGTGACACCTATTTTCTGCCTGTACTAAAATAAAGTCTACAAGGCATGTTTTGCCAAATATCAAAATATGTTCTGGAGCGTGTGTTCTGCCTGTTTTACAACATGCTCTTGAAGGCATATTCTTCTGTACTAAGGAGTAGTCCAGAGGGCATGTTCTGCCAGTTCTAAAAGATCATCTGGAGGACCTGTTCTGTCTGTTTTAGAATGTGGTCTGCAGGGCACGGGAGATTCATTAGAGACCGAGGCATTGAGCTATTCTCAGGAACAACCAAGGCAAAAGATGTTTTAACAAGACAGATGTAACCTATCAATGGCATTTTTCAGTGTTAATAAGATAATCCTGGAGACTATACCTCATATTCTTGTTTAAATCCATAACCCTCTGCAACTTTCATCTGATTTATGTGTTGGAGAAGATCTGCGACACGTACAGCAGGGTGTAGTTGCCCAGTGTGATAAGGAGAGCCTTTCCTGCCTCCATTCCTCCGAGGTGACCCTCCCAGAAGGCTGCTTGACTCTGTCACAGAGCCAACACGTTGCTCCCCTGAAAAGATGAAAATGTAAATAAATTCCAGCTATTTTCAGTGTTCACAATCAACGCAAAGTCAGCACAGTATAACAAAAATCATAGTTTATAATACATGGGACTTATTTTACTGTATAAACTGCACACAAAAGTTGATCTCCTAATGCAGAGTCAAAATCATCTTTCAAATCTGCAACTGTATTTGTATTTGTCAGAGTGGACTCACCTCGAGAGCCATAGTTATGTAGGAACGTCAGTGCTGCTTCTTCCTGCAATAGCTTTGGTTGATCTGTGATCTTGGCATGTTCCCTAGGAACTGCAGCACAGGAATTCTCATGCCGCACTGGTAAGGCAGACTTTGTCAAACCCATTGGTTTTCTGCGAAAATCAGAAAATAGCTCAGTAATTAACATGTTGTATTTCTCCCATTACTAACGGTACAAAGTGTAAATTAGGCTTGAAAAATGTACTTAATTATTGATATTACCTGAAATACAAAAATGGAGAGTTAAACCATATCCCTCCATCTACAAAAGAAAAGCCAAGTATCCCCACTAGGCCAAGAGACATTAGCTTATCAAATATAAAGTCTTTTAGCAAGGTATGCCCTAGATTTTAACAAAACTAACAGGAGAGTGAGTTATCTAAATTGCTATTCTTGGGTATCCCAGGTAGACCTTGTTCATGGCTTTTAACACAGTTCCCAAGCTTTTGTCTGATTTGGTAAGCCCTCATTTTTATATGCTTTTGTCAGACTTCTGCAGTCATACTTACGGATAGTAAGCATAAGAAAACTGAGTTCTTCTGGTAGCATTAGAGAAAAACAGGAAAGATTGAGAACTTAATGCAATGTACTAATTATAGTTCAAGGAACATTACATACTGAAAAAAAATAGAATAACTGCACAATATACTGCACCACTCAACATGCAATTAAGAATATCCAGGTACATACCCCTTCCGTACAATGACAATGACAGCACCAAGCAGGACGATGAATACAACCAACCCACCAGCACAGATACCAAGCACAAGTCCCATCTCTTCTGAATGCTGTGGGGCCATAGAGAAGCGATGGCTGTCCTTGCAGGGAGCTACCAGAGAGTAAAATAACATATAAGATATGAAGGTACGACCAGAAGATATCTAAAATGACATACAAAGACTGAATTAGAACAATGATATTTGGTGGATAAAAAGAGATCAAAAAGCAGGATGTCAATACAGAAAGAATGAAAAAAAGGACAGACTGTAAAACATAGTACAGGAAGAGGATAAAGACCATTTTAATAGGACAAAACGTCAACAGAAGGTTGAAAAGACAAAAAAATGCATGGCAGTATCACAGAGCGCAGAAGGGATATGTAAATAAGTGAGATTGCAGAAGGTGGTGCAGTAATCAATAGTAGAATAAATGAGATAAAAGAGGTAAAGGAAAATGTATAACACTTTGGAACAATAAATCTGGTTGTCACCTTTCCTGGCAATCCTAACACAGTTTAGACGTGTTTCCTATAAAGAAAAAGAGCAACATATGTTTAATGGCAAAAAACATTTTATTTGACATATTCTAAGTACCTATGCATAAAGAGGCCTTCGTTCTGGATCACAATAATTACATTTAGCTCACATTTGTCTGATAGACTTACCCCACGATGATGGCTGGCAGCTTGCAGGTAGATGAGATAGCCTTTCCGGGGATCAAGTGGTGGGTTCCAATAGCCTCCATAGCTGCGATTGTCACCAACTATAAAGGGAGTGTCCCGAGGCAATTCACTGGGTGGAAGTTCTGCTCCTACATAACTAGTGGCTCCCTCTATTTCTGCTTCTTCATATCCACCTGCCGCCGGGAAGCAGCCCGGAACAGCAAGCTCACGTCGAGATCGGCCAGAGTTTTCACCCTCAACCAGAACCTGATAAAAGCTGAAAACAACAAACACGTGTGTTAAACAGCAAAACACTTTTTTTGGTAAAAAAAATCTCAGATCTTGGCAACTTAGTCAATTAACCTCCCTGGCGGTATGATTAGTTCTGGTTTTAGGTGTTGAAAGCGGTACAATTATTTTGCATGGAAATTTGGCATCTTATATTGTAGTCCTGTAATTCTTAAGCCGCGTACACACGGGCGGACTGTCTGGCCTACTTAGTCCGCCGAAACACATTTCAGCGGACAGTCCGCTCGTTTGTGGGCTTCAGCGGACTTTTTCAGCGGACTTTTTCAGCGTGCAGTCTGGCGGACTAAGTATTTCTGAATTTCCGTAATACTGTCCGTCGGACTCGCATTTCGGTGGACAATCCGCCCGTGTGTGTGCCAGTCCGCCGTACTTTTGAAATGAGCGGACTTTTTCCGTCCGGAGAAAAGTCCGCTCATTTCGAGCGCGTCTCCAGGTAGGCGGGGCCCGCGAAAGGAGACGTCGCTGGCCCCGCCACCTGGTATGGACTTAAAGGGGAACCCCAACGCCGAAAAAAATCGGCGTGGGGTCCCCTCCAAGTCCACAACAGACCCTTGTCCGAGCATGCTACCCGGCCGGCCAGGAAAGGGGGGCGAGCGAGCGCCTCCCCTCCTGAGCCGTACCAGGCCGCGTGCCCTCAACATGGGGGGGTGCCTTGGGGAAGGGGGGCCGCGCGGCCCCCCCACCCTAAAGCACCTTGTCCCCATGTTGATGAGGACAAGGGCCTCTTCCCGACAACCCTGGCCGTTGGTTGTCGGGGTCTGCGGGCGGGGGGCTTATCGGAATCCGGGAGCCCCCTTTAATAAGGGAGCCCCCGGATACCGGCCCCCCACCCTATGTGAATGAGTATGGGGTACAATGTACCCCTACCCATTCACCTGTAAAATAAAAGTACCAAAAAAAACACAGCACACGAGATAAAATACTTTATTGCACAGCTCCGGGGGTCTTCCGTCTTCGGGGGTCTTCTCGCCGGACTCCTCCGCTATCTTCTTGTAGCTCTTTTGCTAGCGGAGGAGTCCGGCTTTCTTCCTCGCCGCCGGCCTCTTCTCCCGACTTCGGGGGTCTTGTCCCCCTCTTCGGTTCTTCTGCCGGGCCACCGCGCCTTCTTATAGCTCTTTTACAGGCGGTGGCCCGGTCTTCTGTCGCCGCCGCCTTCCGTTCTTCTTCTTCTTCTCCAGGAGATGTTGCCTTGACGATCTCTCCGGCCGGAATGCCAGGGACGCACTGCGCGGCCACTTATATAGGGACAAGGGGCGGTGTCACATGGCTTTATGTCACATGGGTTGGTGTCACATGGTGACCCCGCCCCCTTACGATGTCATAGTCCCCATGTGACATCAACCCATGTGACCAACCCATGTGACATAAAGCCATGTGACACCGCCCCTTGTCCCTATATAAGTGGCCGCGCAGTGCGTCCCTGGCATTCCGGCCGGAGAGATCGCCGAGGCAACATCTCCTGGAGAAGAAGAAGAAGAAGAAGAACAGAACGCGGCGGCGACGGCGGCAACAGAAGACCGGGCCACCGCCTGTAAAAGAGCTATAAGAAGGCGCGGTGGCCCGGCAGAATAACCGAAGAGGGGGACAAGACCCCCGAAGTCGGGAGAAGAGGCCGGCGGCGAGGAAGAAAGCCGGACTCCTCCGCTAGCAAAAGAGCTACAAGAAGATAGTGGAGGAGTCCGGCGAGAAGACCCCCGAAGACGGAAGACCCCCGGAGCTGTGCAATAAAGTATTTTATCTCGTGTGTTGTGTTTTTTTTGGTACTTTTATTTTACAGGTGAATGGGTAGGGGTACATTGTACCCCATACTCATTCACATAGGGTGGGGGGCCGGTATCCGGGGGCCCCCTTATTAAAGGGGGCTCCCGGATTCCGATAAGCCCCCCGCCTGCAGACCCCGACAACCAACGGCCAGGGTTGTCGGGAAGAGGCCCTTGTCCTCATCAACATGGGGACAAGGTGCTTTGGGGTGGGGGGCCGCGCGGCCCCCCCTTCCCCAAGGCACCCCCCCATGTTGAGGGCACGCGGCCTGGTACGGCTCAGGAGGGGGGGCGCTCGCTCGCCCCCCTTTCCTGGCCGGCCGGGTAGCGTGCTCGGACAAGGGTCTGTTGTGGACTTGGGGGGGACCCCCACGCCGATTTTTTTTGGCGTTGGGGTTCCCCTTTAAGTCCATACCAGGCGGCGGGGCCAGCGACGTCTCCTTCGCGGGCCCCGCCTACCTGGAGACACGCTCAAAATGAGCAGACTTTCCTCCGCGTGTGTGGGTGAGTCCGTTCATTTCAAAAGTAGGGCGGATAGTATGGCGGACTTAGTACGCCGTATTAGTCCGCTCAAAAAGTGGTGTGTGTGGTCAAGTCCGTTCATTCGAAAGTATGACGGACTGTCCGTCGGATTGTCTGACGGACTAAGTTGGCCAGACAGTCCGCCCCGTGTGTACGCGGCTTTAGGAATAACTCTCTTAAATCTGTTCAAACCAGAGTTTAGCAGACATCCCGGGTATGATAAAGTTTATAATATAATAAAGAACAATAAAAATTATTCAATAATGTCATCAAATCCTAAAACACTGAAAAAGGGACACTTTTTGATTGCTATGAACAATCTCCAAATTCCAGGCAGAAAAAACAGTATTTATAATATAAAAGTGCATGCAGGGCACTGCACAGACCACTAGGGACAAAGGGGGCATGTAATTTTTAATACAGTACTGTAATCTGTAAGATTACAGTGCTGTGTGTGTTTTGTGTCTTTTTACTTTTTTGAATTTGCTGCCGTTCTCCGCTCCCGTGTGCCGTAACGTCACAGGGAACGGAGCTCGGCGGCATTCGGCACTGTGAATCGAGCGGAGGACAACTCGATCACACAGCGCGGGGGACATCGCTGGACTCAGGGGACAAGGTAAGTAACTCTCCCTGTGTCCTCCCTGCATCCAGCGGTGCGATTCCGAGTCTGGCTCGGGGGTTACCGCTCCTGTTAGTAAAATCCTAACCCGAGCCAGACTCGGGATTACCGCTAGGGGGGTTAATAATCAACTCATCAGATAACCATGACCTCATAAAGAATAAGGTCACATGTTATAATAAACAATTACATTTTTTCTCCATTGGTCTTTGTTGACTTTATGGTGTTGTGGTGACTAGATGGATGGTAGTATTCCTGACATCCTGGAAAGTGGAGGAATGGAGTTTTCCCTTGTAAATAAAGCACACTGTAACCTTATTATTCCCTTTTTTCTAACTCTGTTTAAAAAAGTACGACAGAGAATCCAAATCCCAACATAATAAACAAATGCTTACATAAAACATCAGTTCTGTACATTAAATACTGCAGTGGTGCAATAAATGGTGATTATATATATATATATATATATATATATATATATATATAAACAAATAGGCATTTCCTGGATTCAGTGAATTGTTTTAAATTCACATAGAAAACATATTCCCATGGAAGACTTGCTCTCAACATATCTTAGGAGCTATAAGGAAAATGGGATTAAATCCCTGGCATTGTTAACATAAAAGTAGGTGCGCAAAACACATCCCAGATTTTATTATGTCTGCAAGGGCAACCCCTGTTTTCATAGATGACCATTTCATATGGGATAACTTGGTTAACTGCATGCACCCACTGGCTCACCGTAAGTGGGGAGGGCTGCATCTATTTGGGGGCAATAAATTTACCAACTAGGAACAATGTTTCGCACAACAGAATTCAAATCCATCTAGGGCAACGTTCTTCATCTAATAAGCCCACCTTCTTATTTTTTATAAGAGGTTATGGTTATCTGGTGAGTGAGCACTTTTTATTAGAGTCACATGTGTGATTACAGAGGGATTGGCCATTAGATAGGGCACATTGGTGGAGTGATAATAAGGAAAATTGAAGGAGTACCTCATAACATGAAAGTGTTATTAAACCCACAACTGTAAAATCAGTCTGTATATGCAGTAACACATCCTTGTTATACTAACTGTGGAACCTAAGGGGTTAATCTTCTGCATTGTGTAAAAAGGCTGCTTGATCCTGTCTTCTCTGATCCTCCCTTTCTTTCACTGTTCCCAATCCATTTGCTGATAGAACAGAGCCCTAGGAGGCATTCTGCACATGCTCAGTTTGGTGTGTATTGCTAGAGAGTTTTTGTTTTTTGGGGGGAGGGTGCATGTGATCAGCACTATCCAGACAGGGGGTCAGGGGTCATGCGTCCTCATAGGACAGTCAAAGGAGAATGAAAACTCCTCCTACAAGCTTTAACCAATGCTCGGCCAGACACTGATAAAAGTCAAAATACTGCTATATACTGCTGATGAGAAAAGGTTTTTAGCAGTTTATAGTTACTAAAATAATTGCACTTCCATATTCTGTGTACTGAAAGAGACCAGATATAGTAAATGCAGGGTCCTGGGTTTAGTAACACTTGATTTTGGCACATCACTTATACTGGGACACTTATTATCACATGAGCACATGGATAAATGTGTTTTATATGATTTATAACTTAATATTGTTTGTTTGATGCTAATATAGTGACACCCTTTTGATGTAGTCAAGATCAATCCCATGTCTTTCAAACTATGTCTTCCACATCAACTCCTTTCTCGGCTCTCTTATAAAACCCATGGTTCTCACCACATTCCCACCTCTACTCCAGTTGTTTCACCTCAAATGGCTTCCTATAAGAATATGAGGTTCATCAATTCTTAAAATTCAAGATCTCCATAGGCAAGCTGTATTACTTTTTGGATTGCAAAGGCTTCAGCCTGAAAGAACCCATCTGGGCCTTGCGTTTTGCCCAGAATTTTGAGGTTCCATTACTTAGAAATCTACATTTAACTTAAGTGGGACATATGGTCTCCACTCCAATCAGAATGCTCTTCTAAATTACTGGAGCCAATATTAATCTCCAGCATTAGTCAAAACCAGTCCTAGAACCCACTGCACATTTGCTGCATCCGTAGGCTTGCTTCATCCACAGGAGAAGGATTTGATTGCTTGTTTGCCTAGTGTGATTGACTCTATGTTCTTTTGATAAAATATAGCAAAATATGTTAGTGGTATGGAATAAATAGTGCCAACAGTTAAAAAGACATTCAGCAAAGGCAGAGAAATTTACCTGACAGGAGATCCTCTTCCTTGTGCTGGCCTTAAGAGAACCGTAATGGTTTGATCAGTTTCAGCAATTGGTGCAGGTAGGTCTCGGTAATCAAAAGCAGGTGCTAGAGGGGGAGAACAGCAAATTAGTTGTTATAAAGTTACATACTGTATATTGCTGACTATAACTTGACTGGTGTAGTGCTGACTTACCGGCTGCTGTGACCACACTTGACTTCCCACCTTACCCACCATCTATGAATAAGACACGACCACTGTAGAATGGATTTAAACGGCCATAGCAGCCTTTTATTAACAAAAAAAAAAAAACATTAACAATACATCTTTTATCACATTCCATGAAGATAAACTTTACCCCACTAATGTACACTAATTGACACTCTTAATGGAGGCATGCATGGGCGACCGAATCGTCTGTATCAAGCACCAGTTCCATATCATAGCCCCCAGTCACAAATACACGACTCAGGGACAATTAGTTACCACATTACCACCTGATACAGCCCCAATACCGATATCACCTTACTGGGGTCACTTATTAAAGAAGGTACCCATACCAAAGATGGGCCCCTCCCATCATTCTCCACAGACAATTTTGACCATGCCCACCTTCAAAACCCTGAGACCACTGCCACAGATGCACAAGTGCGAAACCTCACACTTGGGCAGCCTGCCACAGATGAAAAGCCCTTTGAACACCTTCCTGCAGACTCAAGAACCACATATCAATGCCAATGACATTCAGGTGAACCCTGCCCCTCCCCCCGCAAATAGATCCAGTTGTCACCCTCCAACTCCAAATGGCGCACCACAAGGCCGCCGTTTCTGGCAAAAGCCCCACATCCCAACCGATCGGTCTTTGGTTTCCAAATGAACAAAGACACCTAGTCCACATGAACTGTGACATCCAAAACACCTAACCGGTTCCCCCACCCAGACAGCCCAGTAAAAATACAAAAGGAAAGCAGTCCTAAAGTATGCAAAGCATAGCAAAGGAAATGGGCGGCAGGAGTCCGGCAGCCACCCCCCTTCCTGTAACCCCACAAACCTTTTTTAACCAAAAAAGACTGACGTCTGCAAAACCCAAAAAACCCGTTAGCCAAAACAGAAATGTCAAACCTGCCATCTTTCGATTCAGCGAGGAGATAGAGACCCCTCCTTGAAGTTCTTACCAATGAAGTACAGAAAGACATGCAAACAATCTTCCTCCTGAAAGCAACCACCCACCAAACTCACCAATCCGTGCCATTCGCCCCAGACTCGTTCATAAGCTGTCCAAGTGGAAGAACAAACTGAGTGCCGATTCAAACTGGCTACGGTGGCAAAGCGATGTTCCACAAGTGATAGGGGCATGGAATTCTGAGCTGCTCCACCTCCTGTGCCAACTGGTGGAATTTGTCCCACTGCAGGGCAGAATGTGCATCAGCCACTGTGTTATTCACCCCAGGCAAATGGACAGCATATACAAAAGCATTTAAACTCAGACATTGTAAAACCAAATGCCTAATGCACAACTGGCGGAGAAGAAGCAGTAACGATGTTAATAGCCTGTACTACCCCCAAGTTATCGCAGTAAAAACTGTACACACTTGTTCTGGAACTCCTGGCCCCAAATTTCAACAGCCAACACTACTGGGAACAATTCCAATAGCACCAGGTTGCAAATGAAGTCCGAATTACTCCAGGACTCCAGGCACTGCCCTGCGCTCCACCAGTCCCCAAAATAGGCTGCGTACCCAGCCAAGCCAGCCGTGTTTGTATAGAGGTCCAGGTCAAAGTTGGACATTGCCGCTTCCACCACAAGGACCGCCCATTGTACTGGTCAAGGAACATTTCCCATACCTGCAGACTTTCCCGATGGTCCTTGTGTAGTCACACATAATGGTGCAGGGATTTTGCCCCAGCAGTGGTGGCCGTCGGCCAAAAACCCCACCCGTCAGCATGATGCGGCAGGCAAAATTGAGCTTGCCCAGAAGAAACTGCAGGGAGCGCAATACTAACTTGCAACTCTGAGCATGGGCAACCGTCCCATGAAGATCTTCCAGCTTATCGACAGGTAGCCTATATTCCATCCTAATCATATCAATGATACCACCCAAAATTTGCAATTCCACAATCGGGCAAGTCCGAGCCTCCGGAAGGGCAACAACCATAAAGTTGTCCAATAATAGATAGCGGACTGCAAACCGGACAAATCTCGCATCACCCATTCCAGAAAGGAACTGAAAGTTTTGAAAAAACTTTCGGCAGTAAACCCCTGCAACAAAACTGTGCAGCAGTCCTATCCGGATGCTTACTGGGAAAGGGCACCATTTTTTCCACCCTCACCGGAGTTCTTCCTCTTTCCAGCATCGGTCGACTTCCCCTTACCCTGCTTAAAGCACTTGGACAAGGGATGTGAACCTCCACATCTGGAGCATTCATGACAATAACGACAGGATCCTCCGATTTCTGCAGGTTCATTCACTGAACTGCCAGCAGTACCCCTTCTGTCTCGTGACCGATGGCTACCCCCCTCCCCCCCCCCGTACACTCTCTGGGTCTCACTAATAGAGTCCAGATAGCAGAAAAGAGATGAACAGCTCTCCATCACCTTCTCTCTGATCACACTGGCCAAAATATTGAACGTCTGAAGCCAATTCCCAAATGTCCTAAGAATCAAGCGGTAACACCGCTTTTCTTCCTCCTCCTCTTTACTTTAGTCTGGCTTAATTTTATCTAAATTAAACTTTTCCTGTGGCAGGAGGGAAATATCTCAACATATTCCCACTTCCTGATTTTTCTCTCATCTCCGGCTTAAGATGCACACCTACAGGGGCCTCGAAGCAGACGTAAATCTCGCATTTCGCCAAGTCAGACAAACGCACTCCCTCGGAGGCCCCCTCCGATGTTTTGGACGCCAAAGCAGTCTTCAACGCACTGCCGAAACCAATATGTGACCCGTGGCGACCGATCCCGCAGCTTGCCGCCTGAGTGCTCACAGAAGCCTCGGTGGGGAGTACCGACGGTGAGTTTATAGTTCCAGCAATGGGTGTCCCGTGGCCCCCACTGTCTTCTACGAAGG
Source organism: Lithobates pipiens (assembly GCF_037356315.1). Taxonomy (NCBI): domain Eukaryota; kingdom Metazoa; phylum Chordata; class Amphibia; order Anura; family Ranidae; genus Lithobates; species Lithobates pipiens. The sequence continues at coordinate 329,623,280 of NW_027507748.1, forward strand.
TACAGGTGAAACCACTGGCGAGGAGGATACCCCCCTAAAAATGCTGCTCAGTAACAGAACCCTGCACCCTGCGAGCCAGGTCTGAAGCATCCATGCAACTAATCCCTCCTGCCCTGTAGTCGCTGTATTAGGCGCAGCTGACGAGCCCAGCCCAGGAACCAACTAGCCACCCCTAACAAAGCATTAGGTATCACAGACTGCAAAATACTTACAGAAGAAGGAAGAACAGGCAATGGTACAGATACAGGCATCGACTTACAAGGCTGTCTCGGTGCTTGCCAATGCACAGCCATCTGCAGTGTCCTCCCCCTCTGGGACCCCTCTTCGGCATCCGATGTGGTGAGTTTGCCCTCAGATCGATCACCACCGTCACCCACCGTGGTGCCCAGGGAAGGGTTAAAGCAGCCAGTCCCAGCCAGGCGCCCACTGACAACGTCATTGCCTGCGCCACAGCCTGCATGTCTACTTCCTCACATGCTGGACACTCTGCTGGGAAGACCCGGCAGCAGATGTTGCCCTCTGGTCCGGAACTGGGGGCGGTGACGCTGAAACCTGACGTCTGGAATCTCGCCTTCTCACAGATGGGGTCCTGGCTGCGCCTGAGGACAGGCCGACATGCGCGGACATTTCCCCCCCTGAGCTGGCCGCATAGTCCTGGGTACTTGTGGAAGGGGAGTGGGAGAAGGTGAATGCTGGGGATTTCTCGATCGGGTTCTGCTTATGTGGAGGACTCCTTCCGGCCCCACCAGCATGAGAAGGGGGCTGTATCTTTGCCTTTGGGGCTGAAGGGTCCAGTTTGGGGCTCCTAGTGCAGCTACCAACCCTCGAGGTCACTTCAGGACTTAGGTGCTCAGGAGGGTGAGACCTCCTAGCCTGTGATGAACGAGGGGCAGGTGAAGCAGGAAACTGCCATGATCCCTGCAGCATGTCTGCCACCTGTGACTCGAGCCACTGAGGCCTATTTACCATTGCTGCCGCTTGAAGTTGAGAGACCATGCTCTCAATGTCGGCCTTAGTAAGGCCTTTAAAAGCACCGACCTATAACCGTCACTGGCAGGATCTTACAAAAGTTTCTCTTCATCTGCCCGGCTCCAACTGACCCTCAGTCAACTCCCCCTCTCTGCCTAGACCATCGTTTGCCCCACCTTACCACACCCTACCATGCCTTGCTCACTTCCAATTGGGTAAGCCTATTACTATTTTTTAAAGTGGTTGTAAACCCTTTACAACCACTTTTGACTACAGCTAAGCCTAAAATAAGGCTTACCTGTAGCTACCCAGGATATCTTCTAAACCTGCATGGTTTAGGAGATATCCCCTGTATCAGCATGTGCCAACACCATTGGCACATGCGCACTGAAGCAACGGCATGTCCTGCCATTGCTTCAGCTCTCACAGTGTCTGGAAGTGCAGGGGGGTCTGTGCTGATTATCAGTGCAGCCCCACCAAGAAAGCCCACACTGGACCACCAGGGATTGCCACCACCAGTTGTTCCTGGACTTTTCTGTTCACATATACCTACCTACTTACATCTGGAGTGAATCCATTGAGGTTTTTTCTGGAGTCGGCTGCATCTGATCAAACGATTCGGACTACTGCTCTATTCGCATGTGGAAATAAAGACTCCGGCACACCGAGAGTGTGAACACGCGCATTTGACCATCTGAAAATTCAGAGGTCCATCAGAGCTGGTAAGAGTTTATTCCTACTGGTGGAAGGAGTGTCACATAAAAACAATTAGCGGTCTTTCCATGTGGTGTTCCCGCTCTACATGCTCTTTTGTTGTCATATATGACCAATACGTGTGGACTTTTGTATTTTGCGCTGCACCATTTATATAAATTGCTTCAGCTAGTATGCCGTTACCAGCGGCTCCTGCACGCATGCGCAGGAGTGACGTCATCGCGGCTCCAGTCACTCACAGCGCCAGAGTCCATGATACTCGGAAGTAACTCTCCGGGAGCAATGCCGCTGGCCGGAGCAGTGTACGAGGACCGCTGTGGGGGCTTTGATCTAAGGTTAGTAATTCATACGCATACTAGCTCATTATGCCTTTGTCTTGCAGTTTCTCGCAGTCTCCCTCATTCTTTTCACAATTAAAATACCCTAATTTTAAACAATTGTTCCCATTAAAGCAAGCTTCTCTTGGTAATTTTTTTATCTAAATTATTGTAAAAAATAAAAGGTGTTTAAACAGTAGAAGGAAGTTACAGAAAAATCTGCAATCCCTGCACCAGAAGAGAAAAAAATTGCCTAAACTGTTACCTATGAATATGTGCGCCCCCATGCAAATAAATGTGTTGTAGACTGTGACACTCATGTATTTGATTCTATTGCATTCTATATCAATGGTTGTATACAATTTATATTACAATGCCCCTTGTCATGGGGAATTATTTTTTTTTTTTTTAACTTGCATAAACTTTAAGGTGCGAGCTCTGTCCTTATGATGGTATTTCCATTACTACTACTCTGTACTGTATAAGAAGCGACATCTTCACAATGCACGTGACACTGCAATGATTTTTCAAGGTCCTAGCTAGCATCTGAAAGTATGGTTGTGAATGTTGCTATTATCAATAAATACATTTTTCTTTCATTGTACAAAAGCATACAATGAACGTTTGATACCACTCTCACAGAGGGAGCAATGCCTTACACACACATATAAACAATATAACAACACACACAATAAAATAATCATACCTTAAAAAAGCAGCATTAAAATATAATACGGTACATATCCAGCTTCCACTGCTGCATGCAGCCCATTGGACAGCAATTACAAATAAAATTTAAAATTTTGCATTAATGGCGTTTATAGCCCATTGGAAAAAAAACTGTTGCTAAACCTATAATTAATTTCCCTACCTGGCAAACTAACAATATAGTTCAAATCATGCTTGCTTTCCTTATTGTTTCATGAGCTATCTTTACCTACATGCATCTAATCTCCTCTGGTGTCCTTTCTATTGACAGTAATCAGAAGAATATATCCTGATTGGAAGCTATGTGTTATTTAACTGCCGATGACCAAAAATGCTGCAGACCAGGCCACCTGCAATGAGAAGATGTCTCTAGGAGACGGAACTGAATGTATACTGGCAGCTCTACTGATAATGGGCTCGCTTCAAATCAACAGCTATTGCTTATTTTGTTTTATTAAATGCCAAGCTTTTATCCTGTCATTTACAACTCCTGTTTATGTACCGTCCATCCCCAAGTCTGGGCTGAGTAGTAAAACTGCATATTGTATATGTTTCATGAAGTAAGCTAAAAATAACCAACACCTATAGAAGCTATTACAGGCTCTGACATGCCTTCAAATACCTCTTCTCTTCTACAGTTACTAGAATTCCTTGCTGCCAGCATACTATACACACTTATTTAAACATATCAAAAGGAAAAACATTTTGCTTTTAATATCATCCATGTGTGCAATGTGTGCGGTGCACACAGGCCCTGAGGGGGGTGGTGCCCATTGTGCTCTAACATACAATGCACACATAGAAGAGTCCTCTAAAATGCCCTCCCTCCGCTCTCATGTGCTCCCCTTAGCACTGATCCTCTGTGGCTCCCCTGCACCTGACAGCCACAAAGGGATTTAACTCGGAAAATCGATTGTCCTGCTGCTCCAACTCCCCCTGTACTGGGCCCTACCTCCCTGACCCATAGGCGCCTCCTCCCTGCAGTACTGCTGGCCGGCCTCCGTCTCCCGTACGATTGGTACTGATTACTAACTGTGTTTATTCATTACTGAAGCATAGTAAACTGTGCTTCTGTTTGTAAATGAACAAGAAGTCTCTGTACAGAGACGTCTATTCATTTATCTGCAGTGCAACTGAGGCTGCAGAGAAAGGGAATGAGTCTAGGTCCTTAGTTCCTTTCTCTGACACCCCTGTTTCACCAAAACTCCCCCACCCCCCTTCAAAAAAGTAAACAATATTAAAAATAAACATTGTAAGAAAAAAAACATAGTAAGGTTTTGTTCACTACAATGTAAACCCATGTAAGGCCATGTTTATCCACCAGGGATGCACAAAACACCTGTGCAGTCAGTTACATTACGACAATTAAGAAGCAGCAGCTGTACGGACACAGATGCTGCTCTTGATTTGACATCTGAGTGGATGTGGGTGCATGTCCCTGAACTCACACTGTCTGCATATGGGGCTGTGCACTCGCACCCACATGGATGTCAAAATTGGGAGCTGTGTCCATGAAGCTGCTGCATCTCAATTGAAATGAATGGGACTGCCTGAACGAGGATGCACAAAACATCATTACGGACTCCTGCACTATATTGTGCATTACACACTCCTGTACTATATACAGTACACTATATTGTACATTACATACTCCAGCATCATATACACTATATTGTACATAACAGGCCCCTGCACTATATACACTATGTTGTACATTACACAATCCTGTACTATGTACAGTACACTATGTTGTACATTACATACGCCAGCATTGTATACACTATATTGTACATTACAGGCACCTGCACTATATACACCATATTGTACATTACACACTCCTGTACTATATACAGTACACTATATTGTACATTACAGGCCCCTGCACTACATACACTATATTGTACATTACAGGCCCCTGCACTATATACACTATATTGTACATTACAGACTCCTGTACTATACTTTATATTACAGACTCCTGCTCTATATACACTATATTGTACATTACAGACTCCTATACTATACTGTATATTACAGACTCCTGCTCTATATACACTATATTGTATATTACAGGCTAGTATACTATACTGTACATTACAGACTCCTTGCTCTAGATACACTATATTGCACATTACTCCTGCACTATATAGTACATTACATACCTCTGACCAGTTGCTGGTAATTAAGCAGTGCCTGACTATTTTAATGAAGTTCTCCTTTAAGATAGGCTTAGACAAGGTGGTAGCTCTCTGTCAATTTTCAGTGTACACAAAATCATATGTAATGGAAGATTTTGTTTGTTTAAATGATTGTGGTGAGGTTTATACAAGTTCATGAAACTCTTACTTGTGGCAAAGCAATCTAAGAAAATTGTATAGGTACAAATAGGCTTTTGTTTTATTTATGCCCTGCCACTATTATCACAATATGGCCAGACCCATCTGCTGTGGCGCTCTACGGGCACTGCATTACTCTTCTATTTAGTGTGTCCAAAGGTGCCTCAGGACTTTTACAATCTAGCAACTCCCCTGGCACAATGAAAACCCTGCCCCATACCATGCACTCTTCACTGTGGAGCACTAATCATACCACTTTTTTTTTCTATTAAGCAATGGGGCCCAACTTATGATCTTGCACATATGCCCAGTCATTTCATAAAACACCCCTGATATGGTATTTTAGTTCCTTTTAGTATTTACGTTCCTGTGTAAGTAAAAATGTACATTTAGCGATATATAGTAGTGTGATAGCCAAGTATACCCAGAGATAGTAATCAGAATAAAAATGGATGCTGATACCTATGAATGCCAACAGTTAGCTGCCATACTTGCCAAGACACAAAGATTCCTCTTGATTTTTTTTTTTTCACCTCAGAGGAATTTTAGCCAACACAGAGCCAATAATATACATTTTTCATGATAATAATGCGTATACAGAAATATACTAGTATTAAACTAAAGCTATAGCAAAAATCTTGTTTTATTTTTTGGTTGTAGAAGGGGAAATTTACCCTCTTTATTTATTTATCCTATTGTCACCAGGATAGAAAGTTTGGGAAATAAAAAAAATTGATAAGGTTGCCTAGGGAACGAGAAGTGAAACCTTTCAATTTCATAATTGCTCTGGTGACACCTGCCTAAGCCCCTGTACACACGGTCGGAGATTTCCACAACCAAATCCGTCGGATTTTCTCAGTCGGATTTTCTCCGTCGGATCTTGCCCGAAACTGTTGCATACACACGGTCGGACTAAGTTGTCGAAAAATCCGATCTTTCAGAACGTGATGACGTAGATGGGACTACATTCAGGCTAGTAGCCAATAGCTTTGATGTAGGAATTTGATCTGAGCATGCATGGCACTTGGTCCGATCAAAATTCGCTACACATGATCGGAGTATGTCCGACCGGCCCAGTTGGTCGGGAAATATTTCCATGTTGGAAAATTGGATCCGACGGATATACCGACGGAATCAGTCCGATGCATACCACACACAGTCGGATTATCCGACGACACAGTCCGATAGGACACATTCCGACGGATTCTCTGACCATGTGTACAAGGGCTAAGAGTGTATTCTACTTACCATATATACTCGAGTATACGCCAACCCGAATATAAGCCGAAGCAAATAATTTTACCACAAAAAACTGGGAAAACGTATTGACCCGAATATAAGCCTAGGGTGGGAAAATGCAGCAGCTACTGGGTAAAAATGCCCACCTGAAGCCTCAATGTTCCCATTTGCAGCCTTACTGTGCCCATCTGCAGCCTAACTGTGCCCATCTGCAGCCTAACTGTGCCCATCTGCAAAAACAAGGAACACTGCAGTGTGCTTCAAAAACAAAGAACATCTTATCCAATAAGGGAATCTGAGCAGCCACGTTGGATTCAGGTTTCTTCCTGAATCCAACACTTGCAAATAGCTTTAAATTATATTTTATGGTCTTAAATAATTGAGTAAACACATTTCTAGGTTTAAAGGATTCTAAAAATAATGATATTCACTGGCAGATGAATAAAAAGTAAAGATGAAAGTAATTAAATTGCTATGTGCTAATGTGACAACACAGTGTGACATAGGAAATAAATAAATGTGTGTGTTGACTATGGTGCTTTTGTTTATTCACCTTTACCAAAGTAAATTACCAATATAGAAAAAGAAGAAAAAGGACACTTATGCTCATCCAAAATTAGTCCACATTGAATAAGTTTCAAAGATAAAGATATATTTCCATATATATCACTGAATTAGAATATCCATATCACAATCTGCAAATACCGTCACCTGGAGAAAATTAGTCCCCAAACCAGTTTATCCTCTTTAAAGAATGTCTAAGGGTTCTTTCCTGCCTTTTTTTTTGTTTGTTTAAATTACCAATATACACAGCCTTTTTATTTGTATGCAGAAAACCCATTAACGATAATATTGCTCAAAAGATGCAACTGAGTCTGTTTGGCGGCCGTCCATTGTAACAAAGCCCCTCCTTCTCCTCATCCGTGATAGGCAGAAAACTGATATAGTTTCCCAGCATTATATCAGTGTTCCTCTATCACAGACGAAGGAGGAGGAGGCGGGGCTTTGTTACAATAGATGGCCGCCAAACAGACTGCATAACACAGCGGGAGACACCCGCTATTTTAGTAATCAAAGGTACGGCTGCAGATGGGCACAGTGAGGCGGCATCCTCACTCGAGACCCCCACTCGAGGCCCTGACTCGAGTATAAGCCGAGGGGGGTTTCAACCTAAAAATTGGGCTTCAGTATATAAATAAATATACTCGGGTAAATATACTCGAGCATATACAGTACTTTGAAAAGATTTCCTCACACTTCCTGTTGGATCTTAGGTACTGGGTAAGAGGAAATCTCTTCTAACGAGACACAGACAGCAATACAAACACAAAAAGGATTTCAACCACTCTCCACTCTATCCAGAATTGAAAAAGTTTTGTCTATAGAGATATTTAACTTCTAGCTTAAAGTATAAACTTAGTCTATAAATAATGTCCCATCCACGGATGTAGAGATGCTGTGAAATGAGTGATTTCAATGTGTGATGGTATAATTGTATTAGCAATATTTTGTACAATAGTGCCTATATTAAAAACAAGTCAGGTAATCTAATGCATGTATGCAGCTCCTGTTTTATGGCCCTAAATCACTTTGTAACAGTACGTAGATTGCAAACAAAACTGAATTCAATACGTTACATTTCTTTGATCTGTTGAATATTGAAAAAACTGATAGACATATATCAGAACATCTCAGACTGATGGAGAATAGGTACCTGAAATATTGGTAGTCAGCTCAGTAAGAGCACTTTGACCATAGCCTTTGCTATTGCGTGCTCGTACACTTAGTAGGTACGTAGTTCCTGGATGCAAGTTTGTGAGAAGATGGGATGTTTCATTGGGAGGTTTGCAGATGGTGGAACGCGGCCCTGGCACAGTTACAGCAGGATCTGAGGATTCAATAATTTGATAGCTGAGCTGTAGAAGGGGAAATAGAATTGTGATGACTATAGTTGTCTGATTTCAGCAAAAAATGTGTGTCTATATACCTGGACCTCGACTCAAGTAAAAAAAATGCAGGACCTAATCTAGAGCCATGTACAGAGACACTCTCCCTCACAAACTGTCGCCCTACTTTGTTAGCTGTTAGGTTCCAGGTGTACAGACCCAAAGTGGAAGACATGCTAGTGCATTATTCCTCCAACTAAAACACACAGACTATGCAGGGATAGAAACAGAGACAACCTATCTAGCCATCATGAATGGGAATGTGTTACTGTCAAGAACACGATCTGTGGGTAGCTCTGTCACCCCTGGCTGCCCTGCCACCCTAGGCTACTATATATGTTGGCTATGCAGAAATCTGGCCTTGCGTGTAAAAATATTACTCGCTGTCTACAGAAATAGCTATGACTAATTTTGATTTGTTGTATGTGGATAAAAATCTTACAAGCAGAGACGTAATCTTACCAGGAACCGTCTCAGATTCGAACCATGGCGGATTTTACATGCAGTTATTGCTAGCATACAATGGCTCAGTGGGAGGGTAAGGATGAGCCGAACATCCCCCAGTTCAGTTTGCACCAGAACATGCAAACTGGCAAAAAATTTGGACAAGCACATGAACACCATTAACCACTTCCCGACCAGCGCATGCCGATGTACGTTGGCAGAATGGCAAGACAGGCAAATGGGTGTACCTGTACGTCCCTTTAAATTTGCCGCCGTGCCATCGACTGCACCGCATCTCCCCGTTCTGCCTACTGACAGTGTCACTGATCTCTGCTCCCTGTCATCGGGTGCAGAGATCAGTGAAGTGTTACACACAGCCACGCCCCCCACAGTTACACTTAACCCCTACACTGCCACCTAGTGGTTAACCCCTTCACTGCCAGTGTCATTTACACAGGAATCCGTGCATTTGTATAGCACTGATTGCTGTATAAATGACAATGGTCCCAAAAATGTGTCAAAAATGTCCGATGTGTCTGTCATAATGTCGCAGTCACAATAAAAATCGCTAATCGCCACCAATTCTAGTAAAAAAACTAAATTATTAATGAAAATGCCATAAAACTATCCCTTTTTTGTAAGCGCTATAACTTTTGCGCAAACCAACCAATAAACGCTTATTGCAATTTTTTTACCAAAAATATGTAGAAGAATATGTATCGGCCTAAACTGAGGAAAAAAAATTTTGTTTTTATATATTTTTGGGGATATTTATTATAGCAAAATGTAAAACATAATGCGTTTTTTTCAAAATTTTCACTTTTTTTGTTTTTAGAGCAAAAAATAAAAACTGCATGGGTGATCAAATACCACCAAAAGAAAACTATTTGTGGGGAAAAAAGGACATCAATTTTGTTTGGGAGCCATGTCGCACAACCGCGAAATTGTCAGTTAAAGCGTCACAGTGCCGAATCGCAAAAAGTGCTTTGGGAAGCAAAATGCTCCAGGGCTTAAAGAGGAAGTAAACCCTGATGGGTTTACTTCCTCTTTTTTTCCCTGCAAAGGTAAAGCATAATGGACTACTATGCATCGCATAGTAGCTCATTATGTGTCACTTACCTGACACAGGAGCCAGCGAAGTCGCCGCTGTCCCCTGTAGTCCGCCGCATCCATCTTGCTGGTGGCGTCTCGCAGCTCCGACGAATGACAGCGGCGAAGCCGCGATGACGTCACTCCCGCGCATGCGCACGGGAGTCGCGTCTCGCAGCTCCGCCGCTGCCATTCGGCGAAGCCGCGATGACGTCACTCCCGCGCATGCGCACGGGAGTCGACAAATTAGGCAAATCCATTCTTGGACTTGCCGCATTTAGTGCGCCTGCGCGCCGCTTGCCCATTTTCGGGCAAATATCTCCTAAACCATATAGGTTTAGGAGATATTGCTTGGACCTACAGGTAAGCCTTAATCTAGGCTTACCTGTAGGTCAAAGTGGTCTGAAAGGGTTTACTTCCTCTTTAAAGTCTATGGGACACAAACATGAAAAATCAAAAGTACTAATTTTAAAGGCTTATATGCAAGTTATTGCCATAAAAAGTGTTTGGGGACCTGGGTCCTGCCCCAGGGGACATACATCAATGCAAAAAAAAGTTTTAAAAAAAGGGCAGTTTTTTCAGGAGCAGTGATTTTAATAATGCTTAAAGTGAAACAATAAAAATGAAATATTCCTTTAAATATCATGCCGGGGGGGGTATCTATAGTATGCCTGTAAAGTGGTGCAGTTTTCCCATGTTTAGAACAGTACCACAGCAAAATGGCATTTCTAAAGGAAAAAAAGTTATTTAAAAATGATCGCTGCTGTAATGAATTGTCGGGTCTTGGCAATATAGATAAAACTCATTGAAAAAAACGGCAAGAGTCCCCCCAGTCCATTACAAGGCCTTTTGGGTCTCATATGAATATTAAGGGGAACCCCAAACCAAATTTATTTTAAAGAATTGCGTGGGGGTCCCCCCAAAATCCATACCAGACCCTTATCCAAGCACGCAACCTAGCAGGCCGCAGGAAAAGAGGGGGGACAAGAGAGTGCCCCCCGAACCAAACCAGGCCACATGCCCTCAACATGGGGAAGATGCAAGGGCCTCATCCCCACAACCCTTACCTGGTGGTTGTGGGGGATAAAGGACAGTGTCTCCTGTCTTTTTTACTATTTTTGACACTTTTTTTGTGAAATGGTAGATATATAGTTAAAAAACCTGCGGCCTGCTAGGTTGCGTGCTGAGTATTAAGGGGAACCCTGTGCCAATTTTTTTTTAAATCGTGTAGGGGTCCCCCCAAAATCCATGCCAGACCCTTATCTGAGCACGCAACCTAGCAGGCCGCAGGTTTTTTTTATGTATATACCTACTATTTCACAAACAAAGTGTCAAAAATAGTAAAAAAAGATGGGAGACACGGTGGGACAAGTCCTTTATCCCCCACAACCACCAGGCAAGGGTTGTGGGGATGAGGCCCTTGCATCCTCCCCATGTTGAGGGCATGTGGCCTGGTATGGTTCAGGAGGTGGGGCGCACTCTTGTCCCCCCCTTTTTTCCTGTGGCCTGCTAGGTTGCGTGCTCAGATAAGGGTCTGGTATGGATTTTGGGAGGCCCTACGCCATTTTTTTTTATTTTGGCGCAGGGTTACTCTTAAAATCCATACCAGACTTAAAGAATCTAGTTTGCCAAAAGTTTGCGCAGCGCTTAACAAAATAAAGGCAGACATTACAGTTACATTACAATTTGGTACAAGAGGAATCAGAGGGCCCTGCTCATTAGAGCTTACAATCTAATAACTTTAGAAATGTCATTTTGCTGAGGTACTGTTCTAAACACAGGAAAACTGCACCACTTTACAGGCATACTATAGACACTTCCCAGGCACGATATTTAAAGGAATATTTTATTTTTATGTTTCACTTTAAGCATTATTAAAATCACTGCTCCTGTAAAAACATTGATACATGCCCCATGGGGCAGTACACAGGTCACCAAACACTTTTTATGACAATAACTTGCATATAAGCCTTTAAAATTAGCACTTTGGTTTTTCATGTTAGTGTATCATAGACTTTAATGGGGTTTTGCGGCTTTCGAATTTGCTGCGAACACCGCATAATGTTCGTTGTTCGCCGAACATCCGAACAACCAAAGTTCGGCCCGAACTTATGCTCAGGCCAAACCGTATGCCCATCCCTATGGGAGGGATTCCCCTGTCAACACTGTCTGTGAACCCGTGATTGAAGAAAATAAATTTGCTCCGTGTATGGGCTGCTTTAGAGAAGCAGTTGCTTAATACTGCAATAATTACTAATAGAAATATGTGCATGCCTTAAAAAAAAACCACCATCGTATATCAATGTTTTTTAAAACCTTAACTTACTAAAACAACAAAGATCAAGAAAAATATTCACTATAAAGCTATACACCTCATATTGTGTAAGGATCCCATTAGGTTCAGCAGGCTCATCCCAAGACAGCAGAATGGCATCATCTATAGGGGCGACGCCAAGAGACTCTGAGGCAATGGCGCCTGGAACTGAAAAACAAAAAGATTTCTACATTTCTGTATGCTTCTACTCACACAAATGTAAATAGTTAGTATGCATTGTAAAATTATAATATTAAACTGGGGTATTTCACACACCATCTTCCTGTGTATAGCAGGTAACCTCTTTGCCCTCCTTTCGGCCCTCAGGGTTGGAAACCACAAGGCGGCAGTGGATGGCACTATATGGTGGTAGGCCTCGGAGTATATAATGACTAGATCCCCCCTCAACTGTTACACAGTCTTGCAGTGTGCTCGATTCATAGTGGTAGCAAAGTGTTACAGAGTAGGTGTGACACCGGGTGATGTTGAAACCAACTGCTTCCCAATGCAGAGTCAGCTGGCGTGGCTGCTCAGCTGTGCATGAAAGGCCTTTAGGTGCTCGCATTGGCTCTGAAAAGATATAACAAGAGATGCAGTCAGGAGAAGGCAAAGCCGTGAACTCATGTCTTAACTGGTTAAATAAACGGTGATTTACAGCTGTTCAGAAGTGCCATTCAGCTTCCCAGGGATACAATACCCAACAGCTATGACATGAGCGTCTTTACAACATAACAAAGCACTGCTGTTCTTTTTTTTTTAACTCCCTGCAGTTCTGCACATGGCACTTATCCCTGTGTTGTGAATGCTTTGTGATTCCTTAAAAAAATAAAAAAAACTCACAGCATTTTCATTGTTTTCCAGAATAATGAGCTCAGTAATATTCATATTCTAACATATCAATAAATTATGATAGTTTTAGATTCCTACCTGCACATTTTGTCCGGCTGATGAGAGCTGGCCCAGGTCTCCCAGTGCCTCCCTCTCCAGGTCGAGTAAGTAGCACATAAATGTGATATTGTGAGTCAGGGTCCAAGTGCCACAGCTTGTATGTGTGCGCAGTGACAGCATGCCTTTCCCGCCAGCTCCCTCCACTCACTCGGTACTCAATCTCCCGGCGCACAATGGGCCCATCACCCGTGATGGAACGAGTGTTAAGCTGTACAACTAGATAGGTGGGACCAGCTCTTAAAAGTTGTGGCGGTGCAATAGGGGTCGGAGGATCTGTGTAATATACAGCAGCAATATATCAGCAAGTGGAAAGTACTTCCTTAATAAGAAAATATTCAAAAAGAGGCAATAGCATGCATTATTGTGTGTGTGGATCTTTGGACAATTATAGATATAAAACATGCTTTTTTCTTAGGTTTGGATTTTTTTGTGTCTACAATGTGAAGACAATGCTATACAGCTCATGTACCAAAAAAGCCTTTTGGAATCTAATCCTGCCTGTACACCATTCATTTTATTTTTTTGCTCTGCCAGTGGGCTGAACCAAAACAAAACAGCAGATTCCTCCATCCACACAAACCTCATTTGTGTAGCTGGAGTAATCCCCATTGTTATTGGACAACAACTGCACCTGCTCCTTTTAGGATATACCGCTTCAGGTGCCGCCGCTGATCGAGAAAAGTTTTCCAGCATGTCCCTTCGATAGAAATCGATCCAATGACTGACGTCTCTGTCAAACAGGGACAGCCACACACTGATCGAAATCCAGCCAGTCCCTACTGAATCAATCAGTTGTATGTGACAGTTTTAAGTAGATTGTGAAAAAAATCAGAAACTCTTCCAATGTTGTATTGTTGTCTGTGACTCCACTAGGAGAGATTTTAACCCTGCCAAAAAAAAAAAAGATTTTGGTTGGAATTGGGCTTTTAATTGTTTCATATCTTGAGACAAATCTTTGAAACTGTCTCACTTCAAATGCACCATGAGTTCAAGCTTATCTTTAAGCCTTTGTACGATAAGAATATAAGACAAGTGATCGTTCTTTTTTTTTTTTTTTTTTTTTTTTGTTTTGCATGCTAGTCTCATATAGAAAATGGATAGGTTACTAAAGTCACAGAATTTCTTGTGATATAGACTACAACCACAGAAGTGATGTCATGTATTGTATTGTAATGTATTCTTTCGTTTCCAAGCATAGGTGTTATTGGTCACTTGATTTTTTTCATACAAATACTATACTAATGAAAAGAAAATAGTTTGTTCTGTTATCTCATGAGGAAAAAAATGTTTGTGCTTCTCCCTTCAGATATTTTTACATGAACTGTCCTAATCTGCTCTCAAAAATATGTGTACTAACAAAGAGATTATCAAACGATTGCTCCGAGTGGTGTTTTTTGTCCGATTTTCTCACTGTGTGTACTAGGCATTAGAATGTGTTTTGTATGCAACATATTTACAGTGCATTCCTTTTCTAAAAAGCTCTATTTGCCTATTCCTGGGGAAAAAAAGCAGATTTGCCGGATAGGCTTTTTCTCTGCTGCAGGAAATTATCATTCAACCTCCGATGGCCCATTGCCTGTCAGAGCTACTTCTAGAATTCCCGTGCAAGTTCCCAGTCAGTCTGGATAGGAACTTGCACAGCACTAACCTATACTCACATCAGCACCTGGGAATGGCAAAAAGCCATGCAGGCAGCTCTGTATTGTGCAAAGGAGTCAGAATCACATTGTAGCCCATGCATTAAATGATATAATGTCTTACAGGGCTAGGTGGCTGGGGGAGCAAACTAATGTTAAGTATCCACATTAGAGAGAGTTGGCTATCTAATAAATGTTACTTTGCTCTAAATGTCCAGAGTACATGTTCCCTTTAATTGTTATCATTCCTAACCTTTTTCTGTGTTTCTGTGTTGTTTCTCAACCAGGGTTCCTCCAGAGGTTGCTAGGGGTTCCTTGAGCGTTGGCTGATGAACCCCCTATTTGATGGTGCCAACAGAGTTCACGGTTCAGCACCACTTAGCAAAGCCAGCAGCATGACAATAAATATCTTTTTAGCTGTCTTTAAGGGGGGACATTCATCCTATTGACCACCAATATAAGGAGCATTGTTTCTATTGATGATTTGGTTTTAGTAAGGGTTCCTTGAGACATGAAAATAATTTTTGGGGTTCCTCTAGAATTAGAAGGTTGAGAAAGTCTGCCTTATAGGAAGGTCTGTATGCAATTAATTATATACAACAAGGCAGTTGGAATCATCCAACTGCAGTGCACAAGACAACTAGTACATTCAGTGGAGACTGCTGGTACTATTTTGATCCTAAATCAATGAAAATTGTATATACTTCAGCACATAATTACAAATAAACCATATGAAAAATATCAGTATACATAATGCATCTATCTATATATCTATATCTGCATCTATATCTATATCTATATACCGTATATACTCGAGTATAAGCCGAGATTTTCAGCCTCTTTTTTGAGGCTGAAAGTGCCCCCCTCGGCTTATACTCGAGTCATCGCTGTCTGCCTGCTCGATCAGCGTGTCGAGCAGACAGACAGCGGCCATTCTATAATTCAAAAGCCGCGCCTCCGGCTCCGCCTTCGCCTGTGATAGGCGGAACACTGAATTTCCCAGCAGCCTGTGTTCCGCCTATCACGGACATCGTCTCATCCTCGTACTACGGACGAGGATGAGACGATGTCCGTGATAGGCGGAACACAGGCTGCTGGGAAATTGTGTTCCGCCTATCACAGACAGGGAGGCGCGGCATTTGAACAGGGGAATGGGCGCCGACGAAGAGCGGTGATCCTGGGACGGGACCGGACGGAGGCTCGGCTCGGGACGGGACGGGACCGGACGGAGTCTCGGGACGGGACGGGACCGGACGGAGGCTCGGGACGGGACCGGACGGAGGCTCGGGACGGGACCGGACGGAGGCTCGGGACGGGACGGGACCGGACGGAGGCTTGGGACGGGACGGGACCGGACGGAGGCTCGGGACCGGACGGAGGCTCGGGACACAGGTAGGCTGGACACACAAGGCCACACACACACACACACACACACACACACACACACACGGATGGACACACACACACACAGGGATGGATGGATGGATGGACACACACACAGGGATGGATGGATGGATGGACACACACACACACAGGGATGGATGGACACACACACATGGATGGATGGATGGATGGATGGACACACACACACACACAGGGATGGATGGACACACACACACACAGGGATGGATGGATGGATGGACACACACACAGGGATGGACAGGCATATCTCACCCTCGGCTTATACACGAGTCAATAGGTTTCCCAGTTTTTTGGGGGTAAATTGGGGGCCTCGGCTTATACTCGGGTCGGCCTATACTCGAGTATATACGGTATATATATATATATAGATATATATATTTTTTTCTTTTTTTTTTTTTCTTTAAAGCGAATGTATACTTTGCTGTTATCTTATAAATTAAATACTTACTACACTGTAAAAATATTTTTTATTGTACGTATGAGACTTTTGGCTGACATCTCTTTGACACTGAAAGAAATTACTTCACTGAAAAAGCAACTGTAGCTGGTTGCTACAGACAATGGAAACAAATCCTAAAGTGTATGTCGGCCAAATCTTTTTGGATAGAGTAGAAAAAGCCATTTGTGTCCTATTGGGGAAATTTCCCATAATTTCCTTTTTTGTAGATACAACAGTAAGTGTGATAGAAATTTTAAAAAAAAAATCCTCTCTTAGACAGCTGTAACTGCTGGTTAAAGTTTTGGTTTTTGTCAGTGACAATGGTCACCAGGACTTCTAGAGAGAATGAATTTACCCAACAAACAGAGAGCAAGAAAAATTGAAGAGTGGTTCTCACTACTCTATCCAAAACGGAATATTAAATAACATTTGGCTTAAATTACAATTTAATATATGCATTTTCAAAAATAAGGAACCTCGAAAAACACCATTCTCTACAAAAACGGAAAGGAAGAAAAAAAAAAGAAAACAAGGCAAGCATATACATTCTTTTCAAAGGCATCTACTGACATGTAATTGCTCAGTTCCCATGCAGAGGCAGTTGGAATCATGAAGCCCACTGCTGTATGCACTACATTTAAAGTCACTGTATGTTAGATACATAGCAACATACATGCAAACCTGATCCAGAAGTCTCTCACCTTTCACTACGAGTTCAGCAAAGTTAGACACTCCAGCCCCATAAATGGATCGGCTCACACAGCGGTACAGGTCCTGATCCTCGCGCCCAGCTTCAAAGAGCTGGAAGGAGGCCAGCAGTCGCCAGTGGCTGGTATGTTGGATTATCCCTGCTGAGATAATTCCTCCATTTTGCCTCTATAAATCAAACAATAAATGCAACCTCTTAAAAACAAGTTTACTGAAAAAAACAAAAAAACTCATTTCCACAGGTAAATTCTGTACTCATTCAAAAGTTTACTGCAGATTCCTGCCATCTTATTTTTTAGACACGTCAGTCCAGTGTTCTTATATAGGAGTGCTAAGTGATAAATTCTGACAACTATAATCAAATAAGTAGCCTCAGTATTGGAATAAGAAACACAGCAACCATCCCCCTAACCCCATCCTCCTTTAGATATATTTTTTGTGAGTGCTTCGTTAAAGATTAAAGCTACACTTCAGGAGAACAACTAAAAACACTGATGAAATAAATATATGGCAGTCATTTAACCTGCTAAATAATTTGTATTGCTATATATCCTGTTCTGAGATTTACACAGCTGTGCCACACATCATAGCCTGGCAAACTTTTCTCTGTAAGCAGTTAAAGCGGAACTATACCGAATCTGAGCACTACATGCCAAAAAATGCTATTTAATTAATTTATCATATTTAAAGCAAACTTTTATTCATATCTCCATGCTTTATTAAGCTGAGAAATATCACTTTGAAAAACACCCCCTGAACATCTTGTGGGCAGATGATGAGTAATGTAGCATTTACTTCTCAGAATCCAGCCCTTATCCCAGGCATCCTCGTGCCCTTCGCCCAGGCATGAAGGCAGGAGGGTGTTCTTTGTTAAGAAAACCCCTCCTTCCCTCTTGAAGACTCCTAGGAATGTATGCCATTATTTGCATAGGCATGGGAACCAGGAAGAAACTGAAGAAATGTAAAATGTTATATATACTGTGATTCTGTACTTGCCAAATATGCTGCAGAAATCTCCCTCCACTGAGCCTGCAATCATTTTAACTGTGGGCGGCTGAAGCTGCTGACTGTTCACTTCCTGGATTTACACAGACACACAGAGGCACACCTCCAGCTCTGCATTTCTCATTGGCCCTCCTATGGCTCATCCCCCCTCCCTTCCTGGCAAACGCTAACGAGAGTGTGAGAGAGAGTTGTGCGTGATGTAATAAACGTAGGCTTTTTACCAGACAAGAAACAGGAAGTGGGCTGTATAAAGTATTTACTGGCAGAAAAAAATATTTTACTATCCAAAGTTAAAACAAGAAGGGCAGAAGATTTAATAGATGGAACGATGAAAAAATGACTGAAGTTCTGCTTTAAGTAACATTTACAAGTCTTATTGCTCCCCAGCCTGTGACTGGACAGAGAAAGGAGAAGCGGCAAACTGATGAGCACAATGTCACTGTGATCCCTCCTCCTATTAGTATGTCTCTTGTTAGCACATGAGCACTGCAGCAAAACTGAGTGTCTATTTGTGCTGCTTCTCCGTTTCCCTGTATCTAAAATAAGTATTTTTTTATCAGTCTAGAGTTTGGTTTTAAACTATTAAAGCGGTAGTAAACCCGCACATTTTTTTTTTTTTAAACCTGCAAAGCAAAAGGCATAATGAGCTAGTATGCACCGCATACTAGCTCATTATGAAATACTTACCTTAGAACGAGGCCCTGACATCTGGCCCGATCCACGCCGAGGGAGCTGACATGCTCCCTCTGCGTTTCTTCCGGGTATCGCGGCTCCGGCGCTGTGAGTGGCCGGAGCCGCGATATCGTCACTGCCGGATTTTCAGGCCGAGAATCCCCTTGTGTGCATGCGCCGCTGCAGTCAGCGGCGCATGCTTTACCTACAGGTAAGCCTTATTATAGGCTTTCCTGTAGGTAAAAGTTAAAAAATCGAGTATACAACCACTTTAAAGTAAACCTAACGTATGATCTAGGGGGCACAAGGAGGACCACAAGTTGCCTGCACTTCAGCAGGTTTTTTTACCATAGGACATTACTGGGAATGTCTCTAATCAGACCTTAAACTATGCGCAGACTTCGAGAAGTCTTTAGCCCATTAGACGATGCCAATTTGGGAACTTCCACCTAGAAGCTGAAACACATAGATCTATTTCAATTTCTTGCCAGTTTAAAGAATTTATAGCCGTCTGCAGATTGAAACAGGAAAGTCATTTTTAATAGCATTCATTTACACAAAGGCTTGTGTAGCAATTATTTATTTCATCAATTTCAATAGAAGTGTCGTTTTCTTTAAAGAGCCTCATATTTGTGACTGAATCAGACTAATGTCTGCCACAAACAATTCACTGCGTACACATTGCAACAATGTTATAATTACATTACTTTTGAATGAATAGGAATATTTGGTTTATGAATGGAATAAGTGCTGAACGCTTCTGTACAGAGTCAACTCATCTCCCGGGAGAAATCTAGTCACTAATTACACCAAGTTACACTATCAGTACGCACTATCATTTGTTCAAGTTGTCATAGAAACCTTATACCGCCTTTATCTCCAGTACTTTGTGTTCATCTGCATCACACAGAAAAGTCGAACTTGCAAGTGAATAAGCACAATGAAGTAGTCATGCTGAGAAATTGTGTCACGGATACTATAAGTCTGCCCATCCTCTAAGCATATGCCAATCTCAGCATAGCATTCTATTGCTGGTTCCACACATCCCTAGTCAGATACCTGTCCTTACCATACTATATTCATCCCAGACTTAACGAGATAGAAAATACCTGCAATAAGAAGGTCTCTCCTTCATTCGCCCTGCCAGCAGCAGGACACTGGAATGTGGCATTCTGCCCAGCGTTCACTTCCACCTCACCCAGACGAGAGAAGTGTGGGGCCTGGGCTGCAAACAAAGGCAGGGGAGATGATCAAAAGCATGGAAATTGCTACAACAGCTGCTTATTCAATAAGCAATACAAAGGGCAGTGTCCATGTGCAAAGTGCCATAACCCATAGCAAGCAATCAAACCTGACTACGGATAACTGAAAGCAAAAAAAAAACAAAAAAAACAAAGACACTGTATACAGATAAAATGGTAAAATACATTTTTCTATTCTGACATTTTAGCTTTTATTCTGCAATACAGGAGTCCAGCATTTTAAAGCTTGTTTTTTTTATATTTTTTTATATTTTTCACCGAAAGGGATCAATTTCACAATACATTTGCTTTCTCTACCAGTGTGCTACAGAAAGCTGAAAACTGATTGGCTTCCAAGGGTTATTGCACTTTGCTTCTTATCTTTTCCATTGGTACTGCTTCACTGAAAAGGTTGGAATGCTTGTCGGGTAATAGATACTCACCACAGGGGTAACTTAGCAGTAGAATATCATCCAATGCAATGAATCCTTGGGGAGTTCCAGACACCTCTGCTTCAAACAATACCTAAGATAAAAGAAAAAAAAAATTACAGGACTACAGTAGGACAAAAACAGTGTATAGAATTACTAGGAGTTGTGCTATAACCATACAATTAAGACTGAATCCAAACTTTTACACTGAAGAGACCCTGTCACGTAATAAAGACGTTTCAGCAAAAGCACGTTCCTGTAAATTAGAGACTGATTATTTATCGACAAATCATGGAGTGTCAATCTCCATGGTCCCCCAGACCTCTCGCTGGTTCCACCTACTGACCTTGATGTTATTAACCCCCCTAAATTTACAGTGAGGTAAGCAGGAGGAACTAGTGGGAGCACCAGGGGAAGATTGACTCTCTTTAGGGGACCAGTTCTCTACAATAGAAAAGAGCTCAATATTAGTTAGTGGTAGAAAAGCTAAGTTTTTAATTTATTTTGATAAAGTGGTTGTAAACGTTCACATAAAAAAAAAAAGCATCAGCAAACATACCATACTTACCTGCTCTGTGCAATGGTTTTGAAATCACCCATTGGCACTCCTGGCTCCACCTGAAATCCCCCCACCGGCAGTGTTTGCTCTGGGGGCACTGGTGGTTGCGCGCTCATGAGCCGGCTCTGTGTGTCCATAGCCACACAGAGCAGCGCAGCTCAGCCCCACTCCTGCTCCCTCTGCTGTGTCCAAGCCAGTGAGGAGGGAGAGAGGGCCACTGCTCTTGTGCACATCGCAGGATTGAGATCGGGCTCAAGTATGTATAAAGGCCCATACACAAGATCTGACTTTTTGACAACAAACATGCAAATGAGCTGTTTTGGAGCAACATCCGACCGTGTGTACGCTCCATCGGACAAACTTTTTCGGTTTTCATCGGACTTTTGTTGGCTGTGCGAACGGACAAACTTTCTGGCAACAAAAGTCCGATGGAGCAAAGTCTGATCGTGTGTACAGAAAACCATAGGAGTTTTGTACGAAGTACAAACACGCATGCTCAGAACCAATGCAAAAGATCAGACAACAATACAGAAGTTGACCAAAGGTGGCGGTAAAAGAAAAACCACATGATTTGGTGAAAGTTGGCTGAAAAAGTCCTGCCGTGTGTATGCAATACAAGTTCTCGGCCGACGCCCTTTGTACAAAAATCCAAGGGAAAGTTTGTACAAAGTCCTATCGTGTGTATGAGGCTTGGGGGGGGGGGGGGGGGGTAGGCTGAACAGCGAATATGTGGCTTGTACATTTCAAGCCTGAAACTAACTTTTTCTTCAATACAAACATGGTTTTATTAAAAGTTTGTATTTAGTTATTCATATGCTGTATGTTTTTTTTTTTTTTTAGATTAAATCGGTATTAAACCCAAAAGAAAAATATTTTATTTATGTAAAACTTTATTCCAAAAGGAAAAAAACAGAAATGTTTACTTAAACAGGTTATAAAGGATAGGTGGAGTTTGGCTTCAATTTGTTGGTTTAAATCTGCTAGTGTATCTAAAAGCCCATACACACGATCAGACTTTTTGACAACAAACATGCAAAATAGCTGTTTTGGAGCAACATCCGACCGTGTGTACGCTCCATCGGACAAACTTTTTCGGTTTTCATCGGACTTTTGTTGGCTGCGCGAACGGACAAACTTTCTGGCAACAAAAGTCCGATGGAGCAAAGTCTGATCGTTTGTACAGAAAACCATAGGAGTTTTGTACAAAGTACAAACACACATGTTCAGAACCAAGGCAAAAGATCAGACAACAATACAGAAGTTGACCAAAGGTGGCGGTAAAGAGCAGAAAAAACCACATGATTTGGTGAAAGTTGGCTGAAAAAGTCCTGCCGTGTGTATGCAATACAAGTTCAGGGCCGACGCCCTTTGTACAAAAATCCAAGGGAAAGTTTGTACAAAATCAGATCGTGTGTATGAGGCTTAACACTCCCTTCAGACTGACAATGTTGCTGTACAATGGTGTCTCTGTTGCTCCTCTATCCAGAGTGGGGGCATGCTAATAAAGGAGGTGTGTTACTAGCCAGATCACTAGATGAAAACAGAGGGAGGGAAAAGCCTAACAAAAGAAAACTATTGCAGCCACATCTAAGGAGTGGTAAGCTTTAATATATTAATAAGTGATTATTCCTGCGCTGCTCCTAGTAAAGGCTACCTATATGAATAGCTGCATACACCCATATGGACCAGACCGTGTCCAATAAAAAAATATGTGGAAAAGATTGATGTCGCGCTATTCTTAAGCCTCATACACACGATAGGACTTTGTACAAACTTTCCCTTGGATTTTTGTACAAAGGGCGTCAGCCCTGAACTTGTATTGCATACACACAGCAGGACTTTTTCAGCCAACTTTCACCAAATCATGTGGTTTTTCTGTTCTTTACCACCACCTTTGGTCAACTTCTGTATTGTTGTCTGATCTTTTGCATTGGTTCTGAGCATGTGTGTTTGTACTTTGTACAAAAGTCCTATGGTTTTCTGTACACACGATCAGACTTTGCTCCATCGGACTTTTGTTGCCAGAAAGTTTGTCCGTTCACACAGCCAACAAAAGTCTGATGAAAACCAAAAAAGTTTGTCCGATGGAGCGTACACACGGCCAGATGTTGCTCCAAAATAGCTAATTTGCATGTTTGTTGTCAAAAAGTCTGATCATGTGTATGGGCCTTTACTCTATTGTAAAGCCTCATACACATGATAGGACTTTGTACAAACTTTCCCTTGGATTTTTGTACAAAGGGCGTCGGCCCAGAACTTGTATTGCATACACACAGCAGGACTTTTTCAGCCAACTTTCACCAAAACACGTGGTTTTTATGCTCTTTACTGCCACCTTTGGTCAACTTCTGTATTGTTGTCTGATCTTTTGCATTGGTTCTGAGCATGCCTGTTTGCACTTTGTACAAAAGTCCTATGGTTTTGTGTACACACGATCAGACTTTTCTCCATCGGACTTTTGTTGCCAGAAAGTTTGTCCGTTCGCACAGCCAACAAAAGTCAGATGAAAACCAAAAAAGTTTGTCTGATGGAGCGTACACACAGTCGGATGTTGCTCCAAAACAGCTAATTTGCATGTTTGTTGTCAAAAAGTCTGATCGTGTGTATGGGCCTTTAGAGGGAGGCTGTTACACCTTCTACTCTAATTAATACTATATAAAGGACTTACAAATAGTATGATCATTCAACACGTTTGTGTACTAGCACCTCTGTAGGGTGTTTGTAGTCTGTCACTGTGCACTTTATATTTATCTTTTTTTCATTTATTCTATGATATTTAACACTGTTATATGTCACTATTGTTTACAATATTGGCCAACACCAGGCCATATATGATATAAGTAGATAGTTTCTTATTCTGTTTAGTGCAATGAAGTAGTTCGCACTTATCTTATGAGCACTTGGCACTTTCCCTCATGGGATACTGTAGTTTTTTAAACACACACAGTCCAACACCTGAAGTGTTATATTCATGCATAAGCTGCCTCTGTGGTGCGTTTATTTATATTTATTTGTTGATTTTTTTAAATTATCATATGGGATTTCAATGCGATAATATCCTACATTAATACATTCTCGCAAGGTTTATATACACTCAACATTATTGGGTATTTTCACCTCTGCAAGTGGGTTTATAGATCTTTACAGTACATTTTTTTTGGCACTCTATTCTATAATACTCTTTTCTATAAAATACCCACATCACATTCAATTACAAGCCATATAGAACATCTGGAATTTATCACATACCCAAATATTGCATTGACCCTTCATACTATTTGTAAGTCATTTATATAGTATTAATTAGAGCAGAAGGTGTAACAGTCTCCCTCTTACAATAGAGTAAGAATAGCGCGGCATCAATCTTTTCCACAAGCTTTAATATATGAATTTTTTTGTTTTGGGATTAATACTGATTTAATTACCTACACAACTACTTGAGTTAAATCAGATGAAGGTTTCATATACAGGTATATTCACCTCTAGTAAACAAGCAGAAACTTAGGGCCAAAATCATTCAAAATGTTGTTTTGATTTGAAATGTTGTGATTTTGACTGATCTCTACCTGTTTGTCATTTAGTCACAGAAAACTAGGGAGGAATGAGGTAAACAGCTAAAGTAAATCATAAAATAGACCATGTAATAGGCAATGAAAAGATTAACTGTAATCTAAAGAGAACAGTAACCCATAACAACCATCCCCCATCTGATGTGGCTGCATCAAACTGAAATCATATCTGTTATGGTTGTCATTGATTACTGTACCTTTTCTACTGCTCTTTAAAAATATGTATTTTTACATACAGTATGTGCTTTCTTTATTATTGTCTGAACTAAAAAAAGAAAAATGTCAGGTAACTATGAAATAGTGTATATCAATATTGTGTAGTCTTTTATGCAGCCAGAAGATGGCACTCCAGTAGCCCTTTCACATCACTGGCATGATCACATTTCAACTTTGCTTAAGAAGCCCCTTGTTTACAGAATTCCAATGAGTCATCAGAGCAGTGCCTCATCTTTTATTTGAAGGCTAATTTGGAGGTTTCCAACAGACAATCTAATCTGAAAACCAAGCTGCGCTGCTGTGTTGTCTCTTTATATAACCCACAGTACTCCGGGAACCCTCTATCCAATTTCCCTTTATTGACAAAACAATATTTCACCCTTGAAGATCATAGCACATCCAGGAACTGCACTTGAGAGGACCAGAGGCCTCCTGCACTTTAAAAAGACAATGTGAGAATTGGTGAGCACTTATTTGTCAGGGGGTAAATAGGGGTGCCTACTCTACTAAATCTGTATTATTGCAGTTTGTGACTTTGGCGTATTTAAACAATAGTAGTTAATTATACATGCGATTAGATCCTCTGTCAGGTTCTTATGCAACTGCACACCCTGAAACCCAAGGTATCATTAGGACAGGGTGGTGCCATAGGCAACCCCTAAAAATGTCAACACTTTCTAATAGTAGCTATAATTATTGCTCATTTTGTAAATCTGTAACACAAGGAAAACGATCTGTATTTTCAGTCATATGGTTGTACAAATCAAACCTCATTGGGCTCAGCTGAAATTAACTGTTCATTTTTTTTGAGAAAAGGGATCTTTAACCTGTGTGTTAGCTTTGTTCCATATTACAATATTTGTGCTAAACTGTTCTCAATTCTGATTTCTACAGATAAGGTTTTACACCGTATTTTATTCTTGTAACTAAGTGCAAAGGTTCTACAGTACAGTGATATGGAAACCTTTTGCAGAAGTAGCATGTTTTATTTAGCTGTAGTCATCCCTCTATGGCACTTGCTTTTTTTTTTTCCCTGATAGAAGACCTGTCCACACAACTCACTGGTCTCCCTACAGTAAACACAGATACTACTCAGCTTTTGAAGTGACAACAGAAACATGGCAGGTTTTGTTTAGGGCCAGGGGGCCTCTGACTATTTTACTATAGAGGCACTAAAGGTAAAATTCCTATCCGTAACTTAAGAGAGCGATGCTCTATGATTATTAGCTGTGATTGAATAGCTTTTAATCAATGTTGTCACATCATAATCACAGCTTATGCCTTCAAAAACTGCATTTGCTAATCAGTACATTACAGGTACCTGGTATTCACTGGGCCAGAAAGTGCTCACGGCAAGCTCTGATTGTTGCCACTGCTTTCCACGTGGCCCTGAAACTTCCCAAACAGCTGTGCCTAGGGGACCTCCATTCACTCGCACATAGGCTCGCAATGAGCCAGGACCCCTGGCGTCTCTGCTGTGAAGAATATAGCTGAACTGCAGGCAGTGGGTGTCATTTTCACTTAGAGGTTGAAAGAGAAGCTGAGCCCGCTTCCCCGCAGCATGTTCAGACGAGTTAACCAGGAGGTAAGAACCTGTATAGGGAAACCACATCAATAAGAAAAGAATAATTACAATGCAAAGCACAGGGATAACACAGTCAGGATAATGACATGAAGTTAATGGATGACCTGTTAATGATCGTGAAAAAGTATATTAATGAGACAGAATGACATTTTGGCAGGGAATTTTATGCAAGAGTAAAACCGAAAAAGCAGTACAACAATAATAAAAGCACACAAAACAGCAAAAGAAAAACAAACAGACAGACAGATAGACAGAGGGGACAAAAGTGAATGCAAAGCCAAATTGATCTTTTTTAAACAGAGAAGTGAATATTAAACTATCCCCTCAGGCTTTATGTCTGTGCCTTGTTTGGGCGATTCCCCCCCACCTACTGATCTGAAGACACAACAGGATGTGATCGCAAATATCTCTATAGTGACAGAAAATACCCTCTTATAAGTTAGACAGTCATCACCAGAACAAATTACTAAAATACTTTTCCCCTATTCTCGCTCTAATTATAACCATAACATTTTGGATTTCCCATCGTTCCTGTTTCAGGTGACGATGATCACCAAGACAAATACATAGGTTGAATCTCACCCAGAGGGAACACAGACAACAATGAAACATGACAGAGGTCTTAAGTACATTTAAAACCCAAAAAAAAAAACAAAGGATAGAAACACTGGCTTAAGACGTATGCTAAAATGCATACAAACTGCAAAGTAGTATACTCTTGGCTTTCCTGAAGTTTATTTCAGTGCTGACATGTGCTATACATGCGTAACAAGCTGGAGGTAGCATCTTGCTTAAAGACCTTCACCCTTCTTGGTAAGTTACCTCTTCTCCACCCTTTCTCCCTTACTTTACATGGGGAATGCATTTTTTTGTTTTGTTTTGTTTTACTTTTAAGAAAAAAAAATGTATTAAATGTTTGGCCCAGCCCTCCATGCAAATCATCCACTTAAGTGAATGACGTGCACTGTCCTCCTGAGATGGATTAATCACATATCCCAGGAGGCATAGTGCTCCACCGATCAGAGCGGAGGGGGGAAGGCTTCACAGTGCATCATCATCAAGAGGCCCGGCGACTGAACCCGGAAGACCCTGTGGGCCTTGGGATGACGTCATATAAAAATATAGTGACGCAGGACCGAACGGGGCAGAATTCTGAGAGGACTCTGCAGGACACTGCTGGAACCTCTATGCAGGTGAGTATCTAAAATGCTCAAAACCTGCATCAAGGTAGGCAGGGGTGTAAAAAAATGTAAAAAAAAAAAATTACGGGGAAGATCCTGAAGATCCACTTTAACCTGAATCTTTTCAAATACACAGTTTCACCCATAAGTATAAACACTAACCAAAAGGATGGAACTGTTTCTTAAAAACTGTCAGGAAGATACTTTATCAATGAAGCAACATACTATAGTCGTACATTTACTGGTACACACAGAATGGACCAACAGACATGAATTCGCTACTTGGGTGCTCACCTTGGGGTAAATCAGTGTTGCCATGAGGATCCTGCACTCTGTGCCAATCAAAATCATCCTCTGTGCCTTGTGTCACCTCACAGGGACCAATGTCGCTATGAGTTTCAAAGGTACAGCCAGCTGTAGAAAGAAGCAAAAAAATCATAAATACAGTCATAAAGATATACTTCTATAGGCATCTGGAAAATGTACTGTAAAATGTATTTACTGAGCCAGAACATCCCAAATTAACATTTTAATAATAGGGGCAGACAGAGAAGTTAGAAGACTTGTCACATAAATAAAACCTGAGGTGGCCAAAATGAATGTAGTTTTCAAACAACACAAACAGATAACCTTCTGGCATTTTTAAAGTTAGTGCATACCATAAGGTCATGTTGAAGTAAGTTTGAGTGTGGCCTAAACTGCCGGTGCGAATGTAGCCTTATGGACCCAATACAGGAGGAAGTAGCAGCAGAAAAGGGAATTTATTAAAACTGGAACACCCAAAATCTGGAGCAGCTGTGATTGGCAACCATCAGCTGCTACAGTGGTGTGAAAAAGTGTTTGCCCCCTTCCTCATTTCCTGTTCCTTTGCATGTTTGTCACACTTAAGTGTTTCGGAACATCAAACCAATTTAAACAATAGTCAAGGACAACACAAGTAAACACAAAATGCAATTTGTAAATGAAGGTGTTTATTATTAAAGGTGAAAAAAAATCCAAACCATCATGGCCCTGTGTGAAAAAGTGATTGCCCCCTAAACCTAATAACTGGTTGGGCCACCCTTAGCAGCAACAACTGCAACCAAGCGTTTGCGATAACGTGCAATGAGGCTTTTACAGCGTCCTGGAGGAATTTTGGCCCACTCATCTTTGCAGAATTGTCCTAATTCAGTTACATTAGAGGGTTTTCGAGCATGAACGGCCTTTTTAAGGTCATACCACAACATCTCAATAGGATTCAGGTCAGGACTTTGGCTAGGCCACTCCAAAGTCTTCATTTTGTTTTTCTTCAGCCATTCGGTGGTGGACTTGCTGGTGTGTTTAGGATCATTGTCCTGCTGCAAAACCCAAGTTCGTTTCAGCTTGAGTACACGAACAGATGGTCGGACATTCTCCTTCAGGATCTCTTGGTAGACAGCAGAATTCATAGTTCCTTTTATCACGGCAAGTCTTCCAGGTCCTGAAGCAGCAAAACAGCCCCAGACCATCACACTACCACCACCATATTTTACTGTTGGTATAATGTTCTTTTTATGAAATGCAGTGTTCCTTCTACGCCAGATATACTTGGACACACACCTTCCAAAGAGTTACACTTTTGTCTCATCGGTCCACAGAATGTTGTCCCAAAAGTCTTGGGGATCATCAAGATGTGTTGTAGAGAAATTGAGACGAGCTTTGATGTTCTTTTTGCTCAGCAGTGGTTTTCTCCTTGGAACTCTGCCATGCAGGCCATTTTTGCCCAGTCTTTTCCTGATGGTGGAGGCATGAACGCTGACCTTAACTGAGGCAAGTGAGGCCTGCAGTTCCTTGGACGTTGTTGTGGGGTCTTTTGTGACCTCTTGGATGAGTCGTCGCTGCGCTCTTGGGGTAATTTTGGGCGGCCGGCCACTCCTGGGAAGGTTCACCACTGTTCCATGTCTTCGCCATTTGTGGATAATGGCTCTCACTGTGGTTTGCTGGATTCCCAAAGCTTTGGAAATGGCTTTATAACCCTTTCCAGACTGATAGATCTCAATTACTTTCTTTCTCAATTGTTCCTGAATTTCTTTGGGTCTCGGCATGATGTGTAGCTTTTAAGGATCTTCTGGTGGACCTTACTGTGTCAAGCAGCTCCTATTTAAGTGATGCCTTGATTGTGAACAGGTGTGGCAATAATCAGGCCTGGGTGTGGCTAGAGAAATTGAACTCAGGTGTGGACAACCACAGTTATAGTATGTTTTAACAAGGGGGGCAATCACTTTTTCACACAGGGCCATGATGGTTTGGATTTTTTTTCACCTTTAATAATAAACACCTTCATTTACAAATTGCATTTTGTGTTTACTTGTGTTGTCCTTGACTATTGTTTAAATTGGTTTGATGTTCCGAAACACTTAAGTGTGACAAACATGCAAAGGAACAGGAAATGAGGAAGGGGGCAAACACTTTTTCACACCACTGTATCTTCTATCCACAAAATGCAACCAGAAGTCATCACTGCAGCTAATCGCTGGCAGAGAGCTGTGAATAGTTGCAGCCGCTGGCGACCTTAGCCACTGAAAGCCGCAAAAGGAATCTGAGTCTAAATCGCTGCAAGAGGTGGTACCTACATAGAAGGGAATTTATTAAAACTAGAGCAACCAAAATCTGGATTAGCTGTACCTGACAACCAATCAAGTGATTACCTGCGGTGATCTCTCTGGGATGCACACAACGCACACAGGTGACCTATTATTGTGGCTGGCAGCCATACCTAACGGCTCAGAGCCACAGCAGTAATCTGATTCCTGCCACTACAATTTGCACTGGCCTAAATTTCCAGTGTGCATTTAGCCTTATGGACGCTACTACCTTGCTTTGCTTACAGATAATCACATGGTGAATTGGCCTCAATCTGATGTACATGTCTCAAATGTACCGCAGAAACATAAGCAGTTGCCAAAACCAATGAGGTTTATGTTAGATTAAACATTTTTTTTCCACGTAAGTCTGAAACAAAATCAGCAACATGATGTCAAAACTCAGTAATTAAGCCAATACTGTAAATCTGTTATCTGTTACCCAGCAAGACCAGTGTCCCTGGAAAACAGGTCCTTTACATTGTGTGTTAGCAAATAAACATACAAAGTGGGCATGAGTATTAAGAATCAGTATTACCATGTGGGAGAGGTACTTTGTCTTCATAGCCTTGCTATTGATAATCTGGCCATAATCAAAATATGAGCGAGAAAGGTTTGGGTTTCATGTTGCCAATAGTCAATTCCAACTCCCAGAACAGCAAGAGCAGGATTGGGGGTGGAGGCAAATAAAGTTATTAAGACTATGACCTGAAAGATCTTATCCCAGAAGACTGTTCATTTTCCACAACTCCACCACATATATTTTAATGATCTGATTATAGCCATTCTCTCCAGCACAGCAGGGAGTAGAGGAAGGAGATTGTGGCCAGCCTTTACAAGTTCCAATTTTCACTGTACAATCTCCTTTAGATCCAACAAGACTGACTGATTGGATACAGATTAATTGGCAATTAAGTAGGTCCTAATATTACATAGTTTTGGTAACGTTTGTATGCTTAAAGCAGAACTTCACCCAAAAGGGGAAGTTCCGTTTGTTTGCAAGCCATGTTTTGCACTTTTTGGGTGGGGCGGAACGGGTAACTAATTTTGACAGGTACCCACTCCCACTACCGGTCAGATGCACCATTGTGATCTGAGCCGGAAGTTTGGCCCCCCTCTGTCCCCGCAGCCTTCTGGGATCACAGGTCCCAGAAGGCTATGGAACTATTCACAAAGCGCAGCACGACTCGCACATGCACAGTAGGAAACCATCTGTGAAGCTGCAAAGCTTCACTGCCTGTTTCCCTTACTTATGATGCCGACACCTGCACCCGAAGTCAATTGAAGAATCAGCTTGGGTGTCAACATCGCTGGATCCCTCAACAAGTAAGTGTTCTTTTATTAAAAGTCAGCAGCTACAGTATTTGTAGAGCAGCTGCCTTACTGTATTGTGAACACAGGAGGTCAGCCACCAGGCACGGGTTCTATCAGAGAATTCTTCACATTTTCTCAATCAATACAAACGCTTTGCATTTAGTGGAAAAATGCAATGAGATAACAGGTCCCAGAGGTTGGTGGAGATCACTGTAGTTTTAAGTTTTAAGAAGGATCCCACAGTTATGGTATCTACATCATTAAATTGATCCAAGCTGGATCAATGCAACTATGTAAAAATATCTATACCTGGAATTGTACTTTAACCACTTCCTTACCACCCACCACATATATACTGCAACAGGGCAGTCTGGCTGCGCAAAATCATGTACTTGGATGACTGCCGCCACAACATGCCAATCGTTCAGTGGAGAGATGGAGCAGCAGTGTGCCTATGTAAACAAGGAAAACCACTGATCTGTCAGGGAGAAAAAGTGAGATCTTGTGTTTCAGCTAAGCTGAAACACGGATCTCTTCTTCTCCGGTATATCTGTCCCCCACACAGTTACAAAGCACCTCCCAGGGACACACTTAACCCCTTGATCACTCCTGGTGTTAACCCCTTCGCTGTCAGTGTCATTTATACTGTAACAGTGCATTCTGTTAGCACTGATCACAGTATTGGTGTGACTGGTTCCCAAAAAGTGCCACTAAATGTCCAATTTGTCCGCTGCAATGTCGCAGTCTTGATAAAAATAGCTGATCGCTGGCATTACTAGTAAAAAAAAAAAAAAAAAAACTAAAACAAATAAAAATGCCATAAATCTATCCCATAGTTTGTAGATGCGGTACCTTTTGTGCAAACCAATCAATATACACTTATTACCAAAAATATGTAGCAGAATACATATTGGCCTAAACTGATGAAGAAATTCTATTTTTTTCGACTTTTTTATTGGGAATGTTTTGTAACAGAAAGTAAAAAAATATTGTTATTTATTCAAAATTATCCGTCTTTTTTTGTGTAAAGTGCAGAAAATAAAAAATGCAGACGTGATCAAATAACACCAAAAGAAAGCTCTATTTGTGAGGAAAAAAAAATACATCAATTTTATTTGAGTACAGTGTCGCACAACCACGCAATTGTCAGTTAAAGTAACGCGGTGCCGTATCGCAAAAAATGCCCTGGTCAGGAAGTGGGTAAAACCTTCGGGACCTGAAGTGGTTAAGCTGCTTTTACATTCCAACTAATCTCTGCTCAAAACTGATAGGATGGATAGGTAAGGTCGTGTGAGGACATTACATTTGTGTCCCAGCCCAGGAACATTTGTACCTATAAAAAATTTTTTGCTGTGAATGCTGACCTTCCCCAGAATTACTACGTTTGTCACATTTCCACAAGCTGTTTTTAAATAACTCATTCCCCAGAACAAAGGTAGTTTGTAGGTCACTGATTTCTGAAAACTCTCTTTTTTTATGTATATTGGCTACCTCGCTCTTGGGTTGTCTCCAGCTTCCCTTTTCATGCCTGGCAGAAGTACACAATGCTTATGCAGATACCAACACTCAGAATATTCATGTAAGCTGAGTTACAGGCACAGACCATGCATAACCATGCTTTCCACACCAAGTGTGTCTTGCAACCTTTCTAGTTTGCATGAAAGATTTCTATCAACACCAGAATCAAAACTAAGGGGTCCGATTCATATGAAGCATAGGTAGGCTTTACTCATATTCCCTACATTACTTCACTAACTCAACAAAAAAAATATATGCCAAGGTATGAGAGAATGCATATAGAAATGAGGAAAGAGTGCTCTGGTGGAGGTGGTGGCTGGTCAGGGGAGGTGATAGTTGGATGGCACTTCAGGCAGCACTTTGGGTGAGGAGAAGCATCAAAGGAGCTGTGCATGCTCCAAAACGCGTTACCGCCCACCACCTCTCACTGACACCATCGGTGTGGAACCAGGAACACAGGCCGCCTCACTGCCTCCTCCCTCCTGCATGCAAGTAGTCTGACAGCTGCTGAACGGTATTACTTGGCTCTCCATTTGTGGACGGAGGACTCCATGCTACATGCTTTCAGCTATCTATGATCCTGCAAGTGCTTTTAACCCCTTGTGTACTTGATTAAATCTTTTAATATTGCACTTAGAGGCGCCTTTCTTTTTTTTTTTTTTTATGTGAGAATGCATGACTGTCATCTGCCTACCCATAAAGCTCCAAAGCTTGCTCGCGTGGCCAAATACTAGGCCACAATGCTGACACATGGGGCTGGTTAGAAATTGAAGATGTCAAGTTTCAGAAAGCAGCAGCTTGTCAGGAATGGTACATGTGATGGATTAATGCAGTTGCGAACACAGGAAAGAAGATGTGAAAA
Organism: Lithobates pipiens; assembly: GCF_037356315.1. Lineage (NCBI taxonomy): Eukaryota > Metazoa > Chordata > Amphibia > Anura > Ranidae > Lithobates > Lithobates pipiens. The sequence continues at coordinate 329,657,263 of NW_027507748.1, forward strand.
TATCTGCTTATGGTACCTTCTAGAAAGCAACTCTGATCCTTTGCCTTGTATGGGCAAGGAACACATTTTCTTTAAACTAGACTTTTTCCCAGACAAGACTGCAGTCCAAATTTTATCTTTTGCTGGGCATGGAATGGTTACAGCGTCTGTCAAGCTTTCATTTTATTGCTTATGTCCTTGTAAAGAAGATTTCCTCACAGTTCTTCTCCTTGAATTGCCCATCAACAGGACAGCATTTGCAGGAGAATTTCAGTGGGGATCCACAAAGCAATCAAAACCATACAGTGGTTTCCACAAATAGACCCCTGCAATGAGAAAAGGTCCTGCATTCAGGATTTTCTCATTGCATGCCAGGGGAAACTGCTGTGCAGAAAGGCAACAGCACCTGCCATTCCTTCACAGACACTGTTGGGTGGAGTGGTCTCCTGCCTGATAGTGCTTGTATAGTCCTGGCTGTGACGGGGGTCACTTTTTTACTCCCAGTGACACCATTGCTGGGGGTATTTTTTGTGTTTCCACCAACACCAATGCAAGGGGAGTTTTCAATACAAATAAAGACACAGTGGCATTTATTACTCTTACTTACCACGGATGCAAGGACAATTTTTTTACTATCACTGACCACAGTCTGGCCCTCAAACGGTTGGATGTAAGTGAACCGACTGTTTGAACTGTAATTGGGCTTTAAGATTAAACATCTCCTACACTAAAGGCATTAAGAAATAATATTATGTGACTGCAAGTGAAAGCGATAGCTTTACAATAATGATCTGAGAAATTAATAGGTGTAACAGTTTCCTACTTATATTAACAGGAAGCATATAGCTCTCCCAATGTAATAACAAATTGACGACTCTGAGCTCAGAACAATAACACCAGAGGGGGCTGCTGGACAGAACAGCTTGTGCTATGATCAAAAAAGGAAAAATTAATAAGAAAAAAGGAAGGATGGGAGTAGACAGTTTCCTGTAGTTTGGAAACTGTATCTCAATATTCCCCAGGGTCATCTGGCAATTATAAACAAATCCAAATGTTTAAGCTAACTAAATAAACCAGAGCTTAAAGTGTCCAATATTGGTCATAATTAGAAGTGCCTCTCCCATGGGTCTTTTTGTTCATCAGTTGAAATTATTTTTTTCATCTTTCTACTAGGTAACCATGTCTGTAGCTTACATTGCTGGAAAGGATTAAAAGATTACAGGAAAAGGCTCCAATACACACTAGAATCTTAAATACATTTTAAAACACTTCTACAAAGTAAAGTATTTGGCACACACAGGGCTTACAAATAAAAACATCCATTCACGTATTTGCTGCACTGTATCAAAGGATTATAATGCATGCTTTGAGCCAAGCTTTCCCAAACTGTGGTACAAGTGCTCCCAGGAGTATCTCTGGTTTATTCAAAGGGTACCACAATTAAATTTAATTCAACATACTTTATGACATCAGTCTACAATTACGCTGAGTACTTAGTAAATGCAGAGACGGTAGGGGTTTCTTTTGAAGCAGGTCACTGATTTAAAAAATGCTGTTAAACAAATAATTACACTCATTTCATTTTCTGACTCGGTAATCTGTGCAACAGTTGTAGTCATTTTTCATAAGGGCCCATTAGAACTTCTAAAAAGTCACAGTCAACATGCCCATGCAGGGCAACATAACAGCATCTCTGGAAAGGGTCCTCTTGACCTCCATATACACACACTTGAGCTCCCACACAGTCCCTAGCTCTTTCACAATTGGCATCACTACCCAGCACTTCCAGTTACAGAGGAGTAAGTGACCTACATCCTTGTGATTGTGTCCAGACATAGAAGCCAATCACCAGGCCCAAGCATTTTCACATGACATCACTACTCCTTGTCAACACAGCTGATCCCAGTGACAGCTGCAGAGGAGCAAGGAGCACAGGCAATATGACTGACATTTATTCATGCAGTGCCGTTTATAAATGGCACTGCATAAATAACCTCCAGGTGGTCAGTAACCCCATTGCTGTGATTTGAGTTGTCATCTGACGGCTCACATCACAGGCATGGCGTACAGAGCTGATACAAGCAGATCTGTACCTTGTAAGCAATGTGATGACCAATCATAGTGGTTCCAAATGTAAACAGTACTAATGCGTACGTTTGAGAGTCCACCCCCTTCCTCTCACAACTGATGATGGATCATTCATTAGTTGTAGAACAGAGGCAGCAGCAAATTTCGGGTAGCAGGTTTGTGATTGTGGAATAGTTTTTCCCCTTTTTACCTCCCCCTCTTCACTTGTACATCTGATGTCCATCCTGTCTAAAGCCTAGTACACACAATGATATTATCAGACGAATGATCGTCTGTTTTTTTGTTTTTATTATTGTTGAAAACCGACTAGGTCACTAAAGTAATAAAAATTCAGAAGTGATATAATGTATTTGTATTGTATTTTCAGATGAAACCTGTACTGAATAAACTAAAATCGTACAATCTGGTATCGCACAAGAAATTTTTTTGCGTTTGTCTCTTTGGAAAATTTTGGATGAAAGCTGTGTACTAATGATCAGATTATTGCACAATCAATTCGAATGTGGTGTTTTTTGTACGATATTCTGACAGTGTGTACGGGGCTTAAGTGGCCTGCATATTAGTCCCTTACCTCCAATATTTTCCTCATCTACAAATTAACCTCCTCGTTTCCATCCTCCCACTGTATGTGGCCTGTACATGTATCTAGTGCACCATTACCAAGCTCTGTGTCTAATCACCTCAATACCTCCATGTTTCTTCATTTTGAATAAATTGCGGCAAGTACTTAGATCACCTTGGGGTGTTTACTTTTTGAAAAGGGGTCATTACAGGAGTTCCTATTGTCCTGCCATTTTATTTTTGTTATGCCATTTTATTTTTTACAGAAAGTAATGTTTTCTTTCTAAATGTTTATTTTTCTTTTTTATATATAGTAAAAAACAAAAAAAACAAGTGATTATAAAATATCACCAAAAAGAATCTCCAACTTTTGAAAAAAAAAAAGATCTAAAACTTATTTGGGTACAGTGTTGTATGTCTAAGTAATTGTCAAAATATCACAGCATTGATGGATGTATTGATAACCTCCCGATCATTACCTTTATTATCCCTATTATAATTGAGATAATTAATATGGTTTTCTTTATATTATATTTTTTTATTATTTATGGATACTATTATCTATGTATCTAAATACTGTAACTGATATGTTATTTAGTCATAATTTCTGTCATTTGTCTTGATAAAAATGTAAACTTTAATAAAAACTATTGATTAAAAAAAATATATATATCACAGCATTGAAAACTAAAAAAACATTACTGATGCAGTTAAAGTAGATGTAATGCCAATATATTATATAGCATTGGGAAGGTTTAAAAGCCCTGTCTGTTTTTTTCTGATGTCTGTGTCCCATTGGGAGGATGTTACCCAACTTCCTGCTCTAAAGACACAACAAGAAGTGAGTGGACATATTTCTAAAGTGAGGGGAACCTAGTCTTAGGCCTTGTTCACAGGCCTCGCGGTTGAGAGGGTAGTAAGAACAGGTGGTTGAGCTGTGACTTTCCAACCTTCCCTTAGCTGGAAAGGCAGTCGTGAGAGAGTGTACGCATGCCATGGCTGCAATACAAAGCAAAAATGCCCCCCGTCACATTCCCCAGACAGTATCATCCACTAAATGTAGTCCATTAAAGTTGGTATGGTTATGCTGTGTGCATTGCACATGATTGATGCAAGGTGCTGCAGACTTTTAGGGGTTAAAATGCCTGTAGAGTAGGTCACCTGTCATTCCATCATTTTCCTCACTAGCCAGAATTTCATTTCTAGCATTAATTTCAGATCAACCATGTGAAGGGTTGAAATCAGAAGGAGCTACAAATCATACGACCACAGGGGGCTATGGTTACAGTAACATTGGAGCTCTGAAGAATGGAACATTTAGGTAAAAGTCAATTTTGGATTACAGTTTTCAGCACTGCTATCCAAGACCCTGATAGCAAAATGAGGGAGTATTCATCAACTTGCAACAAAAGCTATAAACTGGTATTTCAGCTTACAATACACCAGAAATGAGAAACCCTATTTATTCTGATAGTAGAGCTGGCTAGGTCATCACTAGATGAAAAGTTGAGGGCAAATATCTATGGGACCCTGACGTGATTGGAAAGAAGCCAACCTTTATAGACAAAAGGTACATCTCCGTCATATTCTCCATCATTTCATGAAAAAACAAACATTCAGAGCATCAATACTTACAAAAGACATGTTTTTACATGTATCTGCAGACAATAGATCCACTGCAGCAGAAAAGATATACTAGCACAAATCAGCTGAACAAACTTGAAGTGATTATTTAAAAAAATGTTGTGCTGCCCATAGCAAAAAAAAAAACAAAAAAAAAAAACAAACACACTCATATATTATGGTAAAGACAACACAAACTTGTGTAAATTAGTTACAAGCAACATTGTAACCTTTTCTTTGTTTGTGTCTGTAGAAAAAAAATATATGATGGGTTTTGGTAAATTCTATTTGCTAATTTCCAATTTAAAGCTTAAAGGTTTATAAGGGGTTTTATTCTTATTTTTTTTCCAAAAAAATATTCAGATTAGGGTATTGTTCATGACATACAGAGCCATGTGCTTTGTGCTGATTCTGTTTAAATTAAAAAACAAACCTTTTGCTATAATACCCAACTTAAAGTGGAAGAGAAGGCTGATTAGAAGTATTGTTAAAAATGTTGCCTCCTTGTTAAAAAAAAAAAAAAAAAATGTTGCATCCGCCTTCTCCTACCTTTACGGCTTAATAATAGAGATCAGTGGGAATACCTCTTTATAAATCGTGGGGTGAAGCTCTGACTCCCGTGTCCTGAAGCAATCAGTTACTTCAGGGGAGGGAACGCCGACAACAGATGGGCAATAGGATCTGGCGGGTGACACCATGCCTCCAGTAGTTCTGTTAACAAGTGCGCCCTGACACAAGGAAGCCGCTGTTTCTCAATCAGATGACCGCACCAATATGTGGCCTCCTCACTGCCCGATTTAACCTTGTAAATGCCACACTACCTAGCCACAATCACATTCATTGCACGTGGCTGTGACAGCCTCAGAGACTTTCACTGATAGAGGTGAATCGTTGAATGGGGACACAAGTTCTGGTGATGTGAGGGGCCCCAAGGGATTCCCTTAACCACTTACTTACTGGGCAGGCCAATTTTCAGATTTCGATGCAGTCACACTTTGAATGACAATTGCGCAGTCATGCAACCCTGTAACCATATCAACTTTTTTTTTTTTCTCTTTTTTTTTCACACAAACAGAACTTTCTTTTGGTCATATTTAATCACCATTGGCAGGGGTGTTGCTAGGTCTGCAAAAGATATGGGGCTAGAGCCCATAGCACCAACCTTTTTTCATGCCAGCGGGGGGGTTCGGAGACCGGTGGTAAGGAATTTTTCAAGAGCAATGACTGGTGTTGGCGCTTTAATCATCATTGCACCATGGTGGTGTCAGCGTGATTGAAGTGCATTATTTATATTGTTGCATACTAATATATAAGGAAGTGGTTCAACTCACCATATTGCAAAATCAGTGGTAGCCCTGGGCGTGTCGCTTGCCACATCTCCTGCCACCAGATGCAGCGTGTCACTTGCCACTGTCGCCTGTCACCAGATGCAGTGTCACTTGCCACCATCACCAGATGTGGATTGTAATTTACCATGTCACCTGCCACCAGATGTGGATTGTCACTTGCCACTTTCACCTGGCAGCAGATGTGGATTGCCACTTGCCATGTCACCTGCCACCATTTGCAGATTTGCAGATTGCCATTGCCACATCACCTGCCACCATTTGCAAATTGCCATGTCACCTGCCACCATTTGCAGATTGTCCCTTGCCACGTCTCCTACCACCATTTGTAGATTGTCACGTGCCATGTCTCTTCACACCATTTGCAGATCGCCACATCTCCTGCTACCATTTGCAAACTATCACTTGCAAGGTCACCAGCCACCAGATGTGGGTTGTCACTTGACAAATGATGTAGATTGTCACTTGCCATGTCAGCCAGTGCCACCAAATGTGCATTGACACTGCATTGGTGGCAGGCTGACAGCACTGGTCTATTTAGTGAGGGCAGAAGAACGGTGATGCAGGGCGGGCAGTGAGAGATAATGTCATCTGGCAGCTCCCCGCTGCACCTCCGACATTGAAGCAAGGGGGTCTGACTGCAAAGTGGCTCTCCACGATAACAGGAAGCATGTGACCTCAAGTCCACCGTGCTGTGAGGGCGGAAGAACACTGATGTGTGGCGGGCAGTGAGAGATGATGTAATCTCTCTGCTGCTCACCGCACCTCACTCCCAAATTGAAGAGGCCCTGCTGTGAAGAGTGCTGATGTGGAGCAGGCCGAGAGAGATATCATCTCTGCTCGTCCGCCCGCTCGCTTCTCTCCTCTGCTCCGCCTCTCTCATACAGCCAGCCTGCCCACCGCAGCAGCTGCAACCCGCTAGTTAGGCAGGGACCCTGCAACAAGACGCTCAGAGCTATGGGCCCCAGATTGGGGCTATAGCCCCAATAGCCACCCCCTAGCAACGCCCCTTTTTTTTTTTTTTTTTTTGATAAACAAAAAAAATTTGGGAAAAAAAAAGTTTTCATATTTTGTTATACAATTTTGCAAACAGGTAACTTTACTCCATCACTGATGGGCACTGATAGGTGGCACTGGTGGGCACTGATAGGTGGCACTGGTGGGCACTGATGAGGAGGCACAGAGAGGTGGCACTGATAGACGGCACTGATAGGTGGCACTGATAGGCAGCACTGATAAGTGACACTGATGATGAGGCAGTGATAGGCACCGATTGGCAGAACTGATTGGTGGCACTGGTAGGCACTAATTAGCAGCATTTGTGGGCACTAAGGGGCACTGATGTCACTCCAGCAGTAGCTGGTTAATGGCTTTCTTCTTTTCTTCACACTAACAGCCTGAGGGGGGAAAAAAGCCGACAACTGTCTTCTGCTGTGATTGGCTGACAGCTGATCACATGGTGCCGCTGTGATTGGCCCTTTACCTCTATCAGTGATCAGCCGAATCCCAAGGCAGCGCGAGAATGGGAGGACATCCATGTATGCCCTCCCAGCATTTTAAGCCTCCACTGTAGCTGTCTTTCGGGTATAACGCAGGCGCCAAGTGGTTAATTTGCAGCGATTTTCTCTCACTTCCTGTTTTGGCTATGGGACATGAAATTAAAGTAAATCTCCCTAATGGGACACAGATGGCAACAAAAAACTGGGGTTATAACCATCCAAAATGAAAAAAAAAAAATACATTTGCCTATAGTTTTACTTTAAACTCTGAGTTTTCCCCTGCAAAACTCCTCCTCTGCCTTTAGATACCATCTCATTATGGGCTGAACCACAGCCAACTCCATTTAAAGAGGAAGTAAACCCTGATGGGTTTACTTCCTCTTTTTTTCCCTGCAAAGGTAAAGCATAATGGACTACTATGCATCGCATAGTAGCTCATTATGTGTCACTTACCTGACACAGGAGCCAGCGAAGTCGCCGCTGATCCCTGTAGTCCGCCGCGTCCATCTTGCTGGTGGCGTCTCGCAGCTCCGACCAATGACAGCGGCAAAGCCGCGATGACGTCACTCCCGCGCATGCGCACGGGAGTCGCGTCTCGCAGCTCCGACGCTGCCATTCGGCGAAGCCGCGATGACGTCACTCCCGCGCATGCGCACGGGAGTCGACAAATTAGGCAAATCCATTCTTGGACTTGGCGCATTTAGTGCGCCTGCGCGCCGCTGTCTACGGCGCATGCGCCGTAGACAGCGGTGCCCATTTTCGGGCAAATATCTCCTAAACCATATAGGTTTAGGAGATATTGCTTGGACCTACAGGTAAGCCTTAATCTAGGCTTACCTGTAGGTCAAAGTGGTTTGAAGGGGTTTACTTCCTCTTTAACTCCCTGTGATCCCATGGCATCATGAAAATGTGCATGAGAGGATGTAATTCCACAGCCCAGACTCACAGGATTCCAGGACAGAGTGACGCTCACATGCCTGGAGCTGGAGTTCTACATTTCCAACTCTACTGCACAAGTTTGTTTTATTTTAGCACCTTTTTTCTTTAGCAAAACCACCCACTAGCTGCAAGTGGCAAATATATTTAGTACTGAATAAATAACACATACCTAATACTATAGATTGGTTTTATGAGAGACATAAAGCGATTGTGGAAAAAAAAAAAAAGAATACATTTTATTTAAAGTAGTTCTAAAGCTTTGTTTTTTTTTCTGTTTTGTTTTGTTTTTTAATAATAAGCACATCATACTTACCTATCATGTGCAATGGTTTTGCACAAAGCAGCCCGATCCCCCTCTTTGTCGGGTCCCCCTTGCCGAATGCCCCCAGAGCAAGCAGCTTGGTCGTTCATGCTCGCTCCTAAGCCGCCTCTGTATGGCTCAGTCCAGCTCCCTCCAAACTAGTGGAGTAACCAATGCGTCCCACTGCTGTGTCTCAGCAGAGAGGGGCAAAGAAGAGCCTCAGCTTTCGTGCACATTGCAGGATCAGGATCTGGCTCAAGCAAGTACTAGGGGGGCATACAACACATGAACGTAAAAAAAACCTTCAGCCTTTAAAACCATTTTAAGTTCCAAAAGAAGGACTGTCCCCAAAAATAAGACTGTTGAGACCTATGTTCTAATGTGTTCACAATACCATTGCAGAAGATTGTAAACAACTGTAATCATCTAGCAAAGCTGATAATGTGAACTAAAATATTAACTTTAAAAATAATTTTTAAAACATATTTTGGAAAGTATCCTGTTAAATCATTATTGCACATATGGTAAATGTTCTGTAAAAGTTGTACAGATGGATTTCAAGTGTACTTCCTGGTGCAAACTTAATAGACTTGGGTTACATCACTAGTTTACTCTGTTATAAAGGAACAAGGTTTTGTATTTCACTCTCATACTTACAATGAGTGCATCAGCTACTTGGTCAAACAAGCTTATAAACGTCCTGTAAAGCCAGATTCACATACAGTTGTGCTCATAAGTTTACATAACCTGGCTTAATCTATGATTTCTTGGCCATTTTTCAGAGAATATGGATGAAAACATAAAAACTTTTTATTCACTGGTTAGTGTTTGCCTGAAGCCATTTATTACCAATCAACTGTGTTTACTCTTTTTAAATCATAATTACAACAGAAACTACCCACCACCTCCATGTTTCACAGTAGGAAGGGTGTACCTTTCATCACAGGCCGTGTTGACAAATGTAGCATTTATGGTTGCGGCCAAAAAGGTCACTCCAAATTACTTTGTGCCAGAAGGTTTGAGACTTGTCTCTGTGCTATTTGGCGTATTGTAAGTGGGATACTTTCTGGCATTCGCATACTAATGGCTTTCTTCTGGTGAGTCGACCATGCAGCCCATCTTTCCTCAGGTGCCTCCTTATTGTGCATCTTGAGTCCCATATTTCACCTGAAGTTATTTGTGGATTTTTCTTTGCATCCTGAACAATTTTCCTGGTAGTTGTGGCTGAAATTTTTTTGGTCTACCTGACCGTGGTTTGGTTTCAACAGAACCCCTCATTTTCCACTTCTTGATTAGAGTTTGAACACTGCTCATTGGCATTTTGAAGTCCTTGTATATCTTTTTATATTCCTTTCCTATTTTATACAGTACAACTACCTTTTCCCGCACATCCTTTGACAATTCTTTTGCTTTCCCCGTGACTCAGAATCCAGAAACCTCAATGCAGCACTGGATGAAAGATGCAAGGGTCTGTCAGGAGTCCAGAAACCCATTGACCTTTTATACACACACATTAATTACAAGAAAACAGATCACAGGTGAGGATGGTTATCTTTAATAGCAATTCAATGTGTTAACTTGTGTGCATGTTATCAGGCCAAAATCGCCAGGGTATGTAAACTTTTAATCAGGGTCATTTGAGTAGTTTCTGTTCTCATTATGATTTAAAAAGAGTAAACACGATTGATTTGCTTCAACCAAACTCTAACCATGAGTGAAAGAAATGTTTTTGAGTTATCGTTCATATTCTCTGAAAAATGGCCAAAAAATCATAAATTCTGATAGGATATGTAAACGTTTCTACACAACCGTATTTACACTGCAATCGTGTGCAAACCAAAGTACCACGCTAATGGCACCTTAATGGCATTTTAGTGATCCAAAATAAACAGATATTAACATATCTGCATTGTGGTACGCTAAAAAAAATTAAAAAGCAAGTCAAAAGTGATATATTGAGCCAATTCAAAATAAGCCGCCTTACTGTACAGTAAATGAACGTGCAATATAACAAATGATAACATGCATGCAGCAACACACTGCAAATATCTGAATGCAGCCCAAAACTGATACTCTTTACTCATACCTACTCAGTAGGCATGCAAAAACAAATATGCTGTAAAAAAAAAAAGACAATAATCTTTTAATACATTTTTTGTTTTTATTTCATTTTTTTGTCATAGATGTCTCATTAGGGAGATTTCCCTTCAATTCTCGCTCTGCAGGCTCAACAGGAAGTGAGGGATATCTTTACAATGTAAAAGAAATCCCCTCTTAGACTGTTGTCACAGAAACAAGTGCCCCATTGGAAGATTTTCCCTTTATTCTTGTTCTGATGGCCACTCATATTTTTGTATTTACCCTCGCTTTCATTCCTAATGACAATGATAATCGGGACCGTTTGAGGGAGTATCTCTCTCACAGACAGCAGTTCAAGAATAGACAGTGGCTTTATCCCATCACCACTCTATCCAAATTCACAATTAAAGTAGAAGTACAGCTAAAGCTTACTTGGCTGTATTTCTCGTATGGGTCACAGGATTTCAGTCAGTTTTGCACTCCTGTGACCCATTGTCAGCAGAGAGCGAAGTCCGCTCTCTGCTGACATCATAGAGTCAGTCCAGGCTCAGGCATCATCATGACCAATCGAATCAGGATATGCCCAGATCCCTGGACTGGCACCCAGCTCAGCTTGTCTGCGAGGCGCTGAAAGCCTGAGCTGGCCTCTCCTGCCCCTCCACAGCCCAGCGCTCCAGTGACTGACAGTCAGCAGCTCTCTGCTCACGGAGCTCTGAGAACCAAGCGATCAGCAGTGCTCAATCACTCAGTTCTCAGTGTTAGAGGCTGGCAGATGCTGTATCCAACTAGGTAAGTATGATACTAATAAAAAAAAAAAAAACCCTATACGTCTCTTTTAAAGTTTTGGCTATATTTATACTTTTTATTGTTTGCTATGTATATTTGTTTGCTGTTTGCTACACTACATTTGTTATAGCCTAGTTTTATTGATGTATATGTGAACCCAGTCATTAAAAGCTCATACAAAGCTTAGACTGTAAGCTTTAACGAGCAGGGCCTTTTGATTTCTCTTGAACGAAATTGTATTGTAACTGTAATGTCTTCCTTCATTTTGTAAAGTGCTGCGCAAACTGCTGGCGTTACATAAATGCTGTATAATAATAATATAAAATAAATAATAACTCACTAATGTAAATTTAAATGCAATGTTCATTTTTTTTTCTGCAGTTGTAATTAAAGAAAGACCTGAATTTTCTGCCGTGAAGATGTATGTCACAATGGGTGACATTCCTTTGTGCACGTCTCCCAACAGTTTTCTTGCATTAAATTCAAGATTAATCACTGCACTAACACAAGTAAAGCAGCTGGCATAAATCGTATTGTGAAAATAAAGGCATGAAAGATGAGTGTATTCAGCGCTAAAAACATAAAATTAAGAGTCCATAGTGTTTAAGACAAAGTCCTTGTTCAGCGAACAAACTAGAACCACCTACGGTGTAGACAGAGACACAATTAGGTGAGCATGCGGTTACCCTCCACATCAACACACCAGGCCTCTTACTAAAGCAAATGGACCACTCAGTTACAGGTAGTCAAACAAGCATGATATGTCCACAGTGCCACAAAACCATTTCAATTGGATCATAGATGGCTGGGTCTTGTAGTCTCAAATGGAAACTCATAGGTACATGCATAGAATACAAGAAAGCAACTCCTCATGGTGTATTATTTAAAACCAGGATACATTTATTTCTTAAAAAACAACCAGGGTACTAACATTTTGTTAAATAAAAAAATGTCAGAAGCTGCAGTCTGTCATGGATAGCACTTGTTTCCAACCACAAAGATGGCCCGATCAGCACGTTACAGATAATTGGCGTCAGAGCTCCACCCTATGTGGCCTTTCGTCCAATGGAACATCATCAGGGGCGTGGTCAGAGCTCGTCATATCCTCTTTACATAGAAGGGAGGGCAAGATAAAAATGCCCATTCCCCCTGCACTCCAAGCCTCTCTATCATCTGCCAGAAGCAGAACGGCGTCATAACCGGATGTTTACATCGCGGCTTAGAATACATGACCAGCACACCCACGGCGGCCATGTTTAGGGAGACCAGATAGGAAACACTATACAATATGCCAGTCTAGTTTCTGAGAGAGGGAAGGAGAAAGAACCGGGCCACATTGAAAAAGATAATAGATATATAAAATGGAAGTACTCAAAAATATCCAAAAATGGAAATAAAAGTAAACTATTAATAGAATTTACAGCTTAATCAAAAACTGACTACAGAATAGACACAATGCTGCCGTCTAGTGGTCGAAAACAAGTAGAGCAGAAAATGTAAATACATAAAAACAACATGAAAATAAATCTAACCAAAAATACTAAAAAAAGGGAATAATAATCTAGGGATTCAGCTATTGTTGATAAAGACATTAAAATTCCATTCTATGCTTAAGCCAAATGGTCTATAAGATTTTAAACAGAAAATCCACCAGGTCTCCATCTTTGAGATTATCCTCCTGATGTCGCTGCCTCTCCAATGAGGATCAAACCTATCTATACCCATAAAAGATATACCCTTTAAACTCCTATCATGCCACAAAGTATAATGTTTTGCTAAACTATGGTTCAAAAAGCCTTTACGAATATTCGCCAAGTGCTCCTTAAGTCTAAAGCCTAAAATTAAATATGAAGGGGGAGAATTTTCTTCCCGCTTTTCGTTTTATACTACCTATTCGAATCAACATTTTTCAATCAAAAAGATTTTTAGAAAACAGTGGGGTGTTCTAAAAAATGATAGAATACTAGGTCACTTACTCCTGGAACTACCCAGGGTCACCTATAGAGGTGTACCCCCTCTGAGACTCCAGATAGTCCCAAATGTAATTAGACCCCCCAGTAAGACCATTTTTTTTTGCAGATTTTAAGCGTTATTATCGATGTAGAAATTGCAAGGTGTGTCAAAATAATTGTCTCAGGCAGAGACAGTACCTTTTCTTCAGTTCTAATGTTACTGGTCAAACATACGATGTGGGATCTTTCATCACTTGTTCTACCAAGAATGTGGTTTATATGATCACGTGCCCTTGCGGCCTACACTATGTGGGTCGCACTATTCGTAAGCTAGAAACTAGACTTAAGGAGCATTTGGAGAATATTCGCTTTTTAAACCATAGTTTATCAAAACATTATAATTTGTGCCATGGTAAGAATTTAAAGGGTACATCTTTTATGACTAGAGATAGGTTTGATCCTCATTGGAGAGGCAGCCACATCAGGAGGGAGATCTCAAAGATGGAGACCTGGTGGATTTTCTGTTTAAAATCTTATAGACCATTTGGCTTAAACATAGAATGGGATGTCAATGCCTTTAACAATAGATGAATCCCTAGATTATTCTTCCCTTTTTTAGTAGTTTTAGTTTAGTTTAGTTTTTTTTTCATGTTGTTTTTAATGTATTTACATTTTCTGTACTACCTGTTTTCAACCACTAGATGGCAGCATTGCATATATTCCATAGTTCGTTTTTGATTAAGCTGTAAATTCTATTAATATTTTACTTTTATTTCCATTTTTGAATATTTTTGAGTACTTCCATTTTATATATCTATTATCTTTGTTTCCAATTTGGCCTGGTTCTTTCTCCTTCCCTCTCTCAGAAACTAGACTGGTATATTATATAATGTTTCCTATCTGGTCTTCCTAAACATGGCCGCCGTGGGTGTTTCTGGTCCTCTATGTCTAAGCCGTGGTGTAAACATTCAGTTATGACGCGTTTCTGCTTCCAGCGGCTGAGAGAGAGGCTTGGAGTGCAGGGGGAATGGGCATTTTTATCTTGCCCTCCCTCCTATATAAAGAGGATATGACAAGCTCTGACCAAGCCCCTGATGACGTTCCATTGGACGAAACGCTGTGTGCGGTGGAGCTCTGACGTCACAAGGCTGTAACGTGATGATCGCGGCAATCTTTGTGGTTGGAAACAAGTGCTATCCATGACAGACTGCAGCTTCTGACATGCTTGTTTTTATTTAACAAAATGTTAGTACCCTGGTTGTTTTTTAAGAAATAAATGTATCCTGGTTTTACATACTACACCATGAGGAGTTGCTTTCTTGTATTCTATGCATGTACCTATGAATTTCCATTTGGTGAGACTACAAGACCCAGCCACCTATGATCCAATTGAAGTGATTTTGTGGCTCTGTGGACATATCATGATTGTTTGACCACCTGTAATTCAGTGCTCCATTTGCTTTGGTAAGAGGCCTGGTGTGTTGATGTTCGGTGGAGTATAATCTTATGCTCACCTAAATGTGTCTCTGTCTGCACCGTGGGTGGTTCCAGATTTTTCCCTGAACAAGAAATTAGTTTTCCTGCATTGTTACCCTGTCTCATGGGCTTCCTATGGAAACTACAAGGGCCCGTTTTCAACACCCATTATATAGTCATGCTGTCATAATTATCAGGAAATCTCATGCAACAAGCAGCCTCATTGTTGTGCAATGTGTACTAATATACGGTCTTAAATGTTATATAATTAGAGTTTAAATACAGAATTCAAGTTCTAAAATGTTTAAAATAACATTCATCAATACCTAAATACTGTGTTAACACTGGAATTCCTTATGTCTCATAAAAAGCACCTTTTTCAATTAAAAAGCAGGGTACTGTTCCGGAGGACGTTAAAGCCACGGAATATAACAAATCCATATTTTTACGCATGTTGCCTGTGATGAAAGAGCAGTTAAAATGACCTGCAGTGCCAGGCGTTCTCAAAAATTATGGTGCCCATTTATAACAGCGCAAAAATAATCATTGCACGTTTAACACCAAGCCTAGCAGTTTTATGATGCTATTTTATTTATAAACCTGCAAAGCTTGTTTTCATACTAACACTGCAAAATTAACTTTGCCACTTTAATGCTGGCAAAGTTAATAATTTTCAATGGAAGACTGCAAAAGTGTAAACTGGAAATGCTAAATAGCATTAGGGTCCCCAAGATTCCCTACTGCTTCACTACAGTCATGCTGCCAATTTTTAAATTAATCCTGGGCTGTTTTCAATTATGCTTTTAAATATAATATAATTTTGTTCCCCAATATGTGAACTAAAAAAAAAAAAAAAAAAACTTGCCATACAAAAACAGAAGGAGAGTTTTGCACAGTGAAAAAACTGTAATGCCTTGTACACACAGTTGGACATTCTGACCACAAAATTCGTTGGATTTTTTCCCACGGTTTTTGTCCAAAACTTGTGTTGTATACAGTCAGACAAAGTTGTTGGAAAATGCGATCGTTCGGAACATGGTGACGTTCGTTGCGTACGACGGGACTACGTTGAGGCTAGTAGCCAATAGCTTTGGATTCGTAATTTGATCTGAGCATGTGTGGCACTTTGTCCGATCGGAATTCTCTACAAACAATCGGAAAAAGTCCAATCGGATTTTTTTGTCGGAAACTTTTAGATCCTGCCCTCAAATTTTTTCCGTCAGAATTTCCGATGGAAAAAGTCGGATAGAGCCCACACACAATCGGATTTTCCGACAATATAATCCGATCAGACCTTTTCCGTCGGAATTTCCGACCGCATGTACAAAGCATAAGATTAATATATCAGAAACTATGAATCCTCCCCCAAGTATCCAGCAGCATTTATATGTGATGATGCAATGTGTGACAGGTGATGTGCACTTCCCTGCATAATTATCCAATGATAAATATTAAGTTACAATATTTTCTTTGAAACCACAAATTAAATGATAAGCGACAGAGGAAGAGTGGGCTTTTGTTCGCTTCAAGTGGGTTTTGCATTCCATCAAAGTCTATGATAATGTAAAACATGCTTAAAGCAGGCCAAATACAGGTCAGAAAGTGGTCAAGTGCGGGTCAAATGCCCATATCAATGCGTTCCCAATGATCTCAGAAACCTATCACGAATGTCAAACTGGTACCACTGACATAAACCTGTCTACATATGCCTAAATCAGGGGGGCCCAACCGCTGGCCCTTTGATGTGGCCCAACACCTCCTGCTCTGGGATAGTGGGTTGGCAAGCCCATATCGATGGTTCCCGAACCGCCAAATCCGAGCATCGGCGTGAAGAATGGAGCCAGCGCTAGAGGAAGCAGAGCCCATGCTTCCTGTACAGCACTGGCTCCCGTCACAGGCAGAGGAGCCAGGAGCAATACAGTAAGCATCGGCTCTGCACTCTACTGCAGCCATGTGCTTCCTCCAGCGCCAGCTCCTGTTACACTGATGCTTGGGGATGGTGGGTCAGGAAACCATCCAGCAATACCCACCAGCAGTACCCGCCAGCAGTATCCGCCAGCAGAAACAACCAGCAGTACCAGCCAGCCGAGCCCACCAGCAGTACCAGCCAGCAGTACCCACCAGCAGTACCAGTCCTGGAGGTCAGCCAGCAGCAGCCACCAGCCATACCCACCTGGGGGACAGCAGCAGCCAGCGATACCTGCAGGAATCCCGAAGAAGTGAAGATTGAGGTCAGTTGAGGTGCAGGTAAACTACAATGCATCAGTGTGAAAGCAGCATTAAGCCCCTTTCATATGATCGGTCCGATCGGGTCTGTCTGTCTGTTTTTCAGGTGTACCCATTTGGACCCTCCATTCACCTCTTTAGACTAGCAGGTGTAAACAAACTTGTGTCCTTTTATATCTGCCTCTCCAATCCAATTCACTTAAAAAAAATAGAAGAGGATCCATCCCCTTCTGTCTGGGCAGATCGGATTGGAGTGCCCATAGAGTAGAGAGCGCTGTGTCCATATCTGCTCTGCATAAAATCACAGTGTATATATAGGCATATCTGTTCTGCAGTGGTTAGTGGGCTACTTTCAAACTGATCCACAGGTGCAGTGCAATGCAGTTGTGGGTTCCCTGCTCTGAGCCATAAACTTCTGTTATTACCTGTGGGTTTGATGCGCTTTCAGAAAGCGTACCCCACACCTGCAGGACATAACAGAAGTCTATGGAAAAGCGCAGCTAACCCACAGGAAAGCCACAGGTGCACTGCGCTGCACCCTTGGTGTGGGTAAACTGCAGCATATCAGTGTGAATGCAGCCTTAGGCCCCTTTAACACAATTGGTCCAACTGAATCAGTCCCTCAATTTACCTCCAATCCAATAAAAAAAAACAGAAGGGGATCTGTCCCCTTCCATCTGGATGGATCGGATCGGAAGGCCCATAGAGTAGAGTGGGCTGTGTCCATGTCCGCCCTGCATATGCAAAGTGGACATGGACCTGTCATCTGCCTGCTCCGCTCACTGTGGTCCGTGACTGGTTACCAAGTCGCTAAAGTTGCCCTCACTCCTCAAAAGGTTGGGCACCTCTGCCCTAAATGATCCCTTCTATAACTTTCCTCACCTTCCCACCCTGCATTATGCTGAGTGATAACAGATCCACGCTATAATTGCATTCTGGGAACTGGACAGGTTCCTACAGTTCTGATCACTGATACTGTGCTCTGGATGCACATGTATAGCAGAGATAGGGGGAGATATACAGTATGCATCACAAACTAAACTTCACATATATATATGCTACCTGCCATTCCTGTGCATTTAGCAACTGAAACAGTCAAATGACTGGTTATAATTCAAATAATGAGTGTGTGCCAAAAAGCCGTACAAGACGTACATGATATCTCCATTACGAACGCTAGTTTTACAAGTCTGAGCACTTCCGGCTCATCCTTGATTCTGAGAATGCGTGTTTGTACTTGGAGTTTTGTCCGACGGACTTGTGTACACATGATCGGAAAGTCCGACAACACACATTTGTTGGCAGAAAATTTGAGAACATGCTAGCCAACATTTGTTGGAGGTAAGTTCGACAACAAATGTCCGATGGAGCATACATATGGTCAGACTTAAAACAAGTTTACATCCAACATTTCCTGTGTGTGCATGGCATAAGAGTCTTGGTGGTATGAGATCTCCAACCCAGTGTCCAGGTCTTGAAGACAGACAGCAGGTTGTGTGCGGTGGTGTGTGAGCAGCTTGTTGCTGCTGTTTTAAGACAGACAGACCCCTGTCAGGAAAACTGTCTGCCCTGTATGAGACTACATCCCTGGTGAGGGGAGACTTCGCGTCTGAAGGACTGGGACAGTTGGGACAGCTACAAGGGCCTGGGAGACCAGAGGAGGGCCTGGGAGGCTGGCAGAGCTAAGACGACTAGCAAGTCCAAGGGGTTGAAGGAACTCCTGAAGTCTGGGGGGCATTGAGCAAACCCAAGGGGCTAGAGAATACTGTTGAGGCCAGGAGTAGGCCAGTTCAGCAGGGAACTGCAAGGCAATGAAAACCTGAGAGCCAGGAGGCTTGGTATTTTCAGTTGTGTGAACTTACTAGAAAAGAACCCGTGTGGAAAATCCTGGTGTTTAAACTTTTATTTTATTCCTTTTAATAAAAATGGGCGACCATGCCCTCAAACCTGATACATGGCTGCTGTGCACTCTCTGGAAAAACGCATCTACCACTGAGCTAAACCCCCAATGTTACAATATATATATACGGTTATGGATATTTTTTTTCTCTCTTCATTCTCCTTTTTACCATTTCCTATATATGTCTGTTCACTGTTGGTTTCTCATAATTTCTCAGGTTGGTGCTACTCTCCCCTTTTTATTTACTGTGCCCTAAATCTTATTTCTTCATTTTATGCCTACGAGATTTTATCCAGTTATATAATTAAAATAAATAAAAATAAAATAAATGTGAGTGGTTTTACCTAACACTGGGTGTTAAAGCATGCAGCTGTTTCTTGCCATTGTACATACCACTGAGTTGTTTATGATTGGACTATGTAACTCTAATGACTGCTTTTTGCCCTTTCATGTACTGCAGGGAATCGCATCTGTTTTGGTTCTTTCTGTATGTTACATGATTGACTGATTTTTCTTGTTTGCTGAAACTCTTCACTAAATAAAAAAAATGTTAAAAAAAATATGAAAAAATATATAAAATAATAAATATACAGTGGGGAGAACAAGTATTTGATACACTGCCAATTTTGCACATTTTCCTATTTACAAAGCATGTAGAGGTCTGTAATTTTTATCATATGTACTCTTCAACTGTGAGAGACGGAATCTAAAACAAAAATCCAGGGAATCACATAACCACTTAAGGACCAAGCCTCTTTTTGAGATGTGTAGTTTACAAGTTAAAAACAGGTTTTTTTTGCTAGAAAATTACTTAGAGCCACCAAACATTATAAAAAAATGTTTTAACACCCTAGAGAATAAAATGGCGATCATTACAAATACTTTCTGTCACACCGTATTTGCGAAGCGGTCTTACAAGAGCACTTTTTAGGGGAAAAATACACTTTTTTGAATTAAAATATAACACAACAGTAAAGTTAGCCCAATTTTTTTTATATTGTGAAAGATAATGATACATTGCGTAAATGGATACCCAAGATGTCATGCTTTAAAATTGTGCCCGCTCGTGGAATGGTGACAAACTTTTACCCTTAAAAATCTCCATAGGCGATGTTTAAAAAAACTCTACAGGTTGATGGTTTAACCTCCCTGGTAGTGATCCTGAGTCTGGCTCGGGCTGGGATTTCAGTACCACGAGCGGTAACCCCGATCGGTAACCTCGGGATCGCATTGCTGGATACAGGGAGAGTTACTTACCTTGTCCCCTGGATCCAGCGATGTCCTCCACGCTGTTTGATCGAGCTGTCCTCCGCTCGATTCACACAGTGCCCGAGTGCCACCGAGCTCCGTTCCCTGCGATGTTACGGCGCACGGGAGCGGAGATCAAGCGCCAAATTCAAAAAAGTAAAAACACACAAAACACACACAGTACTGTAATCTTACAGATTACAGTACTGTATAAAAAAATGACACATCCCCTTTGTCCCTAGTGGTCTGTCCAGTGCCCTGCATGCACTTTTATATTATAAATACTGTTTTTTTCTGCCTGGAATTTGGAGATTGTCCATAGCAACCAAAAAGTGTCCCTTTATGGCAAAAGTGATTTTAGGCAAACTAGAAAACAGCGATAATAAATTAGAATCACTTGTAGAATTGAGTGATAGCGATTTGTGGGGAAATTCGTCATCAAACACTAAATCTAATGACAGCGACACTTCTGCAAATGAGCAAATTTCAGTGTTTTTGGATTTGATTACATTATTGAATAATTTTTATTATTATTTATTATCATTATTTATTATATTATAAACTTTATCATACCCGGGATGTCTGCTAGACTCTGGTTTGAACAGATTTAAGAGAGTTATTCCTAAGAATTGCAGGCCTACAATATAAAACGCCAATTTTCCATGCAAAATAATTGTACCGCTTTCAGCACCTAAAATCAGAACTAATCATACCGCCGGGGAGGTTAAGTCACAGAGGAGGTCTAGTGTTAGAATTATTGCTCTCGCTCTACCGATCGTGGCGATATCTCACCTGTGTGGTTTGAACACCGTTATTATATGCGGGCGCTACTCATGTATGCGTTCGCTTCTGCACGTGAGCTCGGCAGGATGGGGTGCGTTTAAAAAAAACTTTTATTTTTACACTTTAAAAAAAAAATGGTGGCACTTTTATTCCTATTACAAGGAATGTAAACATCCCTTGTAATAGAAAAAGGCCATGACAGGACCTCTTAAATATGAGATATGGGGTCAAAAATACCTCAGATCTCATATTTACCCTTAAATACAATAAAAAAATAAAATTGGCATTTAAAAAATAAAAATAAAAAATAAATCCCTTTGAGTGCTATGGGCGGAAGTGACGTTATGACGTCGCTTCTGCCCTGCATTGTTATGGAGACAGGTGGGGCCATCTTCCCCTCAATCATCTCCATGTCCACAAAGGGTGAAGATCTGATCGCCTCAGCCACTGTCAACGTAAGCGGCAGAGGGCGAATCCACCGCAGAGACCACTCTTATCGGAAACCGGACCGCCGGCTGAAGAAGAGGATACCGGGGTTATGGCAGCTAGCTGCTGCCATAACAACGATATCCCCCTTTAAAGTAAGGACGTACATCATCGTGTGATGGTCCGGAAGTGATTAAATAATTAATTTGCATTTTATTGCGTGACATAAGTATTTGATACATCAGAAAAGCAGAACTTAATATTTGGTACAGAAACCTTTGTTTGCAATTACAGACCTTACAGACCTATACATGCTTTGTAAGTAGGAAAACCTACAGAATAGGCAGTGTATCAAATACTTGTTCTCCCCACTGTGTTTATACAGTGCCTTGCGAAAGTATTCGGCCCCCTTGAACTTTTCAACCTTTTGCCACATTTCAGGCTTCAAACATAAAGATATAAAATTTTAATTTTTTGTGAAGAATCACCAACAACAAAAAAAAAACTGAAAAGTGGTACATGCAAAATTATTCGGCCCCTTTACTTTCAGTGCAGCAAACTCACTCCAGAAGTTCAGCGAGGATCTCTGAATGATCCAATGTTGTCCTAAATGACTGATGGTGATAAATATAATCCACCTGTGTGTAATCAAGTCTCTGTATAAATGCACCTGCTCTGTGATAGTCTCAGGGTTCTGTTGAAAGCGCAGAGAGCATCATGAAGACCAAGGAACACACCAGGCAGGTCTGTAATACTGTTGTGGAGAAGTTTAATGCCGGATTTGGATACAAAAAGATTTGCCAAGCTTTAAACATCCCCAGGAGCACTGTGCAAGCGATCATTTTGAATTGGAAGGAGTATCAGACCACTGTAAATCTTCCAAGACCTGGCCGTCCCTCTAAACTTTCAGCTCAGACAAGGAGAAGACTGATCAGAGATGCAGCCAAGAGGCCCATGATCACTCTGGATGAACTGCAGAGAACTACAGCTGAGGTGGGAGAGTCTGTCCATAGGACAACAATCAGTCGTACACTGCACAAATCTGGCCTTTATGGAAGAGTGGCAAGAAGAAAGCCATTTCTCAAAGATATCCATAAAAAGTCTCGTCTAAAGTTTGCCACAAGCCACCTGGGAGACACACCAAACATGTGGAAGAAGGTGCTCTGGTCAGATGAAACCAAAATCGAACTTTTTGCCCACAATGCAAAACGATATGTTTGGCGTAAAAACAACACAGCTCATCACCCTCAACACACCATCCCCACTGTCAAACATGGTGGTGGCAGCATCATGGTTTGGGCCTGCTTTTCTTCAGCAGGGACAGGGAAGATGGTTAAAATTGAGGGGAACATGGATGCAGCCAAATACAGGACCATTCTGGATGAAAACCTGTTGGAGTCTGCAAAAGACCTGAAACTGGGACGGAGATTTATCTTCCAACAAGACAATGATCCCAAACATACAGCAAAATCTACAAAGGAATGGTTCACAAATAAGCATATCCAGGTGTTAGAATGGCCAAGTCAAAGTCCAGACCTGAATCCAATTGAGAATCTGTGGAAAGAGCTGAAAACTGCTGTTCACAAACGCTCTCCATCCAACCTCACTGAGCTCGAGCTGTTTTGCAAGGAAGAATGGGCAAGAATTTCAGTCTCTCGATGTGCAAAACTGATAGCGACATACCCCAAGCGACTTGCAGCTGTAATCGCAGCAAAAGGTGGCTCTACAAAGTATTAACGCAAGGGGGCAGAATAATTTTGCACGCTCCACTTTTGATTTTTTTTATTAGTTAAAAAAGTTTCAAAAATGCAATGGATTTCGTTCCACTTCACAATTGTGTCCCACTTGTTGGTGATTCTTCACAAAAAATAAAAATTTTATATCTTTATGTTTGAAGCCTGAAATGTGGCAAAAGGTTGAAAAGTTCAAGGGGGCCGAATACTTTCACAAGGCACTGTATATCATATAGTACATACAGTATCTCACAAAAGTGAGTACACCCCTCGCATTTTTGTAAATATTTTATTATATCTTTTCATGTGACAACACTGAATAAATGACACTTTGCTGACATTTACAGTGTAAATTTGCTGTCCCCTCAAAATAACCCAACACACAGCCATTAATGTCTAAGCTGCTGGCAACAAAAGTGAGTACACCCCAAGTAAAAATGTCCAAATTTGGCCCAATTTGCCATTTTCCCTCCCTGGCGTCATGTGACTCGTTAGTGTTCCAAGGTCTCAGGTGTGAATGGGGAGCAGGTGTGTTAAATTTGGTGTTATTGCTCTCACTCTCTCATACTGGTCACTGGCAGTTCAACATGGCACCTCATGGCAAAGAACTCTGAGGATCTGAATTGCTCTACGTAAAGATGGTGTAGGCAACCTTTTGAGCACAGTGTTCTGCAAAAAATGTTTTCAAAGAAATTGAGCATGCCGATTTTATAACAAAAAAATATTAACTTCACATTGTCAATCACGAAAAGGATTTTTTACAAAGTAAATGCTAATTAACATCCTGCACTCTCATGCCTTAGATCAGCCCCAATTCCTGTACCTCCAGTCCTCAGATCAGCCCCAATTCCTTCACACCTCAGATCACTGTACCCCCTGAAAATCTGTCCTCCCACTGTACCCCACTGCTCATCTACCCCACTTCTGTATCCCCTGCACATTTGTCCCACCACCGTAACCCCCTGCACATCTGCCCCACCACTGTACCACCCTGCTCTTCTGTCCCACCACTGTAACCACCTTGCTCATCTGCCCCAACAATATACCCCCTTTCTCATCTGCCCCACCACTGTATCTCCCTGCACATCTGCTCCACCACTGTACCCCCATGCTCTTCTGTCTCACCGCTGAACTACCTTCTCACCTGTCCTAACACTGAACCTATCTGCTCATCTTCCCCACTGTTACCCCCTTTCTCATCTGCCCCACCACTGTTCCCCCTGCTGTTCTGTCCCACCTCTGTTCTCCCTGCTCTTCTGCCCCACCACTGTATCCTCCTGCTCATCTGTATGACCAATGTACCTCCTTTATCCTCTTCCCCACCACTGTACCCCCCTGCTCTTCTGCCCTACCTCTGTACCCCTCTGCTCTTCTGCCCCACCAATGTAACCCCCTGCTCATCTGTCCCCTGCTCAATGCACCACCCTTTCACATCTGCCCCAACACTGAACCCCCTGGTTATCTTTTCCACCACTGTAATCCCTTTTTCATCTGGCACAACACTGAACCCCCCTGCTCTTCTGTCTCCCCACTGTCACTCCCTGCTCACCCGCCCTATCATTGTACTGTACTGTACTGTGCTCTTCTGTCTCACTTCTCATCTCTCCTACTATTGTACCTCTAGCACTTCTGCCAAACCACTGTACCCCCCAAACATCTCCCCCACCGTTGTACCCCATTCTTCTGTGCCACCACTGAACCCCCTTCTCATTGCTCCCACCACTGTAACCCCCTTTCTCATCTGCCTCATCACTGTACCTCCTGCACATCTTTCTCACCTCTGTTCCCCCCTGCTCTTCTGCTCCACCTCTGTAACCCCCTGCTCTTCTGCCCCACCACTGTAACCCCGTGCTCTTCTGCCCCATCACTGTAACTCCATGTTCATCTGTCCCACCAACGTACCTCCTTTCTCCTCTGCCCTGTACCCGCCTGCACAATTGCCCCAGCTCTGTACCCCCTGTTCTTCTGCCCCAACAGCGTAACCCCCTGCTCATCTGTACCACCACTATAACCCCATCCTTATCTGGCCCATCACTGAACCCCCCTGCTACTCTGTCCTACCACTGTAACCCCCTTCTCATCTGTCACAACACTGAACTCTTCCCTTGCTCATCTGCCCCATCACTGTAACCCACTTGCTCTTCTGTCCCAACGCTGAACCCCCTACTCATCTCTTTCACCACAGTACCCATGCACATCTGCCCCACTATTGTACCCTCCTGCTCTTCTGTCCCACCGCTAAACCCCCACTGCTAATCTGCCGCACTGCTGTCCCCTCCTACTCATCTGCTCCACTGCTGTACCCTCTTTTCATCTATGATATGTGTGATATGCAGAGTGGTGCAAGGAAGCAGAGATAAGACATATCTACCTGTCCTGGCACACTCATCCCTGCTGATCCTTATGCATCCAGCCCAAAACTTACATACAGACAAGCCCCAACACTACGGGACAAAATAGCAAGCAATATAGTAGATCCCCCAAAAATACCGGATTTTAAATTTTTTTCAGGAAAAGGTTTCTTCCCATGTAAACATTGTTATGCTTGTGTAAGAACAAAGAGAAAAAATACCAAAAAAATACAAAAAAGGGAC
This sequence comes from Lithobates pipiens, assembly GCF_037356315.1. Lineage (NCBI taxonomy): Eukaryota > Metazoa > Chordata > Amphibia > Anura > Ranidae > Lithobates > Lithobates pipiens. The sequence goes on from NW_027507748.1 coordinate 329,682,802, forward strand.
AAGTTTATAGCTACAGCCATAGAAAAAATATCAAATAAGGGACTGTATTACATGTAGAACAGAGGGGGTAGTTTATGTCCTGCAGTGCCCTAGTCAAATTCAAATGACCAATGTGGAAAACAATCCGGGAACATGTCCAAATTATTGTTAAGGAGTATCCCATGCATAGCATTTCCAAGCATTATGCCACCCATAATAACAAAGTTCCCTCTTCTCTTCTATTTTTTGGGGAATAGAAAAATATCATCCTCAATGGAGGGGAACTTTTAAGGTCATCTCCCTCAGCCAACGTGAATCCTTCTGGATACATGAAATGCAGACGTTATATCCGTTAGGATATAATATTGAGTTTGACATCAACCGTTTCATAATTAATTACTAGATATTGTCTCCAAAATGCTCAAATTTGGTGGCTGCATTGTTTTTTTTATTTTCAGGCTTTTCTTCATTTATTTTGACTATGTGATTCTGCAATTAATGTACTTCCCCTCTTACTGCGACATTGCTCCCAAAACATACTGTATAAAAGTTATGCTAACAACAGAGCTCTCTCCCCCACCCCATTCAGCAATAGCACAGGGGAGATATTCTGTGGAAATGCTGAAATTAAAGCTAACCAACAAAACCTATCAGCACACATGGTTCTTGGTAAGATCAACAGACATTTTATTATCCAACAGATAAAAACACTTTTTGGTATATTTAAACAGACAAAAGGGAGTGATTAAGAGAAATTTAAACTTTAAAATATGGATTACTGAACACATATTAGTGTCTTGGAAATTTCATAGATGGGCAACTCCTATCCTTATATTGATAACTACCTTAGTAGGGAACAAACACAAAAAATTACACTCAGCATTTATCCAAATAACCATAACTTTATTCAGCGCATGTCCGTTTTTTTTTTTATTTACATACTTACTTAGGTATCACATCAATATTACAATTGTGCTTTTACGGTAAGGGAAGTAACTGAAGAAGTACATACAGTAGGCTGGCCAGTGTCTTATTAGAGTCTCGGGGATGCAAGTACATGATAGAATAGGATGGTCATGTGCAAAACATTACTTGCGCCATGTGCAAAATATAAGCAACGCAAACAATATAGGAGAACGAGTATAATTTCTTTCACATTAGTAAAAAATAAATAAAAAAAATTGACTACCTATTAAATAAAAGTTCTAAAAATGTACTTTCCGATTAGTCGCATTGCTCTATTTTGTGCTCATCCCTGTGGAATAGTTTTAATGCAGACGATGTGTTAAATTTGCACCCACCATAAAATGCTATTTAAGTGACTAATAGCACATCTTGCAGTCAGTACATGCCACTTTCATAAAATGCTGAACCGTTTTCTAAAGATAATGGACAATGGAGCACCGTAAGTGACTAATAAACCGCTTACACATTTAATAAAATGCTGCTTATCTTTAAATGGGATCAGAATGTGCACAGATTAAATAAACTAAAACTGGCATTTAATATTACAGTTACTATTAAAATTTACAACAGATGGATGAATTTGTTTTATCTGTATGTAATGAAAAGGCATACCTTTACTGCAGCAAAATGTTGTTTCAATACCATTTAATGAAGATAATTGCATGGGCAAGCTGAAATTTCACACATTGGGATAACAAAGAAAAGACCTGCATCTGTTCAATTTAAGAGCAGCAATTGTGGAATATCTGCAGTGTTTAAAACTTTTTCCCAATGCACTTCATTAATTTTCAGATGATATAACTAAGGTATTTGCAGTCATTTTCTGTTTTTTCCTCCCTCTGATATCAGCGTATCTTTCTGCCAAGCCCCAGATGTCTCATTGCCTTACCTGAAATGTCAACCTGATTGGTTCCATACATAAGATATCTTTTTATGGACACAGCACAATAGTTTGTACCGAATAATAAATATAAAAACAAGCCAGCCAGTTTTTCCAGGATGCTCTTGTGTCTTGGATGCCCTGCATGGAGTACATTTTTTACAAATTTGTGTGCGTTTTCTCCAGGTCCACCATCGAGGCACAATAATCCGCTAAACCCAACTGACCATAAACTAACTTTGTATGAGATGTATTAGGGACATTGGATTGTAAGCATTTTCAGAGACAAGTGTTGATGCCATGCAAAGCTCTTGAGAATATGTTAGCACTGTATAAATGATTAAAATCTAATACTAACGGCAACAACATCAGCAGCAAAGGTAGAAGACTGCCAGGAGAACTTCCAGGGATTAGAAATAAACAGCAGCGCTGCTAAAATATATATACGCCTAAGCTTTCTCCAAGGAAAATTATAGTTTGGATATGGTTTTTGGTACATGTATTTATCTTTTCAGAGGGAACATAAGATTTATAATCTGAAAATGACTGGAGGAAGAAAATGAAAGGTCCTGGAGAGGAAGAGACCAAATCATTCCACTGCTGGAAATTGGTCAGAGATTTTGAAAATGCAGTTCAATGTTTCAAAATGAAAACTAATGCACTTAGGGAAAAAGTATCCTCTCCCAGAGTATACAATTGAGGGTGTAGTCTAGCCCAGAACTACAGAAGAAAATGTTTTGGGAGTGCTCATTTCAAATGATAAGATGAGCTAACAGCAAAGAGAATTCTGGGGTGTATCACTAGATGGATTACCAGTAGGAGGTCCTGATTCCCCTACACAGATCTTTATTGGACATCATTTAGAATACTAAATTCTAGAGACCTCACTTACAAACAGATTTTGAAGAGATAATAAGATAGGACAAGTCCAGTGACTGGCCACACAGATAAGGAATGTTTGAGGGATTAAACCTATCAGGAGAGACTAAAAATGAAAAAAGGAAAGAAGGACATTATTAAAATCATTAACTACATTGAAGGTGTGAATAAGGTTTAGGAGGGCAGTATGGTCAATATGAAACTTACATCAAGAACACAAGAGCATGACTTCAAACTAGAAGGAGGTAAGTTCAACACTGTCTTTAAGTCGGCTACAGATGATTCGAATTTCAGCCGGGTTCAGCAGGGACTGGCTGAGATTTGATCCATGTATGGGCAGGGGGGTTGTGCCCAAGTCGATCCATCAATCCACTTGGGTACAACCAGGATGTCGGATTTTTAAATGCGATTCTTGTCAGCGGCTATAGCCGCTACCATTAATCACTAAGTTGTCGTTAAATAAAAAATGGCATAATTTATGGCCTGCCTTAGAATGTATTATTTTACTGAAAGAGTAGTAGATGCTTTGACAGACATACAGCAGGTAGTGAGTTAATCAGCAGTAAAAGAATGAAACATGTTTTGGCCAAAATATCCTCAGACAAAAATATAAGGGCAGACTTGATTGAAAACTTGGTCTTTTTTTTACCATCAGCTTACTACAAGGCCTCATGTACATTGGTTGTTTTTGGCTTCAGACTTTTTTTTCCCTACAGCCAATAAACTCTCCAGCATGTTATCCTATGTGTCAACTGTTTTTGGCTGGGGAGTTTTTGGCTGTAAAAATACCCCAAAACTAGTGAGTTCTGACATGAGTTTTTCAGCTGTAAAAACGCTCTAAGGTCAAAATATGCTGATAAATGCAGATAAATGCTCAAAAACGCGACTCACCGGTGTTTAACATTTTTAATTCCCATTAACTCTGAGAAACACTAAAAATCACTATTCAAAAAATGCTGAAAAACATTGAAAAACACTGCAAAGCTACTGGCATTTTTATAATGTTATTATAACGTCCAGTGTGCATAATACAACGAACATGTGTTGTAGGTAAAACAACAAGCAATCCAAATTTGATATATTTTTGGGATGTGAATGAAGACAGGCATCCAAGTGTAGGAAGTGCTGGGGTGCACCTCGTTTGTGTGGATGAAGGGAATTTTTATTTATTTTTTTCAGCTTGCTGGCTGAATGAAATAAAAAAAAAAAAAAAACAACATCTATGGCCAGCATTAGGCAGTCAAGTTACTAAACAATTTCCAGAAAGACCTGAAGAAGGGGGCAAAGCAATTCGCCTAAACAAGTTGGCTACATCCAACTATTTTAAAAAATAAGGAAATGTGTACACTTACAATTACACACAATTTATACCTCCAAGACCCATGACTTGTTGATATTAGACACATATTCATTGTATATTGTACTGTATATTACTTATCAATTGTCAGGGACACATAGTACTATTCTGATGAATAGGATCTTGTGCAATCTAACTGGTCATAAAAGTGTAAAAACACATTGGGTGACTTAGGTTCTTTCTGCTGTGAGCTTTTAAAGGAAAACAAGTTGAGGTGGCAACATAACACCTCCTCACCACCTGCTGCCCGACCCCTGAAGAGCCATTTACCACAGACCGTTCTTCAGAGGACTAACACAAATGTATAAGACCTCCTTAAACCTAGTACACTCAGCGGGCTGAACAAAAAAAAAAACGAGGAGCTTGCTGTAGTAAACGGTTCGATGTTAGAATAGTGATCTCCCCTGATGAGCTATTGTGCTCTAACAGCGGGATTGCCTCCCTGGGGACTGAACCCCCACCACCACCACCACCACACCCAGAACACACCGGTCAGCACTTACAGCCATTGACTGCCAGTGCTGATTAGATGCCGATCGGCTGCTGGTTTTCCTGCATGCCCGTGTGACAGAATTGTACATACAAGCTCAATGGGGACTGGTTTCCGTTGAACCAGCCGATATTCAGCCCATGTGTACCAGACTTTAGACAATAATACAGACAAAAATTAATCCCCCTGCATGGGGCATTTATATTAGTAAAACAGGTGGTAAGGATGTGACTTACTGCTTCTTTACAACCTGTCAAACACTTCTAAAATGTTAGCTACTTCTCAGTTTTCAGAGGTGAAGCGATGACAGCCACACATCTAAACATAGTTTTAATGCACAGGATACCAAAGAGGGGGGGTTACAATTTCTTAAAGTGGTTGTAAAGTCATATTTTGACTTTTACCTACAGGAAAGCCTATAATAAGGCTTACCTGTAGGTAAAAAAAATATCTCCTAAACCTGTATGGTTTAGGAGATATTCCCCTTGCAATGCGCCGCTGACTGCAGTGGCGCATGCGCACAGGGGATTCTCGGCTGGAAGCCCGGCAGACGACGGACCCTGCCGGGAAGAAATCTCCCACGCGCATGCGCGGGAGTGACAATATGGCGGCTCTGGCCACTCACAGCGCCGGAGCCACGATACCCGGAAGAAACGCCGAGGGAACATGTCAGCTCCCTTGGCATGGATCGGGCCAGATGTCGGGGGCTCGTTCTAAGGTATTTCATAATGAGCTAGTATGCGGTGCATACTAGCTCATTATGCATTTTCCTTTGCAGGTGAGAAAAAAATTCTGTGGGCTTACAACCACTTTAAGGCCCTTATTTTTAACAATGCCTGTACACAAATTAAAACTGTGGCTACAGTTATAAACATTCAGTGATGGTTTGACCACAAATGCAACAGATCACTTTCAGGGGTATGATTGTCTTCAGGATGAACTGCTCCACAGTGCCTGTAGCTACAGTGGTCAGCGCAGGCTTCTTTGAAATTTAATTTACAACTTGCTATCAGCATGTAAATATTTGAATGGCTATAGCACATGTGTCAAACACAAGGCCCCATGGGGCAGAATTTGCCAGATCCTTCCCGGAGGCAGCACAAGGAAAGGGGTGCACTGTGATGTAAGGGATGGTGGGGGACTCCTGACTTCTGATGGTGGAGGGGGCTCTTGACACCTGATGTAAAGGGTAGTGGGGGTGCTCTTAACATCGAATCTTAAAGCTACAACTGACCCTTTGAGGGCAACCATAATGCTGATGCGACCCTCAATGAAATTGAGTTTGACACCCTTGGACTATAGCCTGGCAACAGTTCTGCTTTGAAAAGACAATTTTGAAAATTCCTATCCTATCCTATGAATTGTTTACTTTTACTAGATTCTAATAATTCCTACAGTCCATTATATATAGCTCAAAAACATAGGCACCCACGGGTCTTTGAAGTGTAGAATCAAAAACTTTCATTTATGAATGTATCGTCGAGATGAAACTCATCTTTATCAAGACACAAAGATTCTGTAAAAGCTAGCATTTAAACCTACAACCAATCCGCCACAACCCTTCCCCCAGTACCATCCCCGATTGATGATGTTACAGTGCCTAGATAATCCAAATAATATAAAAAAAGTATTTGAAACCAGTAATATATGTGTAACACTGAAAATAAACCCTGCTTGATGATACCTGAAGGTCTGGAGCACCAGAACATGTAATAAAAAAAAGAAAGAAAAAGGAAGGACAAGGTAGCTTGAGTCATAATGAACAATGACAGTAAATTAGTACATTATCTCATACTTGCAGGTTTTCTAACAGAAACTACAGCAATGCTAGGTGTCCAATAGAGGACCTATCTCATTCACTATTGTTACATTTAAGTTATATCTGGTCTTCCAACACAGTATCAAATATGCAGCTGTTAAAAGTAGCAAGCAATCTTTTATTGTTTTTACTTTTGTCTTCCTCCACGGAGAAAATAGCACATAGATCCATCTAGCAGCAACAGCTCCATTTTTACATGTTCTTTGCTTCTTTTTGTTTTACGGCCAAATTGTCTTCTGATTTAATGCCACTGTTAGCAATGTTCTGATAATAAAATCATTCTCGTGTACTGCATAAAATAATGAACACTTGATTTATGAAAACTGAAGACACAATAGCAACTGCTTTGGTTATCTTCTCTTATCAAATGAAATAAGGAATCTGTTTTGGTTGCTGTGGGCAACCATTCCCCCTTTGCTTTCACCTTTGTTTTCTGAGATCAAGTTTCAGTTCACAAAAAATATGAAATATCAAATATAACATATCATTTTGTCACCCTGATTACGTATTTCCCTTAGCCCTAAGTTTCTGTTTTGTCCAAAGAACTACTATAGCGAAGGTCCATTATCCATACCAAGCATACAACTGAGTATCAGATGCCTGGCGCCCACAGAAAAAAAAGTGCAAAGGCACTAGTAGCCACAACTTGGAATCCAGCTAAAGCTTCCAACAATTCTTAAGCTCCCTGGCGGTAATCCCGAGTGTGGCTCGGGGTTAATTTTCAGTACCAATATCGGTAAACCTGAGCCACACTCGGGATTGCATCGCAATATCCAGGTACAGTTACTTACCTTGTCTCTAGAATCCTGTGATATCCTCCTGCTGTATCCTCCGCCGGATCTGTAGATTACATTACTGTATCAAATCATTTCACCTCCCTTTTGTCCCTAGTGCTTTGGCCAGTGCCCTGCCTGCACTTTTATATTATATATACACCATTCTTTCTGCCTGAAAACTGGAGAACGTACATGGAAACCAAAAGTGTCCCTTTAGGTCAAAAGTGGTTTTAGACTAGCTAGAAAACAGTGATAGTGAATTAGAATCACTTGCAGAATTGAGGGATAGTGATTTGTAGGGAAATTCGTCATCAGACACTGAAAGTGACGACAGGAACGATTCTGCGACTGAGCTCAGTGATGTGCGAAGTTGGTGCAATATCGACTGTGGTAGGGATCACGCAGCACTGAGCTCAGTCGCAGAATTGTCACTGTCATCACTTTCAGTATGTGATGACGAATCACTATCACTCAATTCTGCAAGTGATTTTAACTCACTGTCGCTGTTTTCTGGCTAGTCTTATACCACTTTTGATGTAGAGGGATGCTTTCCATTGTCCCGATTGTGAGGTCGGACTTTGTGCATTTCCATGTTTCAAAAATGTTCATACTCAGGATGTGTACTAAACCAATATGCAGTGTCTAGTATTACAGTGACAAGTAATATTGCACCCTTGTTTGGACAAATTTCAGTGTTTTTGATTTTATTACATTGTTAAATAAAATATTTTATTTGTTTTTATAATTATTTATAGCTATTTATTATATTATAATTTATGATTTTGTGTTTCAAACTTTATCATACCCGGGATGTCTACTAGACTCTTGTTTGGACAGATTTAAGTGAGTTATTTCTAAGAATTACAGGCCTACAATATAAACCGCCAAATTTCCATGCAAAACAATGTACCGCTTTGAGCGTCAAAACCTCAAAGCGGTATAGCTAAAATATCATACTTATAATCATACCACCAGGGAGGTTAAAGGGGAAGTATACTTCCATAGATTACAGGCGTGAAGTTCATTCTAAAGTCCTACTGTCACCTGACATCACAGAGCCGGTCCACAAAGCTAGAGACTGACTACAGAGCTGGTGGGGGACAGATGCAGTATCAGATCAATTCTGATTCCACCTAGGTGAGTATAATGCTTGTTTTTTTAGAAAGCCATACAGCATCCCTTTTACAGTTTCACAAACCTGTTTATTTTTATTTTCATATTAAATATAGATATATGTGGATCAAGCATTATAGGAGCTTTGCATTTGAATTCAACATATTCATTTTCCCTGCCTAAGGGCCAGCTCGCACCACAATTTCTGTATTCTGGAAGCGTTTCTGCATGTGTGTTTTTGATGCATTTCAGTACTTTTTTGTTATCTTTTAAATGCGTTTCAGTGCATTTTCTCCCCTTGTTTCGTTATCTCAAATGAGGACATGTGTGTTTCGATACATTTTAAGTGTCTTGCCATGTTTCAGATGCATTCCATGCAGAAAAAAAATGCAGCATGTTCTACTGTTGTTGACTGGACTGGAGCGCAGTGCACTGGTCTGAGCTAGGGCCTTTGTAATCAGTGCTAAACACCGTCCATGACTTTTTGGACACAATATAAATGCACTGAACTGCATCTGGTTGAACCAGCCCTAAAATGACAATGTCGTGTTTGAAGCCCCAGCCTAAACAAACAACCACAAAAATAAAAAATTAACAAAAGAGAGTAGGACAAATTAAGGTCAAATACATTAATAGTAAAAAATGCAGTTATAATAATGTAATCCCTTTACGAGTGGGTTACTAGGGAAAAACAGAAGGCAAATGTATTAAATACATTCATTAGCTTAAGTCCATAATGGGGATGATATTGACATAGCCCCAAAAGTACCCCCAATGACTCAAAACTGATATGGTACAGAATTATTTATACACAACAAAGTGAATAAAGCAAATCTACCCAATTAGTTAATGTTGCACACGCCACCCCAGACAGTTTCCTGCACCCGTTTTCTAAAGCAGAAAGCTTAGTTAATTCCCTGGTTTGTTTCTAGTTTATGGACTCTACTGACTCGGTACGGTTAAATTGGTGCAAGGCTAATGTGTTCCCTATATTTAAAAAAAGATTAAAGCCTTTACCAGGTAACTACAGCCAGGTTAGTTAAACTTGTATCGTTGGGGAAGATACTTGAGAGTTTGATAAATTACCATATAGAAGTATTTTTGTTTGAAAACAATATTTTAAGAAAGACAGCATGGATTCATAAAAGACCAACATTTTTATTAAAGAAAAAGATTTTTCCTTATGAAGGAGTAAGTGGATATAGTATACTTGGACTTTGCAAGCAAGTTTGATACAGCACCGCACAAAGCCAACACATGGATTGAAATTCCACTGGTTCAACGGAACTGGACGAATTTTGTTCTGTGTGTGGTCCTCTTTGCCGGACTAAAGTTGACCAGTAGATTGGCTTCTATAGAACAAGACTGCTGGAAAACAGCTGCTGCAGCGCTGATCAGTGTATTTTGATCAAGGTGGATAAAAACTGATGATTTAGAAAAAATAAAAAAAGAAGAAATCCGATTTTGTTGATTTAAATCAGATTTTTTTTTTTTTTTTGCTTAAATCTAATTTAGATTTTTATCAAACGTATTTTAATAAAATGCTTTTGGAGTAAAAATCTATCTAAAGATCGTTTTTCTATTTCTATTCTAAGTCTTCTATTTAAGATACATTAATAATTGAGTATATTAGCATGAAATGGAGTTTATTATTCTAAATAGAAAACCTTAATTTTGTTTGCAAATATTAAAGATTCTAACTACCAGCAAGATTGAGTCCTTACTAGTGATGGACGAACTTCCGACGGGACGTTTCGCGAACGCGAAACGCGAACGGACACAAACGTTCGCGAAAACGACCGTTCGCCGCGGGCTCCATTGACTTCAATGGGAGGCGAATTTCGCAAACCTTTAGGTCGAATTTGCGGCCACGGGGTAATTATTAGGGGGTAGCACGTAGTCCCACCACCTGGACAATAGCATAATACATGTATGAGGTGAATTTGGGATCGATAACTACAAGCATTTTTTTTTTATTTGGGAAATTGTTCTGACAATTCAGGACTATGGAGCTAATGAAGGCAATGGAGGAGAGGGAAGGTCAGGGACCAGGGTAGGCAAACAAGAGGGTGCAGGAGATACAGAGCACTGACAGCAGCACCGTAATACAGAGCACTGACATCAGCACCGTGACATACAGCGCTGACAGCAGCTCCGTGACATACAGCGCTGACAGCAGCTCCGTGACATACAGCGCTGACAGCAGCTCCGTGACATACAGCGCTGACAGCAGCTCCGTGACATACAGCGCTGACAGCAGCTCCGTGACATACAGCGCTGACAGCAGCACCGTGACATACAGCGCTGACAGCAGCTCCGTGACATACAGCGCTGACAGCAGCTCCGTGACATACAGCGCTGACAGCAGCTCCGTGACATACAGCACTGACAGCAGCTCCGTGACATACAGCGCTGACAGCAGCTCCGTGACATACAGCGCTGACAGCAGCACCGTGACATACAGCGCTGACAGCAGCTCCGTGACATACAGCGCTGACAGCAGCTCCGTGACATACAGCGCTGACAGCAGCTCCGTGACATACAGCGCTGACAGCAGCTCCGTGACATACAGCGCTGACAGCAGCTCCGTGACATACAGCGCTGACAGCAGCTCCGTGACATACAGCGCTGACAGCAGCTCCGTGACATACAGCGCTGACAGCAGCTCCGTGACATACAGCGCTGACAGCAGCTCCGTGACATACAGCGCTGACAGCAGCTCCGTGACATACAGCGCTGACAGCAGCACCGTAAGCAGCCCCAGGAGGAAGTCAGCACAGCACAGGGATGGTGTGATCCCCTCATAATAAGAACCCCCAGGAGGAAGTCAGCACAGCACAGGGATGGTGGGAGCCCCTCATAATAAGAACACCCAGGAGGAAGTCAGCACAGCACAGGGATGGTGGGAACCCCTCATAATAAGCAGCCCCAGTAGAAATATGACACCGCTCAACCTCTTCAAAGAGGAGGGTAGGGGCATATAGTACGGTGTGCTTTTTTGGGTCAGGGAAGTGAGCCAAATGAATTAAGAAGGTCTGTGTGCTTGATTCCAAAAATTGTTTATAGACATATACATGGTCTACTGATCACATGTGTTGAATTCCTCCGAGATCCATGCCTCATTCATTTTTAGAAATGTGAGGTAGTTAACACTGTGGTGAGCTAGGCGAGTACGCTTATCGGTCACAATCCCCCCTGCTGCGCTGAACGTCCTTTCGGACAGGACACTGGATGAGGGGCAAGCCAACAGTTCGATTGCAAATTGGGCAAGCTCTGGCCAGAGGTCAAGCCTGCCCACCCAGTAGTCTAGGGGTTCATCACTCCTCAGAGCGTCCACATCGGCCGTTAACCCAATGTAGTCGGACACCTGACGGTCTAGGCGTTCCCTGATGCTGGATCCGGATGACACCTGTCGATGGGTCGGCTGAAAGAATGACCTCATATCCGAAGTCACCAACACATCTTCAAACCGGCCTCTTCTTGCAGGCGCTGTTGGATTGGTACCCGCAAATCCTTCTCTGGGAGTGGGAATTGCTCCTCTGCCAGCGCACGCAAAAGCAGAATGCAGCATTTCTCGAAGCAAGGCCTGGAAGTGCTGCATTCTGACAGCCCTCTGCGACGGCGGTAACATTTCCGCCATTTTGTGTTTGTACCGGGGGTCTAAGTACGTTGCCACCCAGTACTGGTCCTTGACCCTCATGCTTTTTATACGGGGGTCCCTATTAAAACACTGGAGCATGAAGGCCCCCATTTGCACTAAAGTGGAAGCGGTGTGGTGGCCTGGCTCCTGCTCATCATCCAGGATAATGTCGTCCTCTTCATTCTCCTCTCCCCATCCTCGCACAACAGGGATCCCAGAAAGGTTTAAAGCATGCTCTTCTTGCTCCTGCTCATCCGCCCCGGCACCATCCTCCTCTGACTCCTCATCAGACTCCTGTTGTTGACTTGTCTCAGATAGAGTAGCCCCCCCTGGGAATTCATCCAGCATTGCGACTTCCTCATCTTCCCGCTCCTGCTCCTCCACAGCCTGATCAATGACACGACGCAATGCACGCTCCAGAAAGAAGGCATAAGGTACCATGTCACTGATGGCGCCATGGCTGCGACTGACCAGTTTGGTGATCTCCTCAAATGGCCGCAGAAGTCTGCATGTGTCGCGCATGAGCAGCCACTGGCGCGGTGAAAAAAAACCCAGCTCCCCAGAACCGTTTCTTTCGCAGAGTTCATACAGGTAGACGTTAACTGCACGTTTCTGCTGGAGCAGCCTATCAAGCATATAGAAGGTTGAGTTCCATCGCGTCGGGCAATCGCAAATAAGACGTCTGACCGGCAGATGGTGTCGCCGCTGAATGTCAGCAAGGCGAGCCATGGCCGTGTAAGATCTTCTGAAATGGGCCGAGATTTTCCTTGCCTGCCGCAAGATGTCCTGGACCCCAGGGTATTTGACAAGGAATCGCTGCACGACCAAGTTTAAGACGTGTGCCATGCACGGCACGTGCGTGATTTTGCCCTGTTTCAATGCGCTAAGCAGATTGGCACCGTTGTCACACACCACTTTACCAACTGTCAAATTGAGCGGTGTTAGCCACTCATCTGCCTGTGAACGCAAAGCTGAAAGGAGTGCCGGGCCAGTGTGGCTCTTTGCTTCCAGGCACAACAGACGCAGCACGGCATGGCAACGTCTCACCTGGCATGTGGAATAGGTTCTGGGGAGCTTGGGCGGTGCAGTGGAAGAGACGCTAGCAGCGGAAAAGGAGGAGGCAGCTGAGGAGGAGAGGGAGGAGGATGGAGTAGGAGGAGGAGAAGAAGAGTCAGGCCTGCATGCAATCCGTGGCGGTAAAACCAAATCTACACGGGTGCCACGGGTTACATGCTTGACGGCCGTCAGAAGGTTCACCCAGTGGGCAGTAAAACTGATATACCTTCCCTGCCCGTGTTTGCTAGACCACGTGTCTGTGGTCAGATGTATCTTGGCACCGACACTGTGTGCCAGAGATACATTCACTTGCCGCTGAACATGGCCATATAGCTCTGGGATGCCCTTCTCTGAGAAATACTTCCTTCCTGGGACCTTCCATTGTGGTGTTCCAATGGCCACAAATTTGCGAAAGGCCTCCGAGTCCACCAGTTTATATGGCAGTAGTTGGCGGGCTATGAGTTCTGACAAGCCAGCCGCCAACCGTTGGGCAAGAGGGTTATCCGGCGTCATCATTTTTTTACGCTCAAACATTAGGCCCACGGAAGCCTGCCTTTTTGCAGAAAAATGTGAGCTTGGCGTGATGGAAGGTGGAGTGGAGGACAATTGTGAGGAGAGAGGAGAAGGAGAAGTAGAAGACGAGGCTGGACGGTGAGAGCCTGCAGTGTGGCTTTGTGTGTTCCGTTGCTCCCACTGGGCTCGGTGATGGCTGCTCATGTGCCTTCTTAAGGCGGTCGTCCCTAGGTGAGTATTGGGCTTACCGCGACTAACGCGTTGACTGCAAAGATTGCAGATGGCAACGCTATTGTCAGCAGCGGACACGTTAAAAAAAGCCCACACTGCGGAGCCATGTGCCGGTGTCCTGGGAGCGCCAGATGTGACCGTACATGGTCGATGACTCGCTCCTGATACATTTGCAGTCTGCTTTGTCCCTGCTGTGCAATGTAAGTCATTGCTGCTTCTCCTCCCTATCTGCTGGTCCATATCTCCCTCTGAACTCCCCTCCTCTTCCTCTCTTGTGGGCACCCACGTGACATCACTAGACACGTCATCATCAACGTCACCTTCCCCACCGCTATAAGTAGAGTAGGCAGCAACACCGGGGACCAACCTCCTCCTTGGGCTGATCTGGGTACTGGCGTCAGACTGCTGAGTAGCGCTTGTTGCTACCTCCTCTTCCTGATCCAATACCAAGAGTGGCTGCGCATCAGAAATGTCCTCTTGATATGGATCGGAAAATAATTCCAGTGACTCAAGCGGAAGGTATGTGGTGGTGGTGGTGGTGGTCGTGTTGTTGGTGGTAGTGTCTTTGGGGGTGCACATAGCAGAGAGTGAAGAAGAGGGTGCAGATCGAGAGGATGAGGAGGGTGCAGAAGAGTAAGGCTGAGCGAGCCACTCAACCAAGTCTGGTGCATCCTTTAAAGTAATTGAACGCACCTTCTGCAACTTCCCACTTTGGCTCAAGCCTGTTGCTCCTGCCCTACCCCTACCACCCCTGCGGAAGGGCCTGCCTCTTCCTCTGCATGTCATTTTTTAAATGACCCTGTGACAAAACTCTTAGTCCCTATACCGCTGAAGGACTGCTGCAGTATAGGTGAGCGGTCAGCAGTGGTGCACGTCAACCCTATCTATTGTGGACCGATAGCGGTCCTTACAGAACAGCAGACTGTACCGCACTCAAGCCTATGTACCGTAGCACCCTATACCAAGTTACCAGTCCTTATAAGAACTTTTGTGGACCAAGCAGGTTGTGTATTAGTGTTTAGCAGACTGTACGTCAGTCCCTATACCGCTGAAGGACTGCTGCAGTATAGGGCAGCGGTCAGCAGTGGTGCACGTCAACCCTATCTATTGTGGACCGATAGCGGTCCTTACAGAACAGCAGACTGTACCGCACTCAAGCCTATGTACCGTAGCACCCTATACCAAGTTACCAGTCCTTATAAGAACTTTTGTGGAACAAGCAGGTTGTGTGTTAGTGATTAGCAGACTGTACGTCAGTCCCTATACCGCTGAAGGACTGCTGCAGTATAGGTGAGCGGTCAGCAGTGGTGCACGTCAACCCTATCTATTGTGGACCGATAGCGGTCCTTACAGAACAGCAGACTGTACCGCACTCAAGCCTATGTACCGTAGCACCCTATACCAAGTTACCAGTCCTTATAAGAACTTTTGTGGACCAAGCAGGTTGTGTATTAGTGTTTAGCAGACTGTACGTCAGTCCCTATACCGCTGAAGGACTGCTGCAGTATAGGGCAGCGGTCAGCAGTGGTGCACGTCAACCCTATCTATTGTGGACCGATAGCGGTCCTTACAGAACAGCAGACTGTACCGCACTCAAGCCTATGTACCGTAGCACCCTATACCAAGTTACCAGTCCTTATAAGAACTTTTGTGGACCAAGCAGGTTGTGTATTAGTGTTTAGCAGACTGTACGTCAGTCCCTATACCGCTGAAGGACTGCTGCAGTATAGGGCAGCGGTCAGCAGTGGTGCACGTCAACCCTATCTATTGTGGACCGATAGCGGTCCTTACAGAACAGCAGACTGTACCGCACTCAAGCCTATGTACCGTAGCACCCTATACCAAGTTACCAGTCCTTATAAGAACTTTTGTGGACCAAGCAGGTTGTGTATTAGTGTTTAGCAGACTGTACGTCAGTCCCTATACCGCTGAAGGACTGCTGCAGTATAGGGCAGCGGTCAGCAGTGGTGCACGTCAACCCTATCTATTGTGGACCGATAGCGGTCCTTACAGAACAGCAGACTGTACCGCACTCAAGCCTATGTACCGTAGCACCCTATACCAAGTTACCAGTCCTTATAAGAACTTTTGTGGAACAAGCAGGTTGTGTGTTAGTGATTAGCAGACTGTACGTCAGTCCCTATACCGCTGAAGGACTGCTGCAGTATAGGTGAGCGGTCAGCAGTGGTGCACGTCAACCCTATCTATTGTGGACCGATAGCGGTCCTTACAGAACAGCAGACTGTACCGCACTCAAGCCTATGTACCGTAGCACCCTATACCAAGTTACCAGTCCTTATAAGAACTTTTGTGGACCAAGCAGGTTGTGTATTAGTGTTTAGCAGACTGTACGTCAGTCCCTATACCGCTGAAGGACTGCTGCAGTATAGGGCAGCGGTCAGCAGTGGTGCACGTCAACCCTATCTATTGTGGACCGATAGCGGTCCTTACAGAACAGCAGACTGTACCGCACTCAAGCCTATGTACCGTAGCACCCTATACCAAGTTACCAGTCCTTATAAGAACTTTTGTGGACCAAGCAGGTTGTGTATTAGTGTTTAGCAGACTGTACGTCAGTCCCTATACCGCTGAAGGACTGCTGCAGTATAGGGCAGCGGTCAGCAGTGGTGCACGTCAACCCTATCTATTGTGGACCGATAGCGGTCCTTACAGAACAGCAGACTGTACCGCACTCAAGCCTATGTACCGTAGCACCCTATACCAAGTTACCAGTCCTTATAAGAACTTTTGTGGACCAAGCAGGTTGTGTATTAGTGTTTAGCAGACTGTACGTCAGTCCCTATACCGCTGAAGGACTGCTGCAGTATAGGGCAGCGGTCAGCAGTGGTGCACGTCAACCCTATCTATTGTGGACCGATAGCGGTCCTTACAGAACAGCAGACTGTACCGCACTCAAGCCTATGTACCGTAGCACCCTATACCAAGTTACCAGTCCTTATAAGAACTTTTGTGGAACAAGCAGGTTGTGTGTTAGTGATTAGCAGACTGTACGTCAGTCCCTATACCAATGAAGGACTGCTGCAGTATAGGGCAGCGGTCAGCAGTAGTGCACGGCAACCCTATGTATTGTGGACCGATAGCGGTCCTTACAGAACAGCAGACTGTACTGCACTCAGGCCTATGTACCGTAGCACCCTATACCAAGTTACCAGTCCTTATAAAAACTTTTGTGGACCAAGCAGGTTGTGTGTTAGTGTTTAGCAGACTGTGCGTCAGTCCCTATACCGCTGAAGGACTGCTGCAGTATAGGGCAGCGGTCAGCAGTAGTGCACGGCAACCCTATGTATTGTGGACCGATAGCGGTCCTTACAGAACAGCAGACTGTAACGCACTCAGGCCTATGTACCGTAGCACCCTATACCAAGTTACCAGTCCTTATAAGAACTTTTGTGGACCAAGCAGGTTGTGTGTTAGTGATTAGCAGACTGTACGTCAGTCCCTATACCAATGAAGGACTGCTGCAGTATAGGGCAGCGGTCAGCAGTAGTGCACGGCAACCCTATGTATTGTGGACCGATAGCGGTCCTTACAGAACAGCAGACTGTAACGCACTCAGGCCTATGTACCGTAGCACCCTATACCAAGTTACCAGTCCTTATAAAAACTTTTGTGGACCAAGCAGGTTGTGTGTTAGTGTTTAGCAGACTGTGCGTCAGTCCCTATACCGCTGAAGGACTGCTGCAGTATAGGGCAGCGGTCAGCAGTGGTGCACGTCAACCCTATCTATTGTGGACCGATAGCGGTCCTTACAGAACAGCAGACTGTACCGCACTCAAGCCTATGTACCGTAGCACCCTATACCAAGTTACCAGTCCTTATAAGAACTTTTGTGGACCAAGCAGGTTGTGTATTAGTGTTTAGCAGACTGTACGTCAGTCCCTATACCGCTGAAGGACTGCTGCAGTATAGGGCAGCGGTCAGCAGTGGTGCACGTCAACCCTATCTATTGTGGACCGATAGCGGTCCTTACAGAACAGCAGACTGTACCGCACTCAAGCCTATGTACCGTAGCACCCTATACCAAGTTACCAGTCCTTATAAGAACTTTTGTGGAACAAGCAGGTTGTGTGTTAGTGATTAGCAGACTGTACGTCAGTCCCTATACCAATGAAGGACTGCTGCAGTATAGGGCAGCGGTCAGCAGTAGTGCACGGCAACCCTATGTATTGTGGACCGATAGCGGTCCTTACAGAACAGCAGACTGTAACGCACTCAGGCCTATGTACCGTAGCACCCTATACCAAGTTACCAGTCCTTATAAGAACTTTTGTGGACCAAGCAGGTTGTGTGTTAGTGATTAGCAGACTGTACGTCAGTCCCTATACCAATGAAGGACTGCTGCAGTATAGGGCAGCGGTCAGCAGTAGTGCACGGCAACCCTATGTATTGTGGACCGATAGCGGTCCTTACAGAACAGCAGACTGTACTGCACTCAGGCCTATGTACCGTAGCACCCTATACCAAGTTACCAGTCCTTATAAAAACTTTTGTGGACCAAGCAGGTTGTGTGTTAGTGTTTAGCAGACTGTGCGTCAGTCCCTATACCGCTGAAGGACTGCTGCAGTATAGGGCAGCGGTCAGCAGTAGTGCACGGCAACCCTATGTATTGTGGACCGATAGCGGTCCTTACAGAACAGCAGACTGTAACGCACTCAGGCCTATGTACCGTAGCACCCTATACCAAGTTACCAGTCCTTATAAGAACTTTTGTGGACCAAGCAGGTTGTGTGTTAGTGATTAGCAGACTGTACGTCAGTCCCTATACCAATGAAGGACTGCTGCAGTATAGGGCAGCGGTCAGCAGTAGTGCACGGCAACCCTATGTATTGTGGACCGATAGCGGTCCTTACAGAACAGCAGACTGTAACGCACTCAGGCCTATGTACCGTAGCACCCTATACCAAGTTACCAGTCCTTATAAAAACTTTTGTGGACCAAGCAGGTTGTGTGTTAGTGTTTAGCAGACTGTGCGTCAGTCCCTATACCGCTGAAGGACTGCTGCAGTATAGGGCAGCGGTCAGCAGTAGTGCACGGCAACCCTATGTATTGTGGACCGATAGCGGTCCTTACAGAACAGCAGACTGTAACGCACTCAGGCCTATGTACCGTAGCACCCTATACCAAGTTACCAGTCCTTATAAGAACTTTTGTGGACCAAGCAGGTTGTGTGTTAGTGATTAGCAGACTGTACGTCAGTCCCTATACCAATGAAGGACTGCTGCAGTATAGGGCAGCGGTCAGCAGTAGTGCACGGCAACCCTATGTATTGTGGACCGATAGCGGTCCTTACAGAACAGCAGACTGTAACGCACTCAGGCCTATGTACCGTAGCACCCTATACCAAGTTACCAGTCCTTATAAGAACTTTTGTGGAACAAGCAGGTTGTGTGTTAGTGATTAGCAGACTGTACGTCAGTCCCTATACCAATGAAGGACTGCTGCAGTATAGGGCAGCGGTCAGCAGTAGTGCACGGCAACCCTATGTATTGTGGACCGATAGCGGTCCTTACAGAACAGCAGACTGTAACGCACTCAGGCCTATGTACCGTAGCACCCTATACCAAGTTACCAGTCCTTATAAGAACTTTTGTGGACCAAGCAGGTTGTGTGTTAGTGATTAGCAGACTGTACGTCAGTCCCTATACCAATGAAGGACTGCTGCAGTATAGGGCAGCGGTCAGCAGTAGTGCACGGCAACCCTATGTATTGTGGACCGATAGCGGTCCTTACAGAACAGCAGACTGTACTGCACTCAGGCCTATGTACCGTAGCACCCTATACCAAGTTACCAGTCCTTATAAAAACTTTTGTGGACCAAGCAGGTTGTGTGTTAGTGTTTAGCAGACTGTGCGTCAGTCCCTATACCGCTGAAGGACTGCTGCAGTATAGGGCAGCGGTCAGCAGTAGTGCACGGCAACCCTATGTATTGTGGACCGATAGCGGTCCTTACAGAACAGCAGACTGTAACGCACTCAGGCCTATGTACCGTAGCACCCTATACCAAGTTACCAGTCCTTATAAGAACTTTTGTGGACCAAGCAGGTTGTGTGTTAGTGATTAGCAGACTGTACGTCAGTCCCTATACCAATGAAGGACTGCTGCAGTATAGGGCAGCGGTCAGCAGTAGTGCACGGCAACCCTATGTATTGTGGACCGATAGCGGTCCTTACAGAACAGCAGACTGTACCGCACCCAAGC
Organism: Lithobates pipiens; assembly: GCF_037356315.1. NCBI lineage: Eukaryota > Metazoa > Chordata > Amphibia > Anura > Ranidae > Lithobates > Lithobates pipiens. Next base: position 329,702,720 of record NW_027507748.1, read on the forward strand.
CTATGTACCGTAGCACCCTAGACAGACCAAGTTACCAGTCCTGATAAAGAGCTTTGTGGAACAAGTGAGTTGTGAATGATTAGCAGACTGCAGCAGAAGGGCAGCAGTCAAGTATAATATTCTTTCTATATTTGGAAGAAAGAATATTATACGTGTACAAGCCTATTACCGTACCACTGATACCAGTCCTGAAAAGAACCTTTGTGGAACTAATAGTAACAGCAAGTCTTTAAAATTATCCTCACTGCCTGACACACTGCTTCCTGCCTGTCCCTATACAAATTGGCAAAAAAGAGTAGGCTGGAACGATTAGCTGGAACAGCTCTTTTGTGGACCTGATAGTAACAGCTAATGATGATGATGATGATGATGATGAAGAAAGACTAATCTGGCTGAGCTGTCCCTAAAATAGCAGCATACAGCGCTCTGTCCCTTTATCTAAACTGACAAAAGAAACTCAGGCTGCTGACCTAACACCTATACCAGTCCTGAAAAGAACTTTTGTGTACCAAATAGCTAGCGTTTTCTCTGTCCCTACTCCACACAGGATCCTTTCCCTACAGTGACAGAAGAAAGAATGTAAAATGGCCACCGGATCGGGTGTATTTATAGGTTAGGGGGAATGTCCAAGTGTCCATGAGCTGTCATGTCTCAATTGGTTGTCCTGTAACACATGATAAACGTGTCACGAAAGGTTAAAGTTCTTGTATACATTAAACACGTAAGTCCGCCGGGGCGAACGACGGAAAAAGGCGTTCGAACCCGCGGACGGCGAAAGTCGGAAATTCGCCGCGAAACGACCGCCGGGCGAACCGTTCGGCCATCACTAGTCCTTACATTTAAAGAGCACCTGTGATTTCAGATCCATCATGACAGTGCCTCTTAGTGGGCATCCACTCCCCTGTTGCCGTCACATCCCTCACCTTGTTGTGTCACTGCCACATCACCAGCTGTCACATTAAAGTGAATGGAACTGTCTGCGAGACAACAGCGAGTTAGAGGAGAGCAGCTGCGGGACAGAGATGACAGTTGCTCTTTAAAAATTATTTAAATCAAGCATTTATACTAGTGATTTAAGTCATGATTTAAATTGTGAATTAAATTAACTTGATTTAAATCAAAACCTTCCTGATTTTGACAGGGGAGGATTCCCACTCCTAAAAGACTCCTCCATTCACCTCGCTTGCCTTCTAGCTAAATGAAAAAAAGTGTGTGTATACACATAGTTTTCAACTTGCAAATCAGTAGAAAACTGGCTAAAAGAACATATTCAAAGTGTACTTATTAATGATTAATACTCTGAATGGTCTAAGGTTTTTAGTGGGATACTTCAAGGTTCAGTGTTGGGACACTTGCTTTTTAACCTACAGTATTTATCAATTATATAGAGTTCGGGGATAAAAGTACCATTTCTATGTCTACGTATTACACTAAGTTATGCAGTAGAATAATGTCATTATAGAATGCCATTTTACAAGCAGGCTCTTATGCACCGTTTGATTCGGAGACTGTAGAAAATTTGGTTTAATGTTGATAAAAGTAAAGTACCTGGAGGGGCTAAAAACATGTATGTATCATACATACTAGGGGGAAAAACAGCTAGGGGAGTCAATGGCAGAGAAGGATCTGGGTGTTCTGGTAGATCATAGACTGCACTTTCTAAGCAAGCAAAATCCTTTCTTGTATTAAAAGAGGTATAGTCTTCAGAGAGAGAAACATAATGTTTCATTAGTAAGACCTCAGCTGTAATATGCAGTCCAGTTTTGGTCACCAGTTCACAAAAAGGATATCAGAGAACTGGAGAAAGGTCAGAGAAGGGCAACCAAACTGATAAGGGGCATGGAGGAGCTCAGCTATGAGGAAAGATTAGAGTAACTGATTTTATTCTCTCATGAGAAGAGGAGATTAAGGGGGATATGATCAACATGTACAAATACATAAGTGGTTCACATAGTGAACTTGGTGTAGCGTTATTCACCATGAGGTGCCATGTTGAACTTCCAGTGACCAGTATGAGAGAGTGAGAGCGATAACACCAAATGTAACACACCTGCTCCCCATCCACACCTGAGACCTTGTAACACTAATGAGTCACATAACACAGGAAAGGGAAAATGGCTAATTGGGCCCAATTTGGACATTTTCACTTAGCGGTGTACTCACTTTTGTTGCCAGCGGTTTAGCAATCAATGGCTGTGTGTTGAGTTATTTTGAGGGACCAACAAATTTACAATGTTATACAAGCTGTACACTCACTACTTTACATTGTAGCAAAGTGTCATTCAGTGTTGTCACATGAAAAGATAAAATAAAATATTTACAAAAATGTGAGGGGGTGTACTCACTTTTGTGAGTTACAAAATATATATAAATATATATATATATATATATATATATATATATATAATTTTTATATTGTGACAGACAGCCCCTGTCAGTTGTCAATGGAGTGTATCTGCCACATAGAATTTTGAGGTTCATAAGGTAAATGGGTTGCAGTGAGAGGTCTGGTGCAGGATGTAAGGGGTTAACCTGCCTGGCGGTATGATTATTTCTGATTTTAGGTGCTGAAAGCGGTACCATTATATTGCATGGAAATTTGGCGTTTTATATTGTAGGCCTGCAATTCTTAGGAATAACTCATCCCGGGTAGTATAGTAGTTTGAAACTCAAAACCATAAATTATAATATAATAAATAACTATAAATAATTATAACAAATAATAATATAATAATAATAAAAAATATTCAATAATGTAATCAAATCAAAAACACTGAAATTTGTGCAGTTGCAGAATTGTCGCTGTCATTTGATTTAGTGTTTGATGACGAATTTCCCCAGAAATCTATATCGCTCAATTTTGCGAGTGATTATAATTTATTATCACTGTTTTCTAGCTGGTCTATAACCACTTTTGACATAAAGGGACACTTTTTGGTTGCTATGGACAATCTCCAAATTCCAGGCAGAAAAAACAGTATTCATAATATAAAACTATATGCAGGGCACTGCACAGACCACTAGGGACAAAGGGGGTGTGTAATTTTTTTTATACAGTACTGTAATCTGTAAGATTACTGTACTGTATGTTTTAACTTTTTTGACTTTGGCGCAGATCTCCCCTCCCATGTGTCGCAACATCGCAGGGAATGGAGCTCAGCGGCACTCGGGCACTGGGTGAATCGAGCGGAGGACAGCTCGCACAAACAGGGGGGGGGGGGACATCGCAGGATCCAGGGGACAAGGTAAGTAACTCTCCCTGTATCCTGCAATGCGATCCAGAGTCTGGCTTGGGGTTACCGCTTATGGTACTGAAATTCCACCCCGAGCCAGATTCGGGAATACCGCCCGGGGGGTTAAGCACTGGCCACACCTTTCTCCCAACCTGGGGTTTAATTTGTCTTACCTTAATCAGGTTGGTGCTGATAAAGGACACATATGTCTGCAGGACTGGAGCAGACTCAGTGAGGTTTTTTTCTAGACAGGAGTCTTAAAATAGTTTTAAGGACTTTTATTTTTGTACTTTGTTTATTAACCCTGCGTGGGAATCCTGACATTTGGCCCGTGTGTACTAGGCATAAGAATGATCACTGATCAGAGCTGCAGCTGACTGACTGCATGTGCTGATCAAGTGAAAATATACCTACAAGCCCGTTCATGAAAAGTCAATCAATATATCGACTTCTCATGAACGACAACAGCCATACATGGAACATAATCCGACTAGTTCCTGCTGAAGAGGTCAAATTTAAAAACATGTACAGTATAGCCAGCTTTGGTGAATGGAGGAGAGAGAGCACAAAATTGAGCTCAGCAGTAAGTTGCTGCTCCTTCACTATCCATACACAGTCTTGCCTAACCTGTATTACTTTTACTGCAGAGGAGAGAGTTAAATGATTTGGAAATCGAAAAATAATAGTAATAGGACTAAACATTTTTGGTAAGGTAAGATCTAAAGTTTGTGGTCAGCTTCATTGCAGCCCATACAAATGGGTTCTATTTATAAAGGGTTTCTATTTCAATATTTTTATTAAGTAACTATTATTTTATATTTTATTGAACTCACGTGCATGCTCCTGAAGAGCGCATCTATCCACAAAATGCATAGAGCTATTATATGCCGTAAATTGATATCTGTCAGTATGTATAGTTTTTGATAATTATCGTTTAGAATCATGTGGCAATCCGTCTATATTGTATGTATAGATACAGGTGGTCCCCGGGTTACAAACAAGATCGGGTCTGTAGGTGTGTTCTTAAGTTGAATCTGTTTTAAGTCGGGACAGGTACATTTAAGTGTAGCTCCATCAAAAAAAAAACAATTTTTAAGCTTTTTGGATAGCATAGGGAAGGGTAACATTCCCCTGTAACATTTGTTTGCTGTCGGTACCCCTGTTCAGAAGATTTCACCTCCCTTTCTGTCCCAATGACAATTGGATTTTGAAAATGTTGGATTGTTGTGGAAACAAGCCTTGGTGATAAAGCACCAGTGGAGACACCTTTTTCCCATAATAGTTCTTACAGCAGTGAATTTCACTTCCTAGGGGGAGATTTCCTCTCACTTCCTGTTGTCCCCCTCCATTTGTAAGTAGGAGTCATTTGTAAGTCGGATGTTTGTAACTAGGAGACCGCCTGTCTACATTTTTATAAATTGTACCGGTTATTATTGTATTGGATATACACTTACTCGTGATTATGCTTTTGTATGTTAATTTATACAATAAACTGAATTCTTTATACCTACGTGCTTCATTCAAAGTCCCAAACCCCTTTCCACTCTTTTTTTTGAATATTTTTTTATTAAGATTTTATGTAAAAAAAAAAAAGAAAAAAGGGGGAGAGAGCATACAACTCGAACACAAACAGTAGTATCACATTAGCGATGAGAGGAGGTCTCATAGTGCAGGTGGGTGATATCAATTTATCAATGGCAGGCATAAACAGCAAAATAGCGTATTGTAATATCAACTTCAATCATGAATTAACTAACACAAAAACTTGTCTGTCACACAGAGATACACCACCCTATCAGGGCGCTAGGAAAGCCCACTCAGGGTTCTTCCATAACCCACCGGCCTTTATAAATGGTTTCGTACAAAATTCACACTGCTTTCACCCAGGATTCACACATTTTTTGTGGAACTCAGTTAGAAATTGTTGTGACTCTTGGGTAAAAGTTATGTTTAAACAGTAATAGACTCCTTAACAGCATTTATAAATACATTTAGATCAATGTCATTGACATCCAGAGAGTCAAAGGCTGACCATGAGTCTTTAAAGTGAACTGCGGGATTTGCAAACTGCATATCAAAGGACCAGAGCCATTACACCAGCCACCTCTCCCTTCAACAAGAGGTCTTCCTTAACTATACAAGACCCCTAACAGACTGGGTCTGTAAAATTGTATTAGAGAGGCCTGTGCAAAGCTTGCTGTGTGATATGCTAAACAAATTATTTGTTTATTATATTTTTGTGATAAAACTGCCACAATCAGTCCTATTAGCGTCATTCACTGATACAGCATTCCCTCTGTTGCCTTTGTGATTAAACTGCTAATGTTGTTTTCTTTGTTAAGTTGTGTTTACCTTGATCATGCTATCTGACCTGGCAATAAACAATTTCAAACATAATTATTTGTCTGAAAAGGTAATAGCTATTTGGCTGGGAAAATAAAACACCCAAATGTATTAGCCTGCACAATTAGGCTAGCCATACGTGCTTTAATTTCTCCCGTTAAGCCCCAGGGTTGAAGGAAAGAAATCAATAGATTCCTCTTTAGTGTGGATGGAGAAATCTCCCGTCAGCTTTAGTATTCTGTCAGCAGCTGACTGTCAGAATACCTGCTCAGTGACTGCATCTGATTGGATGCAGCCACTGTTCAGCTGGTTTCACATGGACGTTCTGTTTTTTTGCTCAGTTCAGTCACGTTTTTTTTTTTTTTTAAACGGATCAAAAACGGATACGGATGTAAATTTTTACATCTGTTTTCATATCCCCGACATTTGTTTTTTACAAAAAAAAAGTGACTGAACTTCAAACCCTATATATAGTTGGTTGTCAAGGAGGGAGCCAGGAAGCCAGCCACCACATCCTTAACAACTGATAAGTCATCAGCTGACAGCTGAATGTAAAAAAAAAAAAAAAAATGGCGCTAGTATGGATTTAGAAGGGATCCCCCAGCCCACATTTTTTGTCATCCCTAATGACTGCTGTCTGGTATCTGTTAAATAGCCATGGGCATGGCTATCTAATGACGTAACCCAGAGAGCCCACCCTTGTAACGTCACAGGGGGCGGGCTCTCTGGGTGACATCATCTGATGGCCACACCCCATGGCTATATAACAGATGCCAGCAGACGACAACACAATGGAGGAAGATGGCAACAGAACAGTTTTTTGTTTTGTTTTCACATGTAACCGCCGACGAGGAAGAAGATGGCGGCGGAAGAGAAGGCATCAGGGAAGACGGCGACAAGGGGAGAAGACGACGGCGGGAGAGAAGGCACCGGGAGAGATGGCAGGAGAAGATGGCGACGGGAAGAGACAGCGGTGGAAAAGACAGAGCTATTAATAAAGAAATTGTCAAAAACCGGCTCTTGTTTTTTTTTTTACATTTCATTGCCTTTTTGGTAAATGGGTAGGGGCAGTATGTACACAATGTCCATTCACATGGGGGGGGCATCTTGTTGAAGGGGGCCTGACCTGCCAGGCTGCATGCTCGGATAAGGGTCTGGTTTGAATTTTGGGGGGACCCCACGCCATTTAAAAAAAAGAAAAACAGCTGATGATTTATAGATTGTTAAGGGCAAAAAGGCCCCCTTCTTAGCAAGCAGCTATGTATAGTATGTTTAATGAGGAAAAAAAGAGGGGGTTTAAAACGAATGTCAGCGGATCCATTTTTCATTCGTTGCGTTTTGTTTTTTTACAGAAGAGATAGGGTTTTCTTCCGTCATAAATATCAGAGCTTAGTGGAGACGGATGTCAATGGATGTCAGCGGATGATCATCTGCTAACGTCCGCTATCTCATAGAGATACATGTATGTCCGTTTATCATCCATCAACGGATGGATGAAAAATGGACATACGGAACTGTCGGGTGAAAGAGGCCCTGAGCTGAGAGTTGCTCACCTAGCTTCTTTTATTTTTCAACTGAAGTTTGTCAAGCTCGGTGGTCGCAAAAGGGCCCCCAACAAATCAAATTTCAGACTATTTCTGTTGAATCATTCAAAATTTAGTCCATGAATGTCTAACCTTCAAGTATTACTAAACCCAGAACCTGCATTGACTATATCTGGTCTCCCACAGTACATAGAACATGGAAATGCAATTATTTTAGTAAATATAAACTGATAAATACCTTTTCTCATGAGCAGTATATAGCAGTTCTTGTGACTTGTAGTATCAGTCTCTGCTTAAAGCTTGTAGGAGTTTTTATTCTCCCCTCATCTGTCTGGAGTGCCGATTGACCCTGTGCTGATCACATGCACTCCCCCAAGAAAAACAAAAAAACTCTCTAGCATTACACACCAAACTGAACATGTGCAGCCTGACTCCTTTTCCTTGTGTTCTATCACGAGATGGGTTGGAGTCAGTTCAAGAGGAGGATCACAGGAGACAAGATCAAACAGCCTTTATACACAATGCAGAGAATTAACCCTTTAGGTTCCACAGTGTGTATAATAAGCAAGCTTTACTGCATATACAGACTGATTTTACTGTTGTGGGTTTAGTAACACTTTACACTTTAGTAACTATTTTTCCCAACACAAAAGTTGCATATGGGATGTGATGGTCCAATCCTAATCCTTGGGGTTGATCACACAGATTTTATAGCATTGTGTAAAACAACTCTGTACCAATCTACAATTATTCACTTTTACGAAGGTGTAGTTGTTGTGAAGGTACTGATGGTGCACCATGCTTTTGCACTTAAAGTGATAGCAAACACACACTGTTTAATTTACATTGTCCCTTCTATTTCTGTATATGGATAATGGCACTGTAATTATCTTAATTAAATAAAAATCAAAGTACCTGTTTCCTAGCTGATATATAGCTGTTACATGGTCACAGTGAAGCCACCATGAATCTACATTTAATATCCCACCCCAATTGTATTTAGCTGGTTAGTGGGCATGAGGGAAGAGGGAAGGAGTGGGTTGTCATTTACCACTGTGTGTACACCCACATGTGTGATTCTATCCTCACATGGGCTGCTCAGATGTGATAGGAAGGAAATGCTCATCACAAAAACTCACTGAAAACTGAGCATGTGCAGAGTTGCCATCGCAGCTGCAAAATACCTAGCCGATTTGGGAACATTAACAGAAGGTGGAGACAGAGAGCAGCAGGGTCAACCAGGTTTTTTGCAGAATACAGAAAACAAAATCTCATAGTGACTGAGTGAGTATGAAAAGCATGTAATACACCATTTATTGATAGTTTATTATGCTGTGGGTTTAGTGACACGCTAAGCTTCCATATATTTGGACAAACTGTATCTAAACTTTCAGCTTTTGCTAGGGGTATCGTAATACTACTGTAGACATTAAAGTGGGCCCTGCATCAAATTAACTTTATTTGTTAAGTATCATATATACTTGCACGCATGCTCAAGTATGTGTAATACTGGGTACACAGGGGCCAAAAATCATCTGAAATTGGTCAGCTCAGTAGGAACCAGCCAACTTTCAGCCCACATGTACAGATGTCTGTTATTCAGAAGCCAGTCTCACAACTGACTTCTGTCAAACCAGCACACTGGAAAATCAGCATTGGATCAGCACTGATCAATGTGTGTGTGTGTGTGTGTGTGTGTGTGTGTGTGTGTGTGTGTGTGTGTGTGTGTGTGTGTGTGTGTGGGAGGGGGGGGCAGTCCCTCTGTCAGAACACAAAGACATAGCATTGGAGATTAACACCTAAGATGGCCATAGATGGTCTGAATCTCTGCCGATTCCCAGCTGAGCAAACCATGTATGATCAGGTTGATTGTACCCAAGTCGTTCCATTGATCAACTTGGGTACAGTCAGCATGTCGTATTTTGAGGATATGGTTTCTGCCAGTGGCCAGCGGGGGGAGGGGGGGCAAACAATCAACTCATCGGGTGGATAAATCTTTCTAGTAATGGGCATGTGCTGAACGGTGGACTACCGTTCTCAGGTAGCCCAGCATGCAAATTCTGTGCCCTTGGGCCGCATCGATTTGACACTATTTGCCGCAGTTTCTCTTCTGATCCAGGACTCCTCATCAATGACCGTGTAATGATGAGGACTTCATCAATGACCGTGTAAAGGTGAAGTTCCCTCACAGACATCCTGGCATGTCTCCGCATCCAACCCTCCACTAGATATGTGCAATTCATTTCGTTCCAAATTTGTTTTTTAATGAATTTAGACAAATTTGTTAATTCCGAATTTCCGAATTTTTCAATTTCCGAATTTCAAAATGTGCAAAATTATGAATTTCCGAATTTGCAAAATTCCGAATTTCCGAATTTTCGGATTTCCGAATTTCCGATTTTCGGAATTCCGAATTTTCAGAAATTCAGAAATTCGAAAATCAGAAAAAATAAATAAAACCTGTTTAATTCTAAATAATAACTAACTATTAAATTATAGGTATTGGAATTCCCTTTCAAATTTGTCTGTTAGTGAACGTAACGAGTATGAATTTATCCGAAGTTACGAATTATCTGAAATAATGAATGCCACATCTAAACAAATAGAACGTAACAATCTAATAATAATAAAACCTTTTTATTATTATAAATTATTTATTATTAATTATTTATTATTAATTTGTTCCCTTCCATTTGTTTAGATGTGGCATTTGTTATTTCAGATAATTCGTAACTCCGAATAAATTTATACTCGTTAATTTAAGAGTTGGTTATTAATTAAACTGATTTTCTTTCTTTTTTTCAGATTTTCAAATTTTTAAGACTTTCAAATCTTTGAATTCCCGAATTCAGAAAAGTCAGAAATTCGGAGTTCCGAAAATCCGAAATCCGAAAATCTAAAATTCGGAAATCCGAAAATTCTAAATTTGGTAATTCGGAAATCCGAAGATTTGAAATTCGGAAATCCGAAAATTTGAAATTCAGAAAATCGAAAATTCGGAAATCCGAAAAATCGAAATGTGAAAATTCCTGAAATTTCCGAATTTTTGAATTTTAGGTCTTCTGAATTTACGTATTTCTGAAAAAAATCAAACAAACGAATGAAACGAAAAAGAAAATTAACACATTTTTTGTCAGCGCACATGTCTACCCTCCACTGTGGTACAATCACTAACCTTCTTCTGCCCCGAGTCCATAGTGAAGAACTTAACTGGACCGTACGTTCCAACAGCTTCTCCTGCCCCTCTGCTCCAGGAATTTCTCATCAATGACCGTGGAATGATGAAGACTTCACCCATGACCATGTAAGGGTGAAGTTCCCTCACAGCTCTCCCGGGCCTCCTCCCGCGATTGGCGCACCCCCCCCCCCCCAGATGGGGGTGCCCTCCTGCTGCTGTCTAGTACTCCATTCTTCACTTCTCCTGGCCGACAACTTCTCCCAGTGGCCTATTACCTCAGCTTATATGGGAGGCCTGCCACTTGTCAATTCCAGTTGAGGATTGGTCAGGGCTCCTCACATGAGCTGCCTGCCACTCTAGTTCTAGGCCCTGACCCTTTTCCAGAACATTCTCACTGGAAGCAGGGGAGGTGCCTTAGAACTAAAGTACAGGTGGTCACACCCACTGCTACACTAACCACTCCCTGCCCCGAGATGAAGACAAACAGGCCTAACTTAAAGAGGAAGTAAACCCTGATGGGTTTACTTCCTCTTTCATTCCCTGCAAAGGCAAAGCATAATGGACTACTATGCATCGCATAGTAGCCCATTATGTGTCACTTACCTGACACAGGAGCCAGCGATGTCACCGCTGTCCCCTGTAGTCCGGCGCATCCATCTTTTCGGTCGCATCCATCTTTTTACTGGATAAAATATTCATACAGTATATCCACCAAAGATGGAAAAATTATGAAAAAATCTGAATATCAATTTTTGCCTATACATTTACTCTTTCTTGGCATTTTAAAATTGAGCAACTCTTTTTTTTGAAGAGACCATATAAGGAGAAATGTAGGAGCAACTGTATCAGAAAATTCTTCTCATTAGACCACACAACTCTAATATGTTTTTGTTGGAAGTTAGATTTTAACTGCACATTACCAGATCAATGGCAAAAGATTGAACTGATGTGTAGATGGTACCACATGTTAAACCATGTAGTCTATTCCTGAATACTGGATCTGTAGAATTGTCCCATCCTTGTCTACTATTGTACTAAAACAATGGTCAATAAAAAGCTGATAAAACTATAATCCTTCCCCACTCAATGTTTGGGAGCACCCATAGGAAAAAAAAGTGGAAACCACCAGCGAGGGACTCCAGAAGGGGAGGTAAGTAACCACTCTGTGCAATACCATTGCACAGAGCAGGTAAGTATAGCATTTTTTTTTTTTTTTTAAATAGGCTTTACAAGCTTTTTAAAGCTAGTTGCAAGTTGCAAAACAGTATTCCTGGTCTGACTTGACCTGACATGATAACTGGGTCACTGCATTTTTTTAAATGTTCCTATTAAAGCTAATGTTCACATCTTAAATATTCATTCATCCTCTTTCCAACACCACAAAATGAACTGTACAGAGAACAGCAGACACAACTTTATTATGCCTATATACAGTTGTGATTATAAGTTTACATACCATGGCAGAATTTATGATTTCTTGGCCATTTTTCAGAGAATATGAATGACAACACAAAAACATTTCTTTCACTAGTCACTAGTGTTTGGCTGAAGCCATTTATTATCAATCAACTATGTTTACTCTTTTTAAACCATAATGACAACAGAAACTACCGAAATCACCCTGATCAAAAGTATACATACCCCAGTTTTTAATACCGTGCATTGCCCCCTTAAACACCAATGACAGCTTGAATTCTTTTGTGGTATTTGTGGATGAGGCTCTTTCTCTTCTCAGTTGGTAAGGCGTCTTATTCCACTTCGCAAAAAGCCTCCAGTTCCTGTAAATTATTGGGCTGTCTTGCATGAACTGCACATTTTAGATCTCCCTCAGAGTGGCTCAATGATATGGAAGTCAGGAGGATGAGATGGCCACTCCAGAACCTTCACTTTATTTTTCTGTAGCCAATGACAGGTTTACTTTGCCTTGTGTTTAGGATCACTGTCATGTTGTAATGGCCAAGTATGTCTCATGCGCAGCCTTCTGGCTGATGAATGCAAATGTTCCTCCAGTATTGTTTGATAACATACTGCATTCATCTTGCCATCAATTTTGACTATATTTCCTGTGCCTTCATACATCCCCAAAACATCAGCAATCCACCTCTGCGTTTCACAGTAGGAATGGTGTACATTTCATCATAGGCCTTGTTGACTCCTCTCCAAGCTTTTATGCTTGTGGCCAAAAAGTTCAAATTTGGTCTCATCACTGCAAATTACTTTGTGCCAGAAGGTTTGAGGCTTGCCTCTGCTGTTTGGCGTATTGTAGGTGCGATACTTTGTGGCATTTGCGTAGTAATGGCTTTCTTCTGGCGACTCGACCATGCAGCCCATCTTTCTTTTTTTTTTTTCAAAAAATTTTTATTGAGAAAAGAAAAGGGTACATAACAAATGGGTGAACAGAACGTACAAAATTTTTCTCATTTTTGAAAATTTACAGGCTATATAATAGCAATATATTGAGCAACAATTGGTGCCAGGGCACCGTCCCATAAACCACATAATGGAGAGTATCCCTCTCCCTGACAGTCAAATAGAAACGAGGTAGTAATAGCTGGATGGATCATGGAATAATTAGGCACTAACTCAACCTCGGGAAGAAGAACAATATATATATCAGATCATCAAGAGGGCTCTGATTGGGGGGGGGTGGGCGTAGGAGGAGGGGGGGGGAGGGGGCCATAATTGCAGTCTTGACGTGGGTAGCTACCCAGTAGTGGAGGGGGTTGCGGTGGGCCATTGGCCATTGTAGATAAAAAAGTGTTCATCAAGGTGGGCTTGTTCCTGAGGAGTAAGTTACGATTTCACAAAAGAGTCCCATCTGCTGTGGAAGCACTGAACGGCCTTTTTGTGGGCTAGATTAGCATTAATTTTGTCACGGAATAGGAGATGCAGGAGATCTCTGTGAACTTGCACGACTGAGGGTGGAACAGTAGATGTCCAATTGGCTAGTATGGCCCGTCTTGCCATCAGGAGGCATATCAAGGCCCATTCTTTGTCCCGTGGGCCAGAAACTTTCGACCAGGGAAGTAGTGTGGCATCCCAATATCCAAAAATAAGAAGTAAAGGGTCTTTGGGTAGCTTCAGCAATGTGATCTTAAAGATGAAAGCCAGGATTTGGTCCCAGAACGCCGAGATAAAGGAGCAAGTCCAGTAACGATGCGCGAGAGAGGGCTTAGGTTGTTGGCAGAGAGGGCATAGTGAAGACGGAGTGGAGTGGGGTTGTTTGGCATGGAGAAAGGGGATGTGTGCCCGGTGAGCGATTTTGAGTTGTGTTTCCCTCCAGGATTCATTAGGAACCAAGTTGTAAACTGTGCGAAGACCTTGAAGGATCTTGTCCACCATGTCGTCGTTCGGGAAGTCTTTAGCCCAATTAGACACTGATGAGGAATCCAAGGGAGGCGTCGTTTGGATGAGTAGTGGCTTATAGATATCCAAGATTTTGTATGAGTCCTTCTGTATAAGGGTCTCGAGGAATGACGATGTGAATCTCGTGGATGCATCTCTGCAGGTGTTGCGGAGAAAGCTGAGACATTGGCCATGATGAAACGATGAGGTTGCGGTGAGGGAGAATCGAGTAGCTAGAGTATGAAAAGGTAGAGCCTGGCCAGTAGCAGGATCACATAGGGAGAAGAAGGTGGAGAGACCCTTTTGCCGCCAGGAGTCATAGGGATTATGTTCCAGACCTGGAGAGAAGCTCGGGTTGCCTTGTATCGGGAGAAATTTTGAGATGAAAGGAGAGAGACGGAGGCTTTTCCTTACCTCCCTCCATGCTATAGCAGTGTCTCTCAGCAGAAGGTTATGTTGATATGGTGTTGGTAGAGATTTCCACTTACAGTGGAGAAGGGCTGTTAGAGAGTAGGGGTGGACCATTGCGGCCTCCAATTGGTAATTAGAGCATTTGGATTTTTGGGTTATCCAGTCCAGACCTACCCTTAAAAGACAAGCAAGATTATACATTCTAAGGCTTGGGAGACTAATACCGCCCTCGGTCCTGGAAAAATGGAGTTTTGAGAGAGCTATGCGTGGTCGTTTGTTTCGCCATATAAATTTTGAGATCGCAGAATTCAGTAATTTGGAGTCTTTGTGTCTTAGCAGTAGGGGTATTGTCTGGAGAGGATATAACAGGCGGGCGAAACTGACCATTTTCACCAAATGACATCTTCCCAGGAACGAGAGGGGCAGATCCATCCAGTTGTCTAATTCCTGAGTGATTTTAGTAAAAAGTGGGGGGTAATTCAGGTGGTAGAGAGAGGACGGGAGTTTCCCTATTTTGATTCCCAAGTAAGTGATATGGGACTTGGCCATAGTAAAGATGGAGTTTTGAACCCAGGCAGGTGGGGGGGAGGGATCCTAAGGGCATAATCTCGCTTTTGGAGTAGTTTATGCGCAACCCTGAGCATTTCCTGAATAAATCAAAAGTGTATTTTATTGTGGGCATATCTGCGGAAGGGTCAGCGGAGAAGATGAGGACATCATCCGCAAAGAGGGATGTCCTCAACTCTTGGTTCCCTATTCGAATGCCATGCAGCGGGGCAACTGTTAAGAGATATCTGGAGAGTGGTTCCAGAGCCAAGTTAAAGAGGAGTGGGGAGAGGGGGCAACCTTGTCTCGTGCCTTTGTGAAGGCGAAATTCATTGGAGAGGAGGCCAGCTGCTACCAGGGAGACGTTTGTGAATGAGAACAAGGACTCCTGCTTTGCGGCCTAGAGCCTCAGAGCCCACAACTGTGCCCATCCAGAGAGTTTCCTCATCCGAGCAAAGTCGGGTGAGGAAAGATGGGTTTCCTGAAGTAGCGCTATGTCTGTGTTCAGTCTTTTAAGATGGCGAAGGACCTTCATCCTTTTAGAAGGAGAACGAAGGCCCTTCACGTTCCACGAAATTATCTGTAGCATTGTGAGGAGAAATTAGGGATATGTTGTAGGGGTATTGTAGATGCTAAGACAGCGAGGCCTGGGAGAGGAAGATAGCTAAAAACTGCTGAGGGTCTAGCTTCCCCAGGCCTATGGAGGGGATCAGTGCCTGGGCTCATAACATCAACGGGCCTTAAGGGGAGAAGGAGAGACAAACGGGGGGAGGGGGAGGGCGGGTATGTGTACCAACAGTAAATGGAACAAAAATGAACATACGCATTAACCAACTTCGCTTTTTTCCACATGGGGGTCACCGTGAGGACCAGCTCTCATAACCAGCCCTGTGTCTGAAGTGAGGGTTTCCGCCCTTCAAATGATAAATAAAGGATAGTAACAGCGGCCGTAAAGAATTGGAGCGTGGGTGTAGGTCCGCACAATGGCACCCAGGGGGAGGAAGACATGAGCATACAAATAGTAGAAACAACATCTAAGGTATCAATAAAGACAAACTAAACCGTATCATAAACTGTAGCAAAAGAATAGCACCTGAGAACAGCAGAGGTTTCAGGCCATAACAGACCTTGATGTCGCTGGGAATGAACCCAGAACCATAGAACTTTCGTCGAACAGTACCTGAGAGGTGTGGACAGTCCAGTCAGGAAAGTCCAAAAACAGTTCACCTGGAGTAGGTCGGGTGGGGGCCAGGAAAGGCCTTCCGGGAGAGGAAAGAGAGTGTGCCAAATGGGGGCACCGTCAAATGCTTCGCCCCTCAGCGGGCAGTGAGGCCATGTTGTGTTGGGCCGGAAGCCCTAAACCGCTTGGGGGAGTCTTTCCGTGGGCTCCGTTGATCCAAGGCTCGGTTGATTGGTGGGGCTTTAGGTGCGGGACTAAGATGCGAGCCCGAGCGGGAAGATTTCAAGAAGGATGCCGCCTCCTCAGGATCATGAAAAGAGAGTTGTTCCCCGGCGAGTGTTTTGATCCGCAGAACGGCTGGGAATGCCAGGGTGAACTGGAGTTGGCGTTGATGAAGTTCTGCGCAGATGTGCTGAAAAGCCTTACGCTTCTTAGAAACGTCCGCCGAGTAGTCAGCAAAGATTAGGATTTTGATGCCATCAATCTGTACAGATCTGGATTGACGGTACTTTTGCAGTATGGCGGCCTTGTCGGAGTAGTTGAGGTATTTGGCGATTATCGGCCGCGGTGATTTGCGTTCTGAATTAAAGGCTCCCACTCGGTGTGCGTGTTCCACTGTGTAAGGGCCCCCCAGGCCCAAAGCCTCAGGAAAGCGACGGGCACAGAAGTCAGACAAGGCAGATGAGGGAAGCGATTCGGGGAGTCCTACAAACCGCAGGTTGCTCCTCCTGGACCTATTTTCGAGGTCGTCGAGTTTTTCCAGAATGAACTTGTTCGTTCTATCTTGGGCATGTTCAAAGGATTGCGTCTGGTAGAGTTCATCTTCAAGATTTGATATACGGTGTTCTGCTTAATTTAATCTGGAAGCATGTTCCCCTAGCTGGGCTTGGATCTTTTGCATGCCTGCGCTGACAGCCTTTTCTACTGATGCTGCAATCATAGGGGAGAGAAGAGCAGCCACAGCTTGAGCCAGAACCTCAGTGTGGTGGTCCTGCAATGGCTGATGTATGTGAGGTTGCTGCACATGTAGAGGTATTGCAGGGCCAGAGATTTGCGGCGATGCATGGGGTTGTGGAGACAAGGAGTCCCTCTGGTTAGAGTGCGTAGCTGACTGATCGCCTACCTCCATGGCCGGGGCCGTCTCCGCTGGATAGGCCGCGCAGGCCGGTTCCGTGTAGGCCGAAGCCGGGGCCTCGATTTGCGGTGGGGCCGACTGCGCGGTTGCGGCCGCAAAGGATCGCGGCCCCGTTTTTTCCACGAACCTGTCCATCGCGTGGTCGGATTCGTGGAGAGAGTCGCAGGGAGCTTTTTAAGCGAAAAACGCCGACTTTATATGCCATTTTGTAGGGCGGTCTGCGGGAGCTGTGAGGAGAAACAGCTACTCCATGCAAAGCCGGAACCGGAAGTCGCCCATCTTTCTTTAAGTGCCTCCTTATTGTGCATCTTGAAACAGCCACACCACATGTTTTCAGAGATTCTTGTATTTCACTTTAAGTTATTTGTGGGTTTTTTCTTTGCATCCCGAACAATTTTCCTGGCAGTTGTAGCTGAAATTTTAGTCTGTCTACCTGACCGTGGTTTGGTTTCAATAGAACCCCATAATTTTCCACTTTTTGATTAGAGTTTGAACACTGCTGATTGGCATTCTCAATTCCTTGGATATATTTTTATTTCCCTTTTCTGTTTTATACAGTTCAGCTACCTTTTCCCTCAACCTTTGACAATTCTTTTGCTTTCCCCATGACTCAGAATCCAGAAACGTCAGTGCAGCACTGGATGAAAGATGCAAGGGTCTGTCAGGAGTCCAGAAACTCACTGACCTTTTATACATACACACACACACACACACACACACACACACACACACACACACACACTAATTACAAGCAAACAGATTACAGGTGAGGATGGTTACATTTAATAGCCATTCAAATCCTTTTGTGTCAACCTGTATGCATTTTATCAGGTCAAAATCATCAGGGTATGTAAACTTTTGATCAAGGTCATTTGAGTAGTTTCTGTTGCCATTATGATTTAAAAAGAGTAAACACAGTTGATTAATAATAAATGGCTTCAACCAAACACTAACCATGA